>NC_091689.1:14666363-14969393 GCF_041296265.1 Equus caballus | reverse complement strand
TACTCAACACAAAAATATAACAACAAGCATTGGAAATATTTCGCCAAACCCCAACTGCCTACTGCCTTCCCATTTATCATATGCTCTCAGCCCACAAAATTGAGATGCTTCATGGGGCCTTCTGTTAAGAAAAATATAAAATCCTCTTCATCACTTTTGTTGTTGATGTGGAATGCTGTACCCAGCCACAAAGAATGTGGAGGAAACTATTTTCAACAATTTTCATTTTACTCAGACCAAAGAGAAAATGACTGTGATTCCCAATTGGGAAGAGCAATAAATATCTCGCTACTAATGCATCAGTATCACGTATATATGTAGATTATCAACTGGAAATCGTATTTACTATCCCCTCTTACTTCAATGAATATTTTAACATTTGTTTGTTTGATAATGTATATTTATTTCACATATTACCCAGTTTCTCAATAAATTCATTGTTGAAATATGGAACATGCGTCTAACATAAAAATGGGATTCATACAGGTGGTTTTAGAGAGACTTCTGGCAATTGCTTTAAAATTAAGATGTGTATTGGGTGTGCTTGTGTCTTACATTGCACACTCAGGGAAAACACAGCACACACTAGTGGAAGAGAGTGCTTTATTCTCAAACCCCAGGATTGACGCTTTTTGAACTGGCTTTTGAAATGTGCCTGTTTCTCAACCAATCTCTGTGGTCAAGAGAATGAGATATATTGATTGGTCAGATTTGGGAAATGTGCCCATCCTTGGGTATGGAGGGATATCTGAGGTGGCTTACTCTACAGAACCACTTTAGACAAAGAGTGGGAGAAGAGTGGTTCCCAAAGGAAAACCTACTGTTCCCAGAAACAGGGGGAGTATAGGCTCAGATGGCAAAAAACTCTGGGTATGTTGGAGGTGGGCGGAGAGGTGAATCAAAGGTCAAAATTCAGAGCAGGGAGTTCACATTTACAAAGCTGACATTTTAAGATTCAGCTGATCCTTTGAGTGACTTGTGGGAAGTTGGAGAAGTGATCATATATCTGCAAACCTCCAAAAATATGAGCTGCCTTGAAAAGCTGTGTGGACTTCCTATGCTGTCTGTAAGCTACCAGTCTAGCACTGTTTGCAAAGAAGGTTCTTCCAAACTACATTTTCCTTTTCCATCCCCTTTGCCTTATAACTGCTAATTAGCATTCCTGTAAAGGGCCAAGACTTGAATTTGGTTGGAGATAGTATCAAAATGGGGAGGATGATTATTCTTGGCTAATATTAATTAATTTGATTTCTTTCACACTCTTCCAAACCATAATGAAAACTTGTCTTATTGAGAATCGACTGTGCCCTTCTAACTTATTTACATAAAAAATTATATACATTATATATAATACATACAAATGTAGACTATCAACTAGTAATCATATTTACTATCTCTTCTTTAGTGAACATTTTAACATTTGTGGTGTTTGATATATATTTACTTCGTCTGTATACTTCATATACATGCTTATATATAGTAAAAGTTAATTTCTTAAAGAGGGTATTAGTAAATACATTTGTTTTGTACAATTTTTTTATACTTAGGACCTAGTTCTAAAATTTTAGAATATTTAAAAAAATGTTCTTAGAAAAGATTTGAATGTTCTGTTGGGTTCCAGATCTATTTTCACATATTTGTAAACCAATAGACAAGCAAAACCATGAGAGCAATGAACTACTAACCAGTTTCATTATCATATGTAAGTTTGACCCCAACTGTCTGGATTCTGTTTTTGTGTTGAATCTTATTTGCTCCTTGATCTCCTGGTTTAGTAGCTTCTTTTTCCTTACTAAGGGATGTGGCATTAGTGAATTCGAGAACAAGGGTTATTTGGATTACCCTTATTTGTCATCTTCTCCAATTATATTTTTAGAAAGCGGCATGGCGTCAATAAAAGTTTCTTTCCTAATGCTACATTATCTCTCCCATCTAGAATATCTCCTCTGTGTGAATTTGTTTTTGGAGGTAGTTAGTGGGGAAGAGCTCTTACTATGCACAGGGAAAACCCATCTCCCTTATTTTCAATATGTGGGTTATATGTCTCTCTAAGCTCATCCTGCCAATTTCTGCCCAGAGTCTCTTTGATCTCTTCTCACTGTCTTATATGGGTCTGGAAAGGATTAATTAATTAACACCTATAAAGAGCTTTGAAGATGAAAGAGCTTTGTTAGTGCCACCATCTTCTCTTGGCTTCCCCTGTCTCTGGATTTTAAGATGTAGAGGTCTCTCCTTTTCCCTTCCCACCAAAGCAGAGACTCTGGGCTTGTGGCGATAGTCTACTGGACTTTCAAAGAAAGAAAGTGCAGGTTTTACAGTAGAGAATAAAATAGACCCAATGGAAGAATTCTTTTGTTCCCCCTGGACTTTCCAGAACATGGTAATCCCATTTTAATGCAAACTCTTTAACTTTAGATTTTTCTTTTTGAGGTGGGAGGCATTGAATACATGTAATAGATTTAGATTCCAAATCTTTTTATAACCCCAAATTCCCTTCATCATGAGACAATGTCCAAGTTAGTCATCTTCAGTAACATCTACTCCCCACCCTTACTCCCACCCCAGTTGACTAGAGTCCTGGCCTCTGTCATCTCCCTCTGAGGTAGGCACCTTGCTCCCTGTGGTTCCAGCCTCACTTCTCAGTTATAATAGAATCTCACGTCTTCATAATATCTCTCCTGACTTCTTCCTTGAACCACATAGAGAACATTATTGCGTCAACATTTTTCCAGTTCGAATGCCCCTTCTTGTACCAGCATGCTACCCAGAAAGTGGATTGGTCATTGATGGCCTCTGGATTGTTGGTTTGGCAGATATAATAGTTGCAGCAACAGACTCCACTCAGGACTGTCATGTGAGCATGGTCCTTCTACTGACAGTCCCAAGGAGTCTTGCTCCTTCCCACTAGGACCTGTGAGTGCTAAGACCAGCTTCAAAGCCTTAGTAATCTGCCACTATCCTTTCTGAGTGACCTGAAATGGTTTTTTTGTCAATGGAAGGGGCGTGAAACTTTTGTGAAAATTCCAAAGACATGTAGAACCCAAATCAAAGGAAGGCTATATTTCTCAATTTTCAGAAATAATGGTGATGATTTATAAGTAAATGCACAGCCACATAAAATATTGCTTTGGTACATTCTGCCTTTATGACACTGACTCTTTAGTTGGGATTGCTAAGCGACTGGTCAGGTTTGATCTTGTTTGCATGTTTTATTTGTTCTAAAATTATTTTTAAAAAATGCAATTTATTTGTCATGTCTTTACATCATCTCACTGTGTTCACTTCTGTTTTCTCCTTTGCTTTAGAGTAGCTTTACAGAATAATTATCGTGATAATTATCATTTAAAGAGTACTTGCAATATGCCAGGCACATTCTAGATAATTGTCTTTCAGTATTTCGTTTAATCCTCATTACAGTTCCCTGAAGTAGATTTTACCATTCCCATTTTATAGATGGGGAAGTGGAGGCTCAGAGAGATTACTAATTTGCCCTAGGTCATGAAGCTTGTAAATGGCAAAGCTAGGGTCTAAGCCCAGGCCAGAGAGTATACGGATTCCATCCCCAGAGTCCACACTCCAACTGGCATCCCACCTTCTTTGGGACTGCATTTACTGCAGCAAGAGAAAGTTTATTCTCCTCTGAGAAATTTTGTTCTCATTCATAAAATTCATGAAGGACTTTATCATCCACCCAAAGCATCATCTAGTGTGGGGGAAAATCTTCAAAATTTTTCTAGTTGATCTTCTGGTCTGTTTGGATTACACGGGATCCATACCAGCTGAGGTGACATTGAACAGGCCTCTTGACCCCTTTGAGCTTCAGTATCTTCACCTATCAAATGAGGATAATGATCATATCTACCATAAGAGATTTTTGCTATGTGATTATGTACAGGGAATGTGGAGTGAGTGGTGAGTTGCTATATCAATTCAATTAGGAAGCAACTACATTATTCTTGATGAGATATTGTGAAATTTTGAACTAATGATAATTGAAAGGAGCCAACATATATGAGAGAAACTGCTTGAATAGGGTCCCCAAATGAAAAGGAGGACTTCAAAACGAAGCATGATTGTGAGGTGGAAATGATTTACCCGAGGCAGGGATCACAGGATGAGGAGCAGGCTTGTCAGGGGAGATAAAGAGCTTGGAACATTTTGGGTTTGAAGTGATGGGAGAATTTCTGTGTAGAGATGTTCAGCAGAACTTTGCATCTGAAGTTCAGCCAAGAGGAGAGGGGACTGAGTTAAAGATGTAGGCTTGGGAGCCATCTGTAGAAAGGAGATATTTTGAGATGTCAAAGTAGATGAGATTGTCTAGGAAGAGAGTATGAAATCAGAAGCAAATTCTGGATACAGAAACTTGTGAAAGCCTACACTTAAGGAACGGGCATTTAAATGGGATCCAGAGAAGCTTTTGAAAGGAAATGACAAAGACAGAAAAACCAGGGAATGAATTCCTCCATGAGCAAGGAGAAGAGGCTTTCAAGCAAAGGTTGACATTAGTGTGGAGCTCTGCAGAGGTTGACAAGGATCGTGGGGCTGTGATTTTGCAATTAAGGGCTTGTTGAAAACTTTTGAGAAAATAGTTTCAGAAGAGTAGTGGGAGCCAAAGCCACATTGCAAGAGGCCACAGAATTATTTAGTGTCGAGATGCTGGAGCCAGTGGATGAACACTACTCAGATCAATCTCAAGTGAGACCTTGAGCGAATCTTACCCATTGAGGAGCAAGAGGGGGCAAAATACTTAGATGAGTGACTTGGATTGAGCTTCATCAAAAGCTGACTCAGGTGAGGATTTGAGTACAATTAGTACTCTGGACATGATGCCAGGAGGAACCAACAGGGGCATGGGGATTTGAGACAGAGAAGGCAAGAGACCAGCACAGGTGTTATGATTAAATTATTGCTTTGGCAAATGGGGCCCATCCTTGCTGGGGACATCTGGGGGACAATGTAGAGTACATTTTGGGCTTGCCCTTTTGGGGAAGTAAGGAAGCTCGAGTATTTATTCTCCAACTCTTATCTGTGTTGACTGAAGGTTGTTCTCAGAGTGTCAACCCCTGGCACCTCTGACCTGCGCCGTGCCTGCAGAGAGCACATCAAAAACAAACAAACCAACCAAGCCCCCAAAACAGAAAACAAACTTAGGATAGAGTTACAGGTGCTTGCAATAGGAGGCTGTCCCTGTGCATGCTGCGTTCAGAGAGCAGTGGGCAGAATCTGCTACAGTTAGGGACGGACTGGGCAAGGTGGAGAGGGAGGAAAGCAAAGGAGTAAGGGATGAACATTTAGAGTGCCTAATATATATGGGACAATGTGGTTGTTTTAGTGTACGTGTGTATTTCAGTCTCATTTCATCCTCACAACTTTCACATGAAGAAACTGAAGTTCAGAGAGATTAAATAACCTTGCAGTGAGCAACAGAGACTCATTTCTTCTTTAGATCATCTAAACACAATGCCACCCCACCAATCGGTAAATATACCTGGGGCGTTAATGGGGGCAGAGTTGAAATAGTGGCCCGTGGTGTGCTTGGACAGATAATCTCATCGAAATGATGCTTTTCGTGTCTGAATTTGTGCTTTCATCCCTTCCTTCCTTTGGAAGGAGTAATTAATAGTCTGGTTTTAAAAAGGTCCCCTGCAGGCTTACAGGCTGCACATTGAAATCAAAATAACTAAAAGAATAATGAATAGTGTTAACAAAGGATATTATTATCTCTTCTAATTATTTGTGTTGTTAGAAACTTGAATGTAAGATTCGCTATGATTATCCTGTAATGCTGGAAATAGAAATTGTTACGCTCATCCTGTCCCACTTGGTTCGTTTCCCTCCTTTTCCTTGTCCTCTTCCTGGAGCTGCATCCTTTGGGTCTCCTAGCTGGTCTCAGTGTCTTCAGATTCCTTCCCCATCTGCTACCATCTTGGGGCCCTGACTGATAACACTCTGATGAACTCTGTCTTTCCTAGTTGGAACTCTACCCTTTCCTTTCTATTCACCTTTTTACTCCTTTTCCTTAAAGGCCCCTTTCTGTATCTCCTCAATTAATCATGCAACTCAGGCAGTTGTTGTGTTGATTCTGGCTTTCTTCTGTTTCCCTTGATACCTTTCTCTTCTGTGTCCTAATCCTCAGGCTGTTGGCACCAACCCTGGCTAATCTGATACAGATCTTTCTGGGGAATGCTCTCAATGGGAGAAACCAGAGCAGCAGGAGCCCCTCCCTCCCAGGAAGAATCTTTCTGGGAATGGTTGTATTCTGTTAATGATTTTCCAATTTGGGTTTCATGTTTTAAAAATGGAAGGCATAAAAATAACAGCAAAGAACATTTTGGAAAAAAGAATGGAAATGAGCACCCTAATCCATCCCACCATCCTGCCACACTAGTTATTTTCTCTCTGCTTATTCCCTGCTGGTCTTTATTCTAGCATGGAGTTTTGATTTCTGCATTTTTTAACCTAACATCATTTCAGAATCATTTAGAATTTATTTTTATACAACCATCCTAATTGTCCTGTTTAATAACCAGTTAATATTCCATTGTGTTGGTGGCACCACATTTAACAATTCTCTTCATGAAAATAAGTTTTCATTTCTCTCGGACAAATGCCCAAGAGTGCAATTGCTGGGCTGTGTGATAAATCTATTTTTAGTTTAAAAGAAACTGCCAAGCTATTTCCCAGAGTGGCTATACCATTTTACATTCCCACTAGCAATGTATAAGAGATCCAGTTTCTCCATATCCTACTCAGCATTTGGTACCTGTTATTATCATTTTAAAAAATTTTATTCATTCTAATAGGTTTGTCTGAGATAGTCTCAGATCAAGCCTGTTGTTCCAAATTATTAATAGTGTTCCTTCCACCTTCATAGGATACTGTTTCCTCAATAGAATATATGTCACCCCACTAAGTCATATTTTATAAGTAGCCACCTACTTTGCCCATAACTACAGTTATATCTGTGTGTGGTTTTAATTTGCATTTCCCTTATGGCTACTGATGTGGAACGTCTTATCATGTGCTTTTTTGTCACCTGTATATCCTCTTTAGTGATGCATTTGTTCATATCTTATGTCCATTTTTAAATGGGATTGTTTATTTTTTACCGTTGAGTTTTTTTATGTGGAAACATACACATAACATAAAATTTACCATCTTAAATTTTCAAGTGTTATATACATTCATATTATTGTACAACCAATCTCCAGAACTCTTTCCTTCTTGCAAAACTGAAATTCTATATCCATTAAACAACTCTACTTTCTCCCTTTGCTCTAGTTCCCAGCAAGCACGATTCTACTTTCTGTCTCTATGAATTTGACTACTCTAGGTGCCTTATGTAAGAGCAATTATACAATATTTATGTTTTTGTGACTGGCTTAATTTACTCAGCATAACCTCCTCAAGGTTCATCCATTGTGTGTATATGCTACATTTATTTATTCATCTGTAGATGGATAATGTCGAATTTTGAGAAGTCTTTATTATAGGTACAATTTGTTTGTTGGGTATAAGATTTGCAAATATTTATCCCAGTCTGTAATTTATTCTTTAGTCTCTTAACAGGGTTTCTCATAGAGCAAAAGTTTTTAGTTTTGATGATATCTAATTTACCATTTTTTCTGTCGTGAATCATGCTTTTGGTGTCATGTCTAAGAACTCTTTGACCTGTCCTAGTTCTGGAAGCTTTTCTCCTATTATTTTTCCTAAAACTTTTATAGTTTCATGCTGTACATTTTAGCCCATGATTCCATTCTGAGTTCATTTTTGTATAAAGTGTGAGGCTTAGATCAAGAATCACGTGGCGTTTTTAATTTGGTGGAATCTTTTATTTGGAACGGGAGTGGGATTAATAAAGCAGAAGGTAGGTAAGTTTTTAAAAATATCCAGGTTTTATTTCTAATTTAGGGGATGACCGTGATATTGGGAATCTCAAGTGCTGGGAGATTCAAACTCAGTATGAGGAAAGAGGACAACCTCAGTACATTAGTAAGTGAGATATTTACAGAGCAAGTGGGGGTCCTGGAATGTCCCATAGAAAGAACAAACGAGACAAGCTGGTTCGTTTTGGACAGTCCCAGATCACACCTACTGTTCCACTAAAATTATTAATAGAGCCAATTCCAATGTCAACGGGTACTGGTTTCTTCAGCACAGAATATGGTCACTCAGGTGGATCACATTATGTAAGTGATCTGCTTTACCCGTGTCCTCTTGCTTATTTCATGCTCCTACTCTAGGGGAAATACCATAGGCCAACAAATCTTATATAATTGTCTTTCTAAGAGACTAAATCGGTGCTTTAAATTGGGAAAAGTGTAGAAGTTTCCTGTTGGAAGAGATCTTAGGGTTGCTTTAGACTAGCTAACATTTACCTGGTACTTATATGCCAGGCACTGTTCTAAGAATTTTGCATATAATAGTCAGTCCTCACTGCCACTGTGAAGGCAACATTTATTTTCTCATTTTCATTTCACAGACAAGGTTAATGGGGGAGAGAGAAGCTAAGTCACATGCCCAAGTTTTTGTGGTTGGGAATTAGAAAGCTATGATTCAACCGGGGCAGAGTGGCTCCAGAGGCTGGGCTTAACCACTGCTCATCCACCTCTCTCTCCGCATGATGCTAAAAACGTGCAAAGAGAGCCCAAGGAGGTTAATAAATTTAAAGCGATGAGAGTGGGCCCACCCCAAGTTTCCATATGCAACCAGGTTAACAGTGATATCTGGCAAGTGAAATAGACTATAGAATAATAAAGCCAGACTCTTTCTCTGTGTGTGTGAAACATGGGTCTAATGAAGGCTTCGGTTATAGTTCCAGCCACACATTGTAAGAACTTGGGCAAGTCACTTAATGAACTTCAACCTCCTCATTAAAGAGGGATGATGAAAATGCAGCGAATGTTGGTGGTGTTATCTGCATTAACTTTCAGAGAATCATTGAGATGGTATCAAAGTGGCGTGATACCCGGTTGGCTGGCTCTGTTTACACCTTGCTTTAAAAATTCGCGGTTTGATTTTCCATGTGTCTCTGTCTTCTCTGAAATGAGGGCAGAGAAGTTTCTGTCCTACGTGCTGCTCTTCCAGTAGGTGAAGATAGAAGTGGCCTGAACACACATGTCAACAGAACATGTCCATTGACATCGAGGTCTTGACTTCGATTCTGAAGCAATTTTGCTCTTATTTTCTATCATATTCCTGAAGGGAATAGATGTTTACAGCTCTTTGGTAAGTGCCCAATTTATAGCACAAAACTAGAGGCTGCATAAAGAGACACTTAGTCCCGACACTATAGATGAAATTCCCACGGAATATACGGGAAGCTGAGCGCACGGGCTGGATAAGGTACTATTCAACTCTGAGTAATTTTTATCAGAACATGATCTATTTCCCTCTATATAGATCATGCCAGAGTGTTTCGAGTTATAGAACTACCTACTCTGGAAGAGTTTGAGCAAAACAACAGGGGATTTAGTTAAAAGTAAAAGATTTAAACATCCCTTCCAATTCAGCTCAAAATTAGGACCAGAGAAGGGTGGAACATAGAAAGAAACATATAAAGGTCATATCTGTTTTGACTATGTTCACAGTGTGGAAAATACTCATTAAAATGTTGGTATGGACCGGCATTATGGAGTTTCTGGAGTTGTTGTGCTCTGGAATCAAAGTACCCAGGTTTAAATGCTGACTTGAATCTTGGCTCTGTGATGTGCTAGCTGTGACCTGGGCCAGTCCCTTATTCTCTGTGAGTCTATTTCCTCATCCTCAACATGGGGATAATAAGAGTATCAATTCGTAGGCTAATTGCAAGGATTAAATGAGGAAACTCATGTAAAGAGTTTAAAACAGCAGCTGGCACATACTAAGCCTGTACTATGTATAGATTTTTATTTGTATTATCTAAAACATGTGTCTCTAAGTCAGCTTTTCAATAGAAAAGCTTATTGAAATTTACCCGTAACATTATATATAACATCTTGGTTTCAATCAGGACTTCTCAAAATGTCTGCTGTAAAAGAAAAGTTTTTAAAGATTTTAATGTCTAATATGCCTGATTGGACTGATTATTTTGTAAAATACTTAAAGTTTTCAGCAATGTGGAATTGTTATATGAGTTTCTAAATGATTCCTCTTATTTCAACATTGACCAGCAACACCAGTCCATGCACAGCCCCAGTTCATCGATGACACTCTGCATAGCACTGGCCTGGGTTCTGCCCTTTGCCCTTTGCTGTCTGAAGTAGACATCTATTGTTCAGCATCCTTTTACCTTTGCCCTGGAAATGGCATCTCCTTTGCCTTTGGGGACTACCCCTCCTCCATCCCATATGCTCCAGTGGGTTCCAGAGCAGAGTGCCCTCCTAAATACAGGGTGGATCCATCTCTATCCTGGCAGGAAACAGATGGCACCCTGAAACTAGGTAATGTGAGGACAGTTTAATAAGGACAATGTTTACATAGTCAGGGGGCAGGATTTAGAGAAACAAATAAGATGGTGCAGTAGTTTGGAGCTAGGAGAAGTGGGGCATTTATACAGGGAACTTTCAGTGCTAAAGCTGGGCCAGTCCCAGGCAAACTGGGATGGCTGGTCACCCTACATCTGGATAAGTAAAGGGAGGGTGGCATAGGATCCTGGTCTGACTGATCATAATATATCCATTTTCTTTGCCTCAACAATGTGTGTACTTTGTCTATTCATCCCCCAAAGCAGCGTGTTTGTGTGTATATGTGCATGCTGGCATGAGGTTGGTGAGTAATCTAATCCAATTAAGTCTAATAATGAGTGCAGGGCCCTCAAGGCCTCAGTGAAATCACCGAGTGTTCTGAGCAGGGGCTAGTCCATTAGGGACCTCTAGTGATTGGTGTAATCTCTATCATACCGACCAATTGTTCGTAAATTTGCCTGCCCTCTGGAATCACCCAGGGAAGCTTAAAAATACTGTTGCCTGGGATCTTCTCCCTGAACATCTGGTGGAGATGCGGCCTCAGTGATTCCAATGTGCAGCTGAGTTTGAGAAATAGGATGACCTGAAACAGGGATGCTAGGGGAATTTCTAAGGGTAGAGGAGTGCTTCACTTTACTGACAGGGATACTGGATGCAAGCTGAGAGCTAACTGATTAACTTCATGTCCCATCAGTTGGGCCCAGGGCTTGGTGTAAACATCCTGACTTGATAGGAAGTAAGACACTGAATATCTCAGGCTCTCCTAGTGACCCCATCTGGAGAGGGTAGGGGGAGTTAGGGCTCTTTCAATAGTCTCCTACCCTAAAGTCAGATTTTAGATATGAGACTGGGTCTTTGGTGGGAGCCTCCATCATGCCTCTGATGTCTGAGGGAAAGCTTGCCATCCCAAGTCCTGGAAGCCTGCTTGTCCCACAGAGCACTGGGATAAGACTATTGACTATATCATCCTTATGTACCATTAACTGGCCTTCCAGAAAGCATTTGGGAGAATCTCGGAGCCCTGGGTCAGGACAGGGTGAGGCAAGAGAGGCATTTAGGGCATAAAATTTAAGAAGGCGTCCACTCCGGCCCTGAGAACAAACACCTCCTTAGGTTTTGCACCCTTGGTGTCTTTCTTGCCTCACCTCATCCTCGCCCTTTGCTGCAACTCACAAGTCATCCAGAGTTGCCCATTTGACAAGCAGCTCCCAGGGATAGTTGGGAGCATCTGCTTTTCTAACTTTAGATTGATTGGGCAGGGAGAGGTGGAGAAGGAGGAAGATCTCATATTGGACTCCACTGTTTGTTTTTACCTGTCCGCTCCACATTCACACAGGTGGCAGCACTTCTCATGGTCCTGTGGCCTCTCCGCATTTCAGCTTTTCTGAAGGATCTACCTACATCTCTTGGAACTAACTCCTTGGTTGGGCCCCTCATGGTAGAGTTTTGTGAGTGCCATATGGCCGCTATTTGAAGACAGACCAGCTCAAATATACCTTTCAAACTGGAAGACAAGCTGGACCACATCTTCAGCAGCTGTGGGAGATGACTGACTGCCTATTCCTTTGAGGTAACACTGATTTTCAAACAGTCAGTTGCAAACACACTTTCCATATTTGGTAAAACTCAAGTCAGTGTCATGATGTATTTTCAAAATGAAGAAACTTCATTTTATTATACAAATTGCCCTTTTTGTAGTCAATAACTGATTCTATAAAAAATTGTCTTCATTTTCAATAATGAGTTTGAGACCTTATGAGTCAGTTTATACATTTGTGTATATATATATATATATCTCTTAAATTAGAATTCAATATTATTTCTTACCAACGAGAAGTCACTTTCAGCCATTTTGTCATGAAGGAGTCTTAGTATTGGAGTTCTAAATTATCTCAAGTGAAGAGGGCTTTCAAAGAGGGCTCTAGCTTTTATTGGTGTTATGGGGTGCCTAGCACTTTGCAATACTTAACACAAATGAAACTATAACAGCCTCTTTGTACTCATCAGGCAATAAAGGCAAGCTTATCACTGAACACACCACCCAGTTAATGCTTAATAATTCTAGTTTCAGTATCTAAAGGCCACTAGCCAGAATGTATCCCGACCTGACCCTTTCTGTTTACATATAGCGACATAAATGATGAATCCACACAAAGGACCCTGTTAGTGGATGGCTCTTGGCTATTGTCTATTACCCTGGGACAAAGAAAATAGGCTGAAAGACTTGGAGAAGCATAAGAACATTAGAATACATGATGGTGACCAGGGCCCTAAATGGAGATCATGGGCTCCTTTCCCTGGAAGCCTGTTGGCACTGGAGGGCCCCTATCTACTCAGGTGAGGATGACCTCTGGATATTTCTGCCCCTGGATGTTTTTCACTCCTTTTCTAGAGAAACAAGGGCACAGGTGCTTTGCCTGAGGTCACAGGGTGAATCAGCCTCTACTTGGAGATTCTAATTCCTTTGCTGGGCTCAGGCCTCCAGGGTATGGATAACCATCAACACTGAGCTTTAATTTTTTTTTAACATTAAAAAAAGCTTTGGTAATCACTTCCCCTTCACCACCCCTATTGATTTTCCACTATTGATAGATCTTAAAAAAAAAAAAAGACTATTTGCATATAAATTGATCAGGCAAGCAGCCATTTGCATTTATATTAGCAGGGTACTCATTGTCATTAATTATTTATTGTTTTTAGTTATCCTAAAGGTTGGTTCTCTGGTCTCTATTTCACAGCTGAAGCAGGTTTCCAAAGACTGTTGTCAATTCCAAGTCTGGTGGGCTTTTGTAACTCAGGTATCGAAGAAGAGTACAGGGCATTCCTTACTCGGAGTAGGTACTCTTGAGCTTATTGAATGAATTTTTCCATAGATTTTCTTTTGTGAAAATACTCACCAGCGTTTTGAGATTTCATTCATTGTTGTTATGGAAACCCTTGGGTTCATTTGTTGCTAGCATTGTTGGCAGACTTTTACTACGGAAGTTTTCAAGCAGACAAAGCAGTATAGGGAACTCCCAGGTAGGCACAGCCACCTTCCATGATGGTCAACATTTTGCCAATTTCATCCCATCTACCTCCAACCCCTTCTTTTATTTTTTATTTTTCGTTGCTGAAATATTTTAAAATGAATCCTAGATACCATAGAGTTTCTACTCATAAACGGAAAGTCTTTAAAAAAAACCCAGGTATTATTTCACCTAATAAAATCGACACAATTATTTAATACCATCTAATACAAACCCATGATTTAAAAGTGTCTAAGTTTCATTGGTTTCTTGAATCAGGATCCAATATTTGTTGCTGCTTGATTTCAATCCGTTCAATTTGATAAACATTACTGAGTACCAATTATGGGCCAGGAGCGATGGCAACAAAGACCAATAATTTAGCCCCTGACCTGGATGTGGCAGCAGTCTTGTGGAGAAGACAGGCACAGAAATAAGTCACTCTCATATGTAGAGCACAGGAAGGCTAAAACCGAGTTGTACACATACAGCGGGCACAGAGGGAGGGTATGGGGAAGCTGCAGGAGGGACAGCAGGACATTTCAGATGCCAATTGCTAACGTTTATGAAGAAATTGCTACCCGCCAGGGACAGTTGGAATGTGTATCAACACATTTAGTCCCCTCAACATTCCATATTATTATTGAGACTGTTCTATACCACGCTGGTTAAAAAATGTAATTACTGAAAAATAAATAGGAGTTTGACAGGTAGCAAATTGGGGCAGGATATTTGGGCAGAGGAAATCCAGTGAGGAAGGAACCCCGATGTGAAATTTCACAGTGAGATGTCCAAGGTGGTTGATGTGTGTCTGTCAGGGCCAGTGACTGGGTGGGGAGTCAGAAGTGGAGGGAGGAGCTGCCAAGATTGGCTGGCTGGAGGTTGGGAATGCTTTACAAGTCAGGCACCGGAGTCTGGACTTTTCTTTAGGAAATGGGATATCACTCAAAATTTTGAAGAAGACAATGATAAAATCTGATTTGTATTTTGGAAAGAAAAATCTGCTGGCATCTTGAAGGATATAGTGGAATAGGGCTTGCCTGAGAAATCTCTGGGAAAGAGACTGGCAGTGGGACAAGCCAGGAAAGAAAGGTGTATTTGACACTGATTTTTTTTCCTAAAGATACTTAGGATGTTCTTTTCTTACTATAAAAAGTAATACAGGCTCCTTTCAGAAAATTTGGAAAAGACTTAAAAAAGAAGAAAAAAATCCCATTCTCCCAAAAGAGGTGTCTTTGAAGATTTCTAGTTTTGTACACACACACACACAGACACACACGTTTTCTTTTTCTAAAATTCCGATCATATATTTTTTTGAAACCTGTCTCTTTCACTTAATATTATGCCTTAATATTTTTAGTGTCACCAGGGATTAAAAAACATGATTTTTTGAATGAACATGTTATTCCATCAAATAGTGACATCATCATTTATTAATCATCCTCCTATTGTTGGACATTTAGGTTCTTTACAGATTCCTTTTTCTTTCTTTGTGTTTCAGAGAGTAACCTTTGCTTGCATTTATACCAAACTTCCACACCCACGTCAGAACTGGAATCCTTGATCCCCCATTGCCCGGACGAAAGTAATTATTGAACTTGTCCACTGAAACCATCCTCTCATGCCCAAATGCAGTCAGTAGCCACAAGAAAAGAAGACATTGAACTTCAAGAAGTTGGTTTGCAGTCTGGACTTGCAGCTCTAAACTCCACCCACCACAGTGAAATTTTGGATGGCAGCTCCTCGGGCAAGTGGGTTGACTGGGCTTTGACCTGGGTTTGTAAATCAGGTTAACACTCCTGTTGTTACTGCTGCCCATAGGAAGACATTTTTTCTGGGATGCTCTTCACTTAAAACAAACGCCACCCTTTAAACCCATTAATAGCTACTTCTATAATAGGAGTGAGAATGAAAATCTCTGATTTTGAGAGTGTACAAAGAAGCGGCAGGTTACTCAGCTGCTGGAAGTAATTGCTATTTGTATATTCAAAATACTCAAATGTTCACCTATATGCCATCCGGGACCTCATTAGAATAAGTTCGTCTATTGTTCCTCAATCATTTTTCACTGTAACTCTAAATTGGTTATTTGAATTCTTTCAAAGAATGCTATGGTTGGATTACTTGGGGATCTGGGTATAAAATGCAATCTGTCCAGTGTTTATATGTAATCTTATCGGACCATATCTAACTGAATGGTAGGAATTAGAGGTAATGGATCAAATCAATTATTTACCCTCCTCCAAAGTAATATGATAAACCAGCAGAACAGTGTGAAAATATAGGGAATTTAGCTAATGGTGCTTTTGATTAAGAAGAGAGCAGAAAAATAAAAAGAAAATGACAAAAACAACAGAAAAGAAGGCATGTTTCCAGGAAATCTTTTTTTCAGTAGTCCATTTTGATGTGCCAAATTTTGGCTGTTTATATTCAATGCATTGTGACTACTGTTCAAGTCAATGGTTTAGTAATTTAATTGTCAATTTTGAGAAACAACCATCAGGTAACACGTGGAGGCTGGTCACACCTGAGCAAGGTGTGTGCACCACGAGGATCCACCACCCTGAGTGTCCAGGAAGGCCCCGGGAGATAGATGCCAGGCAGCATTCCTCCAGAGAGAGCACTGTGATCCTTGGGGACTCATTTCAGGAAAGGCAGCTGCACGTCTCTGTCAGGGATGTTTGGGCGAAGCCATATTTCCTCAGCTTCTCCAAGAGTGGAGGGACCTTTTCCTGAAGAGTCTGACAGGATTTGTTTGGGCTAAGAGATCTGAATCCAGGGCTCCAAGTTGCTTTTTAGATTTTAAGAAGCATGATTTTCAAATGCCTACCATGGAGTTCCTTCTCAGACATCTCTGTAGTGACACATTTATGAGCACAGAGTAGGCATTTATTAGTGGTCTGTTGTTTACTGAACAGTAGTAATGCAACGCATTAAGGAATTGTATATGGAAGGTTAAGGAACTGTACCTGGAAGGTGAGAAAAATGGAATGTTGGAAAAACAAAACATTTCTTTGAATGGCCACCATATGGAAGGATCTAGATGGGAATTCATCTAGTGAAGGGCAGCCAGGTTGTTGTTATGTCCCCTTCCTTTCCTTTCTGTTGAGTTTCTCAGGAAAGAAATTTAAGAGGGAGGAACAAGTGTAGAGATCCAGGAAGTGTGATGGGCTATGGGTGGGGTGGGAGACAGATGAAGGAAGCAACTGACTTATGGAATGCCCTTGCATTTTATTTCTTGTCTTCCTAGGATTGGTTTCCTTCACATTTGTGTATGTGGGGTTCAGATTATGTCTCAGAGCTCTCAGGAGGATTTGATCAGACAAACTTACCCTTAACTCCAGTATTGGGGAATGGTGCTGGATTTCCCATTTGCTGACTTTTTAAGATCACTCTTCTTTCTTTCTTTATGCACATTATGAAAAATTTAAAAAACATAGGGAACAGGAAAAAAAGAATTCTTGCAATTCCATTATTCAAAGTAAGCCTTTGTTAATGGTTGTGTCCCTTTTTCCAGTCTGTGTTTTTTCCATATATATGTAGAGCATAGGGTCAGGACTATAATATCTTTGGAGTCAGGAGGGTCTCAACTCAAGTACCTGTTCTCTCTACCAGCTGTGTGAACCTGATAAGTAACTTAGCTTGGCTGAGTCTTTTACATGGACTGAATATAAAAATACCTATATTAGATGGTGACTGTAAGAATTAAATGAGCTTATGTGTGAAAGTTACTTATGTTTTAGCTAACATTAATATGGTAGCTAATGTTAACACTATTAGAATTGTGATAATATAGGATACATGCCATTTCTTGCTTTTTCCACTGAACATTATAACCTGTTTTCTAGCTTATTATAAACTCAATACAATCATTTTTTGCAAGTACATAATATTTTATTGCATATTTTACCAAATTATCATATTTTAGCACATGTAATTTCCTTTAAATTGTGTACTATTTTAGGAATTTTTTTATTCTAGAAAATATCATCAAAAAGTAGAGGATAGCAGTAGAGATAATAGGAAAATTATATGAAAGGAGAGAAAAGAAGAAAATAAAGAATTCAATCTGCTACTACATGCAGTCTAAAACACACAAAAACTTTTCAAATTTAATAACTTATTTTCACATCTTGTATTTTTATTCATGGAAAATTATTGCAAATTAACGGAATGGCAAGTTGGTTGTAAAAACCTCATCATGGTTGGTGAGAAAGAATGCTTGCTAGCAATCGATGAAAAAGCAAATAGTTTTGGAAGTACTTTAGTTGGAAGCAGTCAAAATGAAACCATAAATCTTTGGATTGAAGCTCCTCCTTATTGTTGTCCTCGAGAACCATATACTTCTGCCAGAGATCCATCGTCCACGCCCCTGTCCCATGTTGCTCACTTCTGAATCCGTGCCACACAGGTGCATTCCATTTGGAGAAGCTAAATCCCAAGGAAGAAAGTAGTCCCTAGACACAAAGTAGTCTGGGATTGCAAATTTTCTGGGCTAATTGCATAAAAAATTACCACAGTGTTGGCAGATGGTATAAAGTTATTTTACACCTGTTAAAGGTAATGAATGTCCACCATTAGGTTTTTGGGAGGAGGGTATTAGCTAATGATAAACATTTTTTCACTTTCTGATATGAGGGAAACCCACAATGTCACCTCTTGGGTTTACGGTGGCGAAGAAAAGTCTTTTACCGCCTTTGTGGTCTCTACGAAATGTCTGGACTCTTGATGTTGGGACAACCAGGGTAATGAAGTTTTGTATGTTGAAGGACCCCAAATAGAGGAGCTTGTGCCAATAGGGGAGCTTAAATTTAATTTGATAGATATTTAGTGAGTACCTATTTATGTGCCAGGACTTATAGAGGGATTGATCATCCTTTAATCTTCCTAATTTCATACTCTTCATGCCTCTGTTGCCAACCAGCCTTCTAGATCTGCAGTAACAACTGCCAAATCTTAGTGACTTGCAACCACACAGGTTGATTTCTTACTCACCAACATGGGACCTAGGCTGAAGAATGACCTCTATTGGAACCTTGTGGGTTTGAGGCCCAAAGTGAAGAATTGTGGTGGAACCATGCGATGGCTATTTAAGCTTTTGCTGAGAACTTGTCCACATCACTTCTGCTCACATTCATTAGTCAGCACAGGCATAATTGCCAAGTCTGATATCAATGGTGTGGGGATATATAATCCTTTCTCAGGGAGTGGTATTGAAAAATTGAGAATAATAATGTAATTTGCCACATTACGTGTCAGGTTGGCATCCTCCTCTGGAGTAACTGTGGCTCTTTTTTCAGAGCTGACTCCCAGAACTAAACATGAATATTCCTTGTGTGATCTGGCCAGTACAACATACAGAGGTGCTATATAACCCTTTCCTCAGTCCTAATATTAAGCTTTTATAATAAAGCCTAACATTGTAGTAGATTTTGTTTATTTTTAGTGGCCATATCACACTGTTATGACCCATCGAGACTGCTGTCATCTGAAACCTTGGGTCTTTCCCATTCCCACATATTTGTGCTCCATCCTATGCTGCCCCTCTTCTGTCCTTTGATGTTAACCCCAATTTGGACCATATATCAGGAGTAAGCTAGTGGCTTCACACATCAAGCAACTTTACAGAGAGGAAACATTTCCCCGCTTGTGTGATTTCCTCAAAGATCCTTCAGAATCCCTCTATCTCACCTGTTATGGATTGAATTGTATCCTCCTAAATTCCTGTGTTGAAGCTCTAACCCCTAATGTGACTGAATTTGGAGATAGAGCCTTTAAAGAGGTAACTAAGGTTAAGTGAGGTCACAAAGATGGAGCTCTAATCCGATAGGACTGCTGTCCTTATACGAAGAGGAAGAGACGCCACGGGTCTGGAAGCACAGAGAAAGGCTATGCGAGGACACGGTGAGAAGGCAGCCTCAGCAGAAAGCAATCCTGCAAGAACCTTGATCTTGAACTTCTGACCTCCAGAACTGTGAGAAGTAAATGCCTGTTGTTTAAGCCCTCCAGTCTGTGGTATCTTGTCGTGGCAGCCTGAGCAGACTAATCCCCCACCCTACCCACCCTGCATGCTCACGCATGTGCACACAAACGCACACTCACACATACTGTGATGAGAGAAAGAAGGAGTACCTGGCCGATCTACCTTGTATCTTTGCCAAAATTATGACTCTATGGAGTGTTCTTTGTGAAATGTACCAATTAAAGAAACACACATATTACAAAAAGGATCTTTAATTTATAAGTAGTAGGCATGACATAAGCGTTTAAAAATCACTGTGACTAATAGCTACAGCTAAAAGGCAAGGGGAGGAAACTGCAGGGGAAGGAAAGAGCTAAAATTAACTTGAAGGAAAAATGGATCTCCCATTAAGCATTAGAAGGCTAAGATGAGTCCACCCTGTTGTTATTCCAGGCCCTCACCTGTGTTACCCATCACCAAACTGATGATTTCCTTTCTTGAGTGCCGGCCTTTTCAGTACTCTGCTTCCTCTAACCACTGCTCAGTGTGCCCTAGGCTTATCCTGAGCCACTTTAGTTCATGCCCCATCTGAGGAACTCTTCACGGTACTCAGGGGAGGCCAGGGGTCTGTGCTGTATAGCTATGTGGAGATTTTAAATGTCCTGGGTGATTAACAAGACAAGAAATAACAAGTGTTGGAGAGGATGTGGAGGAAAGGGGACCTTCATACACTGCTGGTGGGAGTGCAAACTGGTATAGCTGCTATAGAAAACAGTATGGAGATTTCTCAAAAGCTTAAGAATAGAACTACCATGCGATCCAGCTATTCCACTGCTGGGTATTTATCTGAAGAACATGAAAACACAAATGCGTAAAGATACATGCACCCCTATGTTCATTGCAGCATTATTCACAATAGCCAAGACTTGGAAGCAACCTCGGTGCCCATCAAGATACGAATGGATAAAGAAGATGTGGTACATATACACAACGGAGTACTACTCAGCCATAAGAAATGATGAAATCTGACTATTTGTGACAACATGAATGGACCTAAGGGTATTATGCTAAGCGAAATAAGTCAGAGGGAGAAAGTCAAATGCCATATCATCCCACTCACAAATAGAAGATAAAAACAACAACAAACAAAAATATAGAGACAGACGTTGGATTGGTGGTTACCAGAGGGGAAGGGGGAAGGAAAGAGGGTGAAAGAGGTGATTAGGCACATGTGTACGGTGATGGGTTGTAATTAGTCTTTGGGTGGTGAACATGATGTAGTCTACACAGAATTCGAAATATAATGATGCCCATTTGAAATTTATGTAATGTTATAAACCATTGTTACCTCAATTAAAAAAAAATAAATGTCCTAGGCATTCTTCAAGGATTCCCAGGAGATTTTAAAGCACATTTATCCCGGGAACTCCACCCCAAACTTT
Source organism: Equus caballus (assembly GCF_041296265.1). NCBI lineage: Eukaryota > Metazoa > Chordata > Mammalia > Perissodactyla > Equidae > Equus > Equus caballus. The sequence continues at coordinate 14,948,536 of NC_091689.1, read as the reverse complement.
GAAAACGTGTTGCTATACACATATGAATCAATGCATCCCATAGTTTATTTTATGACTTGAACTTGCCTTCTCTTTAGTGTTGTCTACTCTTGTCAGTACTTCTGGATGTTAATGCATGCAGCATTCTGGGCCTAAGAAGGGCACTATTTCTGGTTTGGACATCGGCTATTCACTTACTTTCTAAGCCTACCATTGTCTTGCCAAATTATAAATGGAAAGGTTGAAGTCATCTCAGCTCCTCAAGCCACACTGTGTTTCAAATCAAGTCAAATCAAAACAATAAGCCCCACCTGCAAGCTAATTAGATAGGTGTGGTTTGGGATGCAGAGAAACTTAAATTACAGTCTTTGGCTCCAAGGAATTGATGGTCTAACCCTAAACTAGGGGCTTGCATCTTTCTAACCTGAAGAAAATGGGAGATCAAAATAAGACATTTCAGAAAGAAAGGAAAGTGATCATCACTAGTCTTGGGGGGTGGGTGCTGGTGATGGATGAAGTGAAAAGTTAACAACGTGACAGAGCAAATGAGAGCCCAAGTCCTGGAGTCAGTGTTTGGGGTATGTCCAGGGGTATTCCCACTCACATCGGGTTCTCAGACTCTCTCAGTTTCTGTTTCCCTGCTGCAGTATGGAAATAACAAGAGCCAATCTACCAGACAGTGTTGTGAAAGGCAATTAAATGGGATAATATGGATAAAGGGCTTCATAGGTGCTTGTTCTGGAATAACTTCTCAATAAATTTTAGGACAGTTTGCTTTTTGCTTCTGAATTTAAGATGCATTTCTCCATAGGTACTATTTTCAGAATAAATCACACATTTTTCTTTATCTTTATATGAGCTATATTTTTAATTTAATCGAGGCCCTCAAGTGTGTTAGGAGGGAGAAGAAAGTTTTTTCATTCCTTATGCAGGACTTTGCTATCCTCCTGTTCATTTTTTTTTTTTTTTAAAGATTTTATTTTTTCCGTTTTCTCCCCAAAGTCCCCCGGTACATAGTTGTGTATTCTTCGTTGTGGGTTCTTCTAGTTGTGGCATGTGGGACGCTGCCTCAGCGTGGTTTGATGAGCAGTGCCATGTCCGCGCCCAGGATTCGAACTAACGAAACACTGGGCCGTCTGCAGCGGAGCGCACGAACTTAACCACTCGGCCACGGGGCCAGCCCCTGTTCATTTTTTTTTAACATCAGGAATGAAAAGAGGGAAGCCAGCCCCACCTGCGAGTCTGGGGCCGGGGGAGCTCATAGTTCTGTTCCTGATGGTCATGTTGCTCCCTCTCTTTACATTCTAAACCTCATGATTCTCTAAAATCTCTCAATTTCCTGAGTTTCCCTTCTCATGGAGGCGGTGGCACAACCCCCTGTGTGGTCTGAGCTGGGGATGGGATTAAGATTGATTAAGAATAAGGCTATCTACAAGAATCTGCCATTTATAAGTTGGGGGTTTGTCAGTTGTCTCTGTATACGAATGGTAAGTTGAAAGCATATAAACTAAATTTCCACAAAAAGTGTTTGGTGGTTGAATTGTCACTTTTTTTTGTGGGCATGTGAGAGTTTTTCGCTTGGGCACAAGGAATAATTCTAGATTAATGTTTAAGTGTCAATAATTTTTCTTGCCATATTTTAAAAACAATATCGTAGAATGATACCCATATTCATTCCGTGTCTCTTTTTTGTGTGTATATTTTTCTCTTTCTATAGCCTAGAACATTTTCTTCTTGATTTCATCACCTTTTATAGCCAAGAAGTAATTCCTTTCAATCGATTAAATTGCAAGGCTGGAAATCATAATTATATTACCACAGATATCATTAAAAATACATACAACTGGATAACAACAACAAAACATCCCTTTAACTGCATTTTTCTTTGTTCCTTATCCACAGAGGAAATAAATTCCAAGTACTTAATTTTAAAAGGTGAAGTTGGCTAGCCTTAGGGTTAAAACTCATGGTAGATATTAAATTGGCTAGAAAGCCAAGCAATTGATTGTGTACCTAAGTTCTAAATTAACATGCTCTTTATATAAAGATAGAGTCACACAATCTTTGCCTTTATTATCTTCTCTATGTTGTGTGTGTGTGTGCGTGTGTGTGTGTGTGCGTGTGTATGTGGTGTCTTAGGCTCTAATGAAACCATAAAAAGAACGAAACTTCACAAATTTCATAAAAGGTAAATGTACAGAGAATTGTAGGTGTTGTGTTAATAACTTTACACGATACATGTTGCTTCTCAGGTAGTTGCATCAACACTAAAACAATAGTCAGTTGTGTCACTCAGGCATTTATTTTACTTCAATTTTTGTGGCTGCAGTGTACCAAGATTCTAGAAAAAAAGGAAAGGCAGCTAAATTACAGAAACTAAAACCTTTCTCAGTTTCGATTTATTTAAATTCCTTTGAGATCCAATGATTTTTCTAGATCCACTCTGTATTCAAGTCCACCAGACAAGGAATCCTATCATTTTGAATTCAATAATGTTATTTTCCAAGAGGATTTTTTTCAGAGGGAGTCTTTTAACTCTCTTTGTCCTGATTGCTTATGCCCTTTGTTGTTTATAATGAGTAAACTGCAATTGAGGGCACGCCTACCCACCAAACACGGCTGAGAAAAGTGGTTAATAGGATTCACAACAAATAAGAATATTGTAGCAAATGTGAGCTTTTAATGCACTAACACAGTGGTGTTCAGGGCAAATGAACAGAGGCTGCTCTTTGTCAGAGGGAAGGACTGTTATTGGTGAATGGGAGGCATTATGTAGTAGTGATTTGGATGTATATCAGATCACTCGCCTTGTGAATCATTGTCAGATGCGCCCACATCCCTAGCTGACTCTTCTCTGTCCCATTCTTTCCAAGGTAGCATTACGGGCCAGCATTGCATCCAGCTGGGTGCTGAGTCAGCTTCTATATTGGCAAATGGGAGCAATTCAAATTGTTTACATTTGACTGGAAAAACAAGATTTAAAATTTTTATTCTTAAGCTGTGTAGTCAGAGGAAAAAGATATTATTTAGGCTTTAGGTTCTACTTATCATATAGATTCATTGATTTATACTATTTGCTATGGACTGAATTGTGTCCTCCCAAAATTCGTATCTTGAAGCCCTAACATCCAATATGCCTGTATTTGGAAATAGGGCTTTTGAAGAGGTAATCAAGGTTAAACGAAGTCATAAAGGTGGAATCCTAGTCCATTAGGATTGGTGTCCTTATAAGAAAAGGAAGAGACACCAGGGGTGTGCATGCACAGAGATAAGGCCACGTGAGGACACAGTGAGATGGCAGCTGTCTTGCAAGCTAAGGAGAGAGGCCTCAGAAGAAACCAGCCCTGTTGACACCTTGATCTTGGATTTTCAGCCTCCAGAATTGTGAGAAATAAATGTCTGTTGTTTAAGCCCCCAAGCCTGGGATTTTGTTATGGTAGCCCTAGCAGACTAATACACTATTGATGAGTAATTCCAAAGAAATTTCGTATTCAAAAATGAGTCTGTTGTATTTATTTCTACCATTTGTACATATGGTTGAGTATTGTTAGCAAGCTGTCCTCTTATTTGTTGAAAATAATATATCCTATGCCTAATGGCTTTGATGAGGATTTTTAGGCTGCTTAATTTTAAAACGGTTTATGATGAGGACTTTTAGGCTGGTTACTTTTAAAACTACAGATGAGAAGCAGGCTCCAAGGAGTGGAATTTGCTTGCTTGTCCCTTTGTTGGGAAAGATTTACATTTCTAAGGGAAACCTCTATCTGTAAAGATGCCTCCCTCTCTGTGCCAGGAAGAAGGGGGATGGCCTTATCTCTAGAAACTCTTAATGCCAGAGGCAAGAACTTAAGTTGGTTGCTGTCTGGCAATCTCATGTAACTGATTTAGGGTGGTGGCTTCTAACCTTTCTAACCTTTACTTAATCCGATTTGATTCTTGTCCAAAAGTCATGGGATCACCCAATGACCAGACCCCACCGACACTGGTACCATTTTAACTTTTTTTCATGTTCTTTCCTTTATCTTGTAAAGAAATGACTCACATACCCGTGCCTTATAAAATTAGCCCTAACCCTCAACTCGGGGCAGCAGCAGGAGCTTTGACTGCCCATGGGTCTTGTCCCCACGCACCAGCTCTGCCTGCCCATGGGTCCTGTCCCCATGCTATTCCACACTATTCTCTAAATAAAAGAGCACTCCTGCCAGACCTTGAGAGTCTAAGAAATCTTTCTTTCGACTCCTCGGCTCACCGACCCCGCATCAGCTTTATTGCTCTGTAATTAAGAAGATTGTAGAAACCTAGAATCTTTTCTGAGAAGATGGTAACGCAGACACTATTGGAAGATCCAGGTAATTAAGAAATAGTCAACCTAATTATTAAGAGCACTTATCAACACAAGGCCATCAGAATGTGGGTTCATAAAAAGGCTGCAAAGAACTAGACATATTATATTAATCTGCATTTCAGTAAGACTCAGCAGTCTTAAGTGGGAAAGTCTGAAATGTAAATGAAAACAGGATAGCTGGCCACACACACACTTTCCTTGAGCTAACTCACCCTTTAAGGCAGATGCTTTTGCCATTTGATTATGCAGTAGGAAGATAGTTTGGGATGTTAACGTAACCAATAAATATCAAGAGATGCTTCATGGGAATTGTTACAGTGGAACAAAAGAACTAAATTTTTGGCTTGAGTTTTGAGCTTGAAAAGCGAAGGTGTGCCATACAATACTGATGAAGTAAGAGAGAGCAATTTCTCTTTCTTTACTTATCTTGCCTTTTCTAGATAAAGATTCCATGGGGGTTGGCACAAGGTGAGAGCCAAATTTGAGGAAGGAAGTTTAGAAGCAGGTAGACCTTTGAGAAGCAGCCCAGAGCTGGCTTGGGCATGGAGTGGGAAAGACACAATTGAAACCGTAGGTGGGTTAGGTCATCTGAAAGTTGAGAAGCCTATTCCTTCCTTCCTGGTTACGGCTCTTATATATGACAATTTTTCTAGTTTGCAAGACACTCTCCATGGCAGGGGGTGCTCTAAATAGAAGTATTTGGACATGCGGGTGAGAAATAGCCTCGCAGGGTTTCCTTACTCCTAGTCATAGATTTTCTGTGTGTTCACAAGGGGTTCAGATGTGGACCTAGGGAAGTCCTCTGCTGAGAGTGAGAGACCTCACAGCAAGTGTCTCTGTAGCTCAACCACTGAAGAGCTGAGATGATGAAGATAATTGAGGTCCATGGACAGTTGGTCCATGGACAGTTGGTGTATAGACAGGTGATGCTCCGCACTTCTGGGTCCTGGTCTACACATGCCCAAAGCACCAAAGGGCTGTCTCTGGCGACAACTCTGAATTTCATGAGATTATGTTTCTATTTTCCTTATCCTCACCCAATGAAATGGGCACTCCAAATGAAAAAAATGAGTTTTTTCTCATTTTTTTACTGTAAAAATGAAAATAGTTTGCTTCTTGTGCATCTGAGTTTCAGATTGAGGGGCACAGCTGCTACAACTGTACATCAGCATTTGATCTTCACTGGTTCCTCATGGCAATTTAACTGGTTCCCATCTGGTGGAGTGGAAGCATTTTGTGTTTGGGCGGCAAATGGGGGAGAGGTTGGCTAGCTGGTTCTTCCCTCGGATCTTGAACATCTACCTCCATAATTGATTAACTTTAAAATATTGGGAACTTCTGCTGTAAAGATTGATTGATCTGTTAGAGCTTTGTGGGCAAACATTTGCTTCTAGTCCTTTGGTTTCAATCTTGTTTCAAATCCTCTAAAGAGACTACTCAGAGCTAAATCCTTAACCTGGTGATGTGCATAGATTATGTCTGGGGGTGGTTCCAAGTGACTCAAGGCAAACTAGATTCTTACCACTAACTGGAGGAAATGCAATCACACACTGACCTTGGAGCCATGCTGGCCTTCTTAGAACATTCTGGATCTGAGGTGAACCAGATCAGGGACAGAAGCCTACAACAGAGGTCACCAGTACCAGGACAGCCTGGGGCTTGTCCTTCTCCAGTGTGGACTCATCTTCTCAGTTTCTCCTAGAGACAAAATGGCTTCAGGTGACTAGATCCTCCCCTACGTTCAGCCCTGAGGACATTTTCCTAAGTGCTCCTAGACAAATATCATTTACCTGAAGGATTCCATGCCAGATTCTGTTGCAAGCCACATTCTTAATGACTTGAGAGCAAATATGTTTCTATTCTTTGTGTGTCCTCTTACACAAACTACCATCCCTAGCCCACGCTTTGCCAATGGCTGTTTTTGCTGGGTGAAGCCCTGAAGGCCTGCAGAAATTTCCTCCTAGGGATGGACACTCCAATCTCTCCTTTGAGAACTTTAAAAGCACAACCCACCCAGTGTATAATAATCAAGTTTTTTTACTCCTTTGCCACCCATTCATCCTCTTAAAAAGACCTGCTTTTCTGCCTTCTGTTGCAGAGCTGTTGTAGGGAGGCGGGTAGAGGACAGGACACACAGTTTGCCATGTGCTATCTGCACAAACGTGTTTGTCTTTGGAAGCAGGGTTGGATATACAATGTCAGAGAGAGCTGCAATGGAATTAAGGACCTGAAGAGAAGACATTTAGTAGCTGGAGAGGGACTGGGTGTTGAGTGTTGGGAAGAGACCTGAAAGCAGGACTAATAGACCTGAAACTTCCTTCCAGAAATTGCCAATGGAAAAAATATGTATTTCCCAATAAGTTGGTTGATGGGGCAAGGATAATAAAGAGAGAAACCAAAGGAAGAATGCAAATAAGAAGCTATACTTTTGGTTCTATTGATGTCAAACCTATTTTTCTTCCCAGAGGGAGTCTTGTCTTGTAGTTGAACAAGCTCATCAGCTGAAAACAGTGAGTGCCTTTAACTCTAACACCAACAGGATCATATTTCCAGCCACGAAGAGCCACATACTAGCTGAGATTGACAAATTGCAAATACAGGAATTCAGTGAGCCCCAATAACACATTTCGGGGAGGGAGAAGCACACCTTCAGGCATGCAAACGTTACTTTTCTCCGATCAAGAAGAAAGAGCTCTGCTCATTTCCAGAGCAAGCACAGTTTAGCAGAGTTCCTAAGACAACCGGGGGCGCTCCCTCCACCCCTCCCACCTGCAATCATAAGGGACGTTTGGCAATGTCTGGAGACATTTTTGGTGGTGACAACTGGGAGAGAGGGATTCTACTGGCATCTAGTGAGCCTGGACCAGGGATGCTGCTAAATATCCTACAATTGGAAGGACAGCCCCCCACACCCAAGAATTACCCAGCTCAAAATGTGAATATGCTGCTGTCGAGAAACTCTTGTCTAAAGTTGATTCCAAATGTTTCAAAATCAAGTGGGCTCTCACAACACAATATCTCTCATCAGATTGCGTTTTAGACACCTGCTACTGATGAGACATACAGAAAAGTGATTTACAGTTCAAATCACTGTAAAAAAATGACACCGTTAAAATGTAAGCTGACAAAACTGCTTCTCTTTTTCAAGGAACTGATTTATAAAGAAAGGGTGCTGCTTTTTAAACAAATTTTGTTTCTTTATTTCTAGAAAATATTCTTGGCGTTTATGTGTGTCAATGAATGTAAAGTTTTATAGAATGTTCACATATTTTAGATATGAATAGTGAGCAGATTCTTAAAAACCAATTTATTAGGCTATAGTATGATTACATTACTCATATGCATGCATGGATTTTTTATTTCAGTTCTCGTGAAGAACAAAAATGCCTATTTTAGATGAGAAAGGAAACTGTGCTCAAATGCCCCACAGAATATGCATCTATTTCAGCCTTGAGGAAAAAATTGATTATTCATTATGAGAAAGATTACAGTTTATTTCTATCATATCTAAAACCTGAATCATTAAAGTTTAAAAGTTTCACAAGGACCTTGTACTTTAACCATTTAGAAACTGTGGTGGGCTGGGATAGCCCTGGGAATGGGGAGACGACACGCTGTGGACCGTGACATTTTGTGTGTATGTGGCGGTGCACATTTCCCTAGAACCATTTTGATGTTGGGAGACAATTATGATTTTATGACTCCAGTAAACCAGAGTTGATTTTCTCCTTCACATAGACTTTCTTCTATGATGTTTCTTCAAGCAGTTGAATTGAGAATAAGAAACATTTTCAAAGACAGAGTCTTAATATAGACCCTTTAAGCCTTTATGCATTCACATCAATAGAACTAATAAGCTTACTGTTGCTAGGCTAGTGTGTGTGTCTATTAAGTGAAACTAATTTCACTTAATCTTAATTAATTTTCAACTTCTATTTTGCCTCCTCAGTTCCTGCATTATTCTCTTAATTACAGCTTATGCTTAGCTTTGCTAACGCTAGAAATCAAAATTTAATGAGGAAAGGAAACCAAGTCCAAATCTGCTTAGGTGGCAGGGTCCATAAGACCAAACTGTTACTTGAATATGGAGACGGAAGTTCCTCTGTGTGTGTGCCTTTGCATGTATGTGTGTCCATGTGTGTGGGTGTTTAGCTCAAGTTTCAACTTCCACAGAAATTAACTCCTTTCCCCAAATGTATTAGTTTCCATATGAAGGGTTGTGGCCTTTTTCTATCTAGAAATATCTTATTGAAATATCCAGAATCATACTATTGTTAGTACTTAGCAGTTATATACAATTATTAAAATACAAGCTATAAACTGTAGAAACCATTTTTCCTAAACTGACCTAATGACTTTAATATAGATACAAAACTGAAGAATCCTGAAGTCTGAAGGGAATGGTAGGCTGTCATAGTCACATAATTGAGCACTGTGTCAGTTTATACTTACCATTTAACCCAATTTCTAAGTACTTGGTCTTGCTTCCTAAATTAATTTTTTATTTTATAATATTGAGTTGAAACTTTTAACCTTAATTCCTGTTTTTTTTTTCTTAAGGTAGGAGATTAAATAAATTGTTTTTCTCTTGAATTTTCAGCTGAAAAGGAGTTGTATCACCCAGGGCCGGAGCTGCAAGCTGTTCCCTGGCCCCCTCAGCTACTTCAAACACAGTCAGACCGAGTGCTCCACACTGTTGTAGAAGCTACGTCTCATTCGCTGTCGGCACCATGTGCCGCTAGAATTGTTCAAGTGTCTGAACTGCTTTATCCTTCTCCATGACTGTCAGAAAAGGAATGGAGGTATCTCATGGCTCCGGCCAATCCATTGCCATGTCTGTCTTGTCACTAATAATAATTTAATGAGGGCAGAGGAAAAACTCCTTCCTCAGTATCCACTTGACAACTTCCAGTTTAAAAATAACATCTCGTTAATGCCCCAACACAAACTCTTCCGCAGAAAAAGGTAAAATTTATAATGTGATCCAAACATAAAACTAAACCATTTACCTACTGCCAGAAGCTAGAGCAATCACAACTAAGTATTGACGGCTGGTGGAATGAGTCTGAACGTTACTATCAGTGGTCCTGAAAGCTGGCATAAACCCTTTTAATCATCTTTCACCATCTGCTACCAATCTAGAAGTCTTTATCAATCAGAAAACACAACAGCTGCCCTGGTGTCACAGAGTGCCTTAATCCTTCTACTTCTCTTTCTATTCCTAGACTAAAGCAACTAGATATAAGGAAAAAGGAAGGTGAAGTCGGGGAGGGGATGGTAGGCTAGTGTGGTAGATAGGATGATGGCAGATGAAAGTAGAAATAGGAGGAATCCTGGTTGTACTATATTTTTCATATGATCCATTTGTTCAAAGCAAGGGAGCTAAACAATGAAGTTGAGAAGATTCCATCTTATTGAAGAGAGTTATGTGTGTTAGTGAAGGGGAATTAGCGTAGGAGCTCTGTGTACATCCACCTGCAGTCCACATGGAGATCCAAAAAAGAAATTTGACCAGCACCCAATTGGACAAAGAAGAGAGCCAAAATTAGTGCATACATCCTGTCTTTCGGATGCTGGGTCTGGACAGATCTCTTATTCAAACAGGAAAAAAAACCATGTAAAGATCAGAACAAGAGAAAAGGAACGTCATTCAGGAGACACAAAGGAAGAGCAGACCTCTGAAAAAGATTTACTATAGGAACGAGAAAAAAATGTAGAAAACTGGCATCAGCTAGGGGATTTTTTTAAAAAAAAAGAAGACAGGATTACCATAATATAGGTAAAATTGTAGTTGAGTAAATCAAAAATATATTGTAGAAAAATAAAGATGCACTAACAGGATTAAAGCAGTAAAGAGCAGAAGTGGTGCTACAAACAATCAAATACGTTTTATAAACAATAATAATAATAATAATAATTAAAACCACAGAAGTTCTACCAGGATGTGGAGGAAAAAAACAAGGGTTGAAAACAATGAGAGAAAATGATGTGTATGGAGCATAGAGAATGGAGAGCCAACCTGAGAATTATAGGTATTCCAGGAGAAAAATAAATAACAAGCAGAACAGAAGCAATTATTCAAAGATATAATTAAATAAAAGTTTCCTGAGTTGAAAAAGAATGAACGAGCAGATCAAAAGGGCCCACTGTGTTCAAAGAAAATTAAATGAAAAGAGAACTTTGTAACATTTGAATTACAGGGATGGAGAAAAAGACTCTAAGCAATTATGCAGAAAAAATAGGTGAAAAACAAAAGAACAGAGTTAAGCTGGCCTTAGACTGACTTTTCGCCTGGACACAATGGAGCCATGTCGGCAGAATTTTGAAGGACAAAGTTGTTACATGACCATTTTATAGCCAAGTATAAAAAACATGTTAATAGAAAAATTAGACATTTACAGGTACACTAAAAATATGCTAACCATCTAATTTTTCTGAAAAACACTTACTCTGTAGAGATATATTTTAACATATGCAATTCAAGAGTAGTTAAACCAAGGCACGACATGACCCTACAGTACTCAGTGGTACAAGGGATGGGTAAAAACACAGTTTCCTTCCCAAGTTCTGAGGCCAATTATCATCGCAAATGTGCTTGAACTGGCTGCGTTAATAAAGCAACAGGAATTTGAAGAAATTGCTGCCTCCTTTTACAGTGTCATCTGGATGGAGCCTAAAAGCAAATACTTTCATTATAAATTGTTGCTCATTATTATGGGAGTATCTTTTTGACTAGCCACAAGTCCATCTGAAAAATTTGTTTAATTCTTTAGATGAAATTTACCACTAATCCCAGAAATATATATCTTGATGATGATAAGTACTATGAAACAATTCTTTTATTATCAAAAAGAGTCAGCATGGCAGAGTGGTTAAGAACATGAGTTCTACAGTCGGACTGCCTGGATTGTCTCCTTGCTCCATCAATTACTTCCCACATCTTGGGCAAATCACGTCATCTCTTGGGGCCTCAGTTTTCCCACCTGTAAAATGGAAATATTATAGACTTTCCTGCATGGAATTTTTGTAAGGATAAATAAGTCAGCATGTATAAGGTGCTTAGTGCCTGGCACACCTGCTGCTAGTAAGAAAAAGTATGAATTTACATCATGTGTAACATGGTGAAACCTGTTATATATATACACACACAGGAAATAGCAGTATATTTGTGTTTTCTTTGCACTGTGGCGATTTCCTTCTTTCTATGTTTCTCTAGTTTACAAGATTTTAAATGAGCTTGCATTTCCAGCTGAACAAGTATAGGTTTAAAGCAAGATGGTTATTTAAAAATAAATCCTAGCTATTTATTATAATTCCACATTTATTATAGCAATAATGGCCTATACAACTGAAGACGTTAGTTCTAACTCCACTATTTTTTCATTAACTGAACTTGAATTTTCTTTAGTGTCCAGGAGGGTGATGACAGCGTTTCCTTTTAGGGTTTCATGGAAGTAGACATTGTTTTTACTGTCATCCCGGTTATGCTGATGATTCCAGTGCTTTGGTTTTCCACTACGAAAGATTTTGTCCTAAAAAAGGGAGGAGGAAGAGGGAAGAGCAAAGGAGATCTGGGGTGAAATAGCTCCTCAGATCTGTTCCATTTCTGTCATTTTTATTTTCTCCGTCAATCTGTCTGCAACTACGACAGTGAAGGAATACATTTATTTTGACTTTTTGTGGTGTTCTTGGTAGGGGAGCAATTCTCCGTGGTCTCATATGTTCACGTTGAACACGACTGTGGAATCAAACAGCCAGCTCCTGTGTTGCCCTTGGGGGAGAATTGGACAGATTTAGGTGTTTACTAGATGGCTAAAGTTTTGAAGTGATGGGGGATGTTATTGTACTGGTTTAGATTTTCTAATTTTTAATTTTTACCCTTCAGCCTGCCCTTTGCTATTTTGTACTTTATTTCATGATATAGAATGTCCTACAGCTCTTTCACAAAACCATCCTTACGTCTGTCCTCTAATGCCACATCTCATTCTAACAAAACCTCTATGGTTTTAGTGGCCAAGTCCTGGGCCATGTATTCCATGTCAATAATTGAACATTTCACTTTTGGAGAAAACCAGGCATGTAACCATGGTTTGTAAGTATCTCATAAGGCATATTTTGAGATGTGTTTTTTTTTTAACCGAGCTTTTTTGCACATTATCTCATTTCTTCTGAATATTATTTTTTGTTCAATGACACCATCAGTGTACTGCTGACTTTGAAATCAATCTCTCCAGCTGTTTAAAATTTTTCCAAATTTGGGTTTTTTTGTCCTTATGTGCATTCCTTAAGTCTCCTTACTTAAGGATTTTAATTTAGTGTCTGACTTGATGTGACATTGATATGAGCATCCTTTTTACATCAGTTTTATTAAAGTCAACCTCCCAGATACGGGATAATTTATAAAAACAACCCCATATGAATGGAGCTCTGGTTGCTAATAACAATGAGCTAAAATCATCGAGAAAGCTTACTGTGTGCCAGGCACTGAGTTTAGTGCTTTATTTATTTGGATTGTCTTAACAAACTTTTCCAATAACAATAAGAATCAAGCACTATTTTTCATCACCATTTTACAGGTAGGGCAACTGTGGTTTAGAGAGGTTAAATAGTTGCAAATTTATACAGAAATGAGAGGGATTTTAGGTCTGATTATTTCCACAGCCCATCCTCTTAGCTTCCACACTAAATTGCCTCTATATTCACAACTCCTGGGTATTTTTGCTTGGTTTCCACGGACTAACGCTGTATCTGAGAACAATGAGAGTATCTCTTCAACTCCATAAAGATATTTTCTCTTTCCAGTTTCCAAGAATAGCGATAAAAATCAGAAAAAAAATTATTTCCTAGAATCATCAAATATCAGGTGGTTCCAGGAAGTTAGTTTCTGCCCAGTGTTAGTAATCTGTTACCAAGGAGATAGAAACAGAATTAAATGAGTTTTTAACTATATGGAAGTGTTAATAAACTAGGAGTTCCATGTGACTGGGAGCTTTTGCAAGAAAGATTTGTAGGAGTCTTAACTTTGTTTCAGTTTGCCGTTGCATGTGTTGTAATGGAAAAGAAAAGGAAAAATATTTCAACTGCAACTGGCTCACGTTCAGAAACCACGCCTCTTCTGCATATCATTGGCCGTTTAAAAAAAAATCTGTTTTGCTCTTTATGGCTCATGTCATAAAGCATCAGACGCAGTGAGAAGCCTTAGCATGTCTTCTGAGTTAAAAAAAAAAAAAAAAAAAGGGGCAGCCCTGTCCTGTCTGAAAAATGTTTACATCACAGTTGGTTTTGCTTTTGAGGTTCCAGACAGGTGACTGTACCTGCGGGAACAGATCTGACTTGTCCAGATCCTCGCTCTCAACAAAGGGTGCCGGGATGTTCAGTGGGAGAGAAATGCTGATGGAGTTGGACCCAGAGCCGCACCGGGGAGCAGGAATCCTTTCCACACCCTGTACTTTGACAAACCTGTTCTTGCTTTGCTACCCATCTGCAAGGAAGCAGTTTTTCTAAATGGCTATGTTTAGATTAGAATGTCGTCTAACAGAAGTTCTAACATGTTGTACTGATTAAACAAATTGAGATCAAAACAGACAGACAGACAGAAATGCAAACAGACAAACAAGCATCCTTCTCTGAAGCGTCCCATTTCTTAGAGTGTACAGAAAACAAAAATCTTTGTATGAATTTTGGAAAAGGTTGCTCTAACTCTGAATAGAATAAAGAGTCTTTAGGAAATCAAGACTTGTTATTTATTTGGTGGGAATAAATGAAATGCAGGAATAAAAAAATTACATGCTTTGGAGATGAGACCGCGTGCCTGAGACCAACTGCCTCGCTGTGGGGAGTGGAGTGGTGACCCTGAGTCATTTGGGGGTCACAGCAATTTAGAATCAAGAAACCTAGCCTGAGGATGTGTCCTTGCACCAAATCCCTCCACCAGTTTGCCAGATGCTAACTCAATTGGAGGAGAGTGGATTATGCCCAAGGAATGGATAAATCTTCTTGCTGATACTCAGACATGGATGTTATTTTATGGTTCTTTTTACAAAGGCAGATGATTGGATTGAAGGAAGGAAAGTGGAGAACAGGGACAAGTGTAAGCTGTCATGGTGATCTTTCTGCTTTAATCTTTTAAACGCATTACCTTATTTTCTATAGTACTGTGGATGTCGTTCCTCAAAAGCAGCATACCATTAGGTTTTCTTCAATTCCAATATTTTTTGACAAATGTATCATTTTTGAAAAGTCTTTAAAAAAGAAATCTTTTAAAAAGGTAAATGGCATCTTCTAATTTAATTATTTGATAATTAGTAAGTCCGTGTGTTGGGTTTATTAATGCTTTGTGCCCTGCACAATATAAGGCCAAAGTATAACACAACAGAGATGGTGATATTTACTAAATAAATATGTGATAATTGTTTTATCTATGTAATTATAACTTGCTGAGTAATAAAGCAGAAATTGACTTCTGACATCACAAATTCCAGGTGTGTTGAATTAAAATAGGAAAGCTTTAAAATTTCTCCTAGGGTTGTTCTCAGGAGTCTCTGAGATGCTTCCCGCTGCTGTTTACTCGTCCTGATTCAGACTTGAAAACTTCTTTTAAGTGGATCAAAGACATACAGTTTGGAATTTGAAATGCAGGTAATAAGGAAAGTATGTTCAGAATAACTTCTAAGTTTAAAAGAGAAGTATTAACATCCTAATGATTCTTTTCTGCAATATCTCTCGGTTGTGTGCTTAATTGTAGGTGCTTAATAAATGCACTTGTGATTCTTTTCTCACATGATAAAGGCACCAGTATTTGAGGCTGTGATTAAAGTGTGACACAGTGGGTGTAGGGAGAGGGGGCTGGGGCAGGAATGGAGACGTTTTTGGCCTTTCATCACAGAAGCTAAAGCGCAGCTGTTAATGGCCAGTTGTCATAGACTTTTGGACAACCTGACCTTTGACACTGCTTAGGAAATACCTTCCCCTGCCTCCCTCTGGCTATGTTTAATTCCTTGCCCAATCTAGACTTGGACACGTCCCTCTTTCCAGCTCTCCCTGAAGCCTCTAATTACATCCTTGTCCCTTGACTGTCAGCTTGCTCGTGGTAAATCGCATTGGACCTTATTGGGAAGCTTGAGCTCTGATGAGGTAGCACCAAGTCCCTTCCCTTCATCTTCTTTCAATATAGGGGCTCATGAGATCAACGCTTTACCTGTGCTTTGATCTCACCCACCTCATTCCCTTTAGGAATTCTCACTCAAATTCATCTTGTCCTCCAAAGACAAGTCTTCAGACGTACCTGGGGTTCCCTGTGACACTGTACACACCTAGACACACACATTCTCACACACTCTTCCTTTGAATGCTCCTCTTGGTTTCTGAACTCTCTAGCCTTGTTTGGGAGAAGGGGACCTGTATTGGCTTACACAAGACCTGGCCTTGGGGGTTGACCAAAGTCTTGCCAAGAAGCCTTTACCCAAGATAAAGGGAGTTGGCAGCACTGGGCGATCCATGCAGGAGAGCCGAAGCACAAATGCCAGGAGAAGAGTTAGTAGGGGCATCAAATTCAGGAGGCAGGAGAAGCACTCGGAAGAGAAGCAGGCAGCTGAAACCCATTGCCAACAAAGCAGTATTCAGGAAGGAAGGAGGGCCAGATATTTCCCTGAGAGACTGCTTAAGCAGACACGTCTTTGGTTTGTTTTATGGGCTACAGAAATTAGGCATATATGAGTGGGTCAGTGAACACAGAGACTGGTTAGCATATTATTCCTATTTCTCCTTCGATAATCAGGTTTCACGAGTGAATTGACTATGCCTTTCACCTCCTCTCCATAATGCCCAGCTTCCTTATTGGCCTATGTAGAGGAAATCCTTCTTAATTCCTCAAAAGCCAAAAGGGAGGTTGGTTGATACTGTCTATATTAGTGTACTAAGAACACAATCAGATACCATAGACTGAGGAACTTAAACAGCAAAAATTTATTTTCTTACAGTCCTGGAGGCTGGAAGTCCAAGATCAAGGTACCAGCAGGATTGGTTTCTCCTGTGACCTCTCTTCTTGGCTAGCAGATGACTGCCTTCTTGCTATGTCCTCACATGGTCTTTCCTCCACACTTGTTTGTGTCCAAATTTCCTCTTTTATAAGGACACCAGTCCTATTGGATTAGGGCCCATCTTAATGGTCTCATTTAATTTAATCACCTCTTTAAAGGACCTATCTCCAGATATAGTTGCTTTCTGAGGTAGTCAGGGTTAGGGCTTCAACATACTAATTTAGGGGGAGCACAGTTCAGCCCATAATATGCCTCAATCTCCAAAACCATGCAGCCTGGCCTCACTTTCAGCTGGTGGATGGGATGCCATTGTTGGAGTCCTGTCAGCCTCCACGTTGCATACTGGTCCTCCTCTGACAGCTTTTGGGCTACTCCTTTGTGTCCTCTGACAGTTGTTCTTCCTGGAGGCTGGCAATAATCTGCTCTCAAGCCAGGTCTGGCCCATGACCAGGTTTTGTTTGACTCATACTATGTTTGAAAAGTTTAATTAGTGGCCAAGATTAAAAAGCAGATCTTGTTATTTCACAAAATATCTCAATTTCTGGCCTTTCTTCAAAAGCTGTCAACACTGAGCTTCATTTCCACATGACAGCACTCAGCTAAGACTCCCTGGTGACCGCCTCCTTCACACAGGCCACTGATACCCTCCAGACCCTCCCATCCCTCTAGCTCACATCTCTCCTATAATTGACCAGCCTGGTCCTTGAAAGGCATGTGGATTTTTGACTCCTAAATTATTGACATACCCACTCCCCCCAAAACCGCTGCCCCCCCCATTAAAATTCCTTTCATTTCATTGCTCCTTCTTCTTTTCCTTTAGAGCTCACATACATGGATGTTTCCCCACTGGTGGCGATTTTGCCCCCTGGGACTTTTTGCAATATCTGAAGCCATTTTTAATCATCACTGCTGAGGTGGGGCGTGGCTAAGGTCTCTAGTGGTAGAGGCTCAGGATGTGGCTAAACGTCCCACAATCGACAGGTCAGCCCTACAACAATGATCTGACCCCAAATGTCAACAGTACCGAGGTTTTGAAACCCTGACATACACTGACCTCAATGCATGTAACCAAAAGGATTAGATATCATTGACCTGGTTCTAATCCTGCATCTCTCTTTGCAACCAGGACCTTTCCATTTGACGCCATTCTGACACTTTAAATCAAACCCACCCTTACTACATTACCACAGGTCAGTTCAAATGCCTGGCTTTTTACGTTGATAAGATCTTCTCTGTACTTAGGCTCAAGAGTTGGCT
Organism: Equus caballus; assembly: GCF_041296265.1. Classification (NCBI taxonomy): domain Eukaryota; kingdom Metazoa; phylum Chordata; class Mammalia; order Perissodactyla; family Equidae; genus Equus; species Equus caballus. Next base: position 14,930,917 of record NC_091689.1, on the reverse strand, counting down.
CATCACTGATCTCCATCTCCAATGTCTCTCTTCAGTCAACCTCATTTACCTGCCCAAAGTGTCTTGCCTTTCTGTTATTTCACTCTTGTTCAAGCACTCATCATCATGTTATTGCTGGCTTGTTGCAAAAGCTTCTTAGCTCGTCTCTTCTCTCCCAGTTTCTACACACTGTCTCCAGAACACCTACTGAAACATTATTTTCAATATGTTACCTCCCTGTTTACTCTTTTGCCTAAAAATCTAACCCTTTATAGCCCTGTTACCTATTTTAGCTCTGGCTCCTTCCTTTCTGGTCAGTGATTGGCATATTAGTAGGCATGTAATCACTGTTTGTTGAATAATGCCTGGTCCACTCAGGGCTCCTGCATGTGTCATTGTGCTTGCTTTGCCTTAGCTCCCTTCCTCTACACCCTCCCACCCCAGCTACCCAAATTCTTCCCATAGTTCCACACCAGATCTGGACCAAATTATCCATAAGAAAAACTGCTAAAGTGCCCTTTGTCCTCTAAAATCCTCAAACCCTTAGCATTTTTCTTGAACACTTGTTAATTACTCTTTCATACTATTACTTTTCTTTTAATATTACATATCTTATTAACCTAGATTGCAGTTTCTTTGAAGGTAGAAGCTGTATCTCTACTTAATAATAAATAAGTAAAAGACTCAGAATTCAGTTGTAAGTCATTTAATAGAACCTCTAATATAAGATATAGATTTTTCGCAATATCGACTACAGATGGCCAGTTCTTTAAATGATTCTGGTACTTGGGAGACAACAGGGCAGACAGAAAGAACATCAATCTTCAAGTCAAATGACCTGGGTTTCAATCCAGATTCTACTATTTGATAGTTATGCGATCCATGGCAAGTGACTTATTCTCTATGCACTCCAGTTTTTACTCATCTGCAAAAACGGAAATGAGAATACTTTTCTACTAGATTATTCTGGATATGAAATAAATTAGAAAACACCTGGAATGACGCCTGATACAACTAGGATGAAAAAATGTAAGTTTTTCTTTCTTTCTTGTGTTAGGCAGAATAATGTCCTCCTCCCCCAAGGATGTCCATGTCCTAATCCTCGGAATCTTTGAATGTGTTATATTATAAAGCAAGAGAGAGTTAAGACTGCAGAAAAGTTAAGGTTGTTAATTGGCTGTCCTTGAGATGGGAGAGATTATCCTGGATGATCTGGATGGGCCCAATGTCTTCAAAAAGTGAAAGAGAGAGGCAGGAGATGAGTTAAAGTCAGAGATGAAGATGAGGAGATGGATGAAGAGAAGGCGAAGGAGGTGATGATGGAAGCAGAGGTCAGAGTGATTTGATATGAGAAGGACTCAATTTGCCTTTGCTGCTTTTAAAGATAGAAGATGTCCAGAAGTCAAAGGATGTAGATAACTTCTAGAAGTTGGAAAAAGGCAATGAAATGAATCCTTCTTCGAGCTTTCAGAAGAAATACAGCCCTGCCAATGCCTTGATTTTAGTTCAGTGGGCGCCATTTCAGATGATGAACTCCAGAGCAGTAAGAGAATACATTTATGTGGCTTTAAGCCACTACGTGTGCGGTCATTTCTTACAGTAGCAATAGGAAACTGATTCACTTTCCTTCCCCTCTTTAAGATTTTGTGTTTGAACTACTCTCCTTAGGAATAAAGTGGAAGAGAGAACAGTTTTAATTTACTGTGTCAGTTACTTACTGAGTCCTTTGTTGTTGTTTGTTGAATAAAGGAATGAATGAATAGGAAGCTTTCTGCTTACAAGACAGCCTGTTCCATTGTTCTGATCTATATGAACTTCAACCTTTCATTAAATCAAAATCAGTTTGTGATTCCTGACTGACTTACTGACAGAAAGAGTAAATTCTACAGTGTCTTCACTGTAATTAAAAGCTATGTATTTATTTCACTAATATTTACTAAGATTATAAGTAAAAGGAAACTACAAGATTTGCTGAAGTCCAGTCATCTTATAATAATTGAACGAGGTTGAGTATCAGAGAATAGAGACTTCTTTGTTAGGTATGTTAGTGATCTAAAATGAAATCTATAGGTATTGGTGGAATATCTCCTATGTGCAAAGCCCTGGACCACACACAAAAGGAAAGGGTAAGGCATGTTTGAGGCATTACCTTTGATAATATTGAGAAGACCAAGATGCAAAGATAGTACAAGAGCCAGAAGGTAAATGCAAAAATGCAGTAGATATCATGATGTTTAAGAAGATTTATGGACCAACGACTGATTGAGAAAATGATCAAGTTTGGGATGAGGAGATCGTATTGCAGGAGATCTCATTTTGATCTTGAAGGTGCTTCAATCACTATGAATGTGGTTTATGCTCATGGGGAGCTTAAGGTCCATCCTGCCAACACTATGGAGACTTTGAGGACCTCCAGGTTGAACCTCAAGCCTTTACAGAGGCTTAGCCTATTTGCAGAAGGACTAAATTAAGAGCTATTTATAGAAGAGTTGGAATAGTCCAGAAGCTTGAAATTTAAATGGTAAGTAGATTATTTCTGGCTGAGAAATTCTCATTTAGGACGATGTTAGATGAGAGAGCACCCAGATGCCCACGATGAAACTTTTCAATTAGCAGGAGAAAAACAAATCCTTGCTCAGAACTCTCCTTGGTCCTAGGACCACCTCTGCTTGCGTCTCTCCTGCTTTCTCAGAACCATTAACCCAGCTTGTGTGACCTAGTGTGCTACTGACCTGCACTATACTCTTTTCTTCAGCTATGACCCAGCTCATTAAACCTTGGATTTTGCTAGCTCTCCATCCATCACTCTGGTTACTCTCCTACATTTTCCTCTATCCATCCTAATTAGCCCAGAACAACTGTCCCAAACTGAATCCTGCATAGCTTTCATCAGTCAAGGCTCAAAATTTACACTCACCAAAAATTTCCTAGAATGACATGCCAACATATTAATGTAAAGTTCATTTTACAAAACGCAAAAGAGCTATTTTACATAAAAACTCAAAGTCTATTTTTATAAATGTACTCGTTAGATATTTTCTTTTGAGATATGATTCAATAGATCTTTTACTGTTTCTTCCAATTAGTAATCATTAGTGTTCTATAGCTTTTCCTTGAGACAGAATATTAAAGGTCTAGAACAAAGTCACTGGGGGCAGAGCTTCTGCCTTTGGAAGCTGTGTGAAAACCGGTGATTCTGGGATCAAGCATTTAGTTGGTCTCATGATTGAGTACCATGGTTCTTAGTCTTTAGGATGAAGATTATCAATACAGATGAGCTCTAAGAGAATCAGTCTTTCTTTGTTATTTTGTGCAACACAATTCAGAAAGCACTGGCTTCAGTTCAAAATTCAATTTATATGTATAAAATTATAGATTTTATGTGGGTTACTGAAAGCTAAACAGCCATGCAAGAAGATACCATTCAACTGAAATATTATTATTTGAATGTCAGTGATGGACTTCTTGACTTGAAATCCAGAAGGCTTTCCACAGCTTTTATTAATAATAATAATAACATGTTACATGTATAGCATTTTACAGTTCAGAGATTTGTATATAAATTATTCGATAATCTTTAACATCTCTGTCTCTGTATAAAAATGCTTATCTTCCTCTATTAAATTGTCTGTTCTTTGAACTCCTTGAGGGCAGAAGCTGTCTCTTCCCAGCACCTATCTAAATTCCCAGGTCGTAGCTGTGATTCCCTGCTGTTGGATGAATAAAGAGACGAATCTCACATTTCGTACTGTTGCATGTTCCTCCCTTTTTGAAATTTTCTTCCTCCTTGGTTTCCACCATGACACACTTTCCTGACTCTCCTGTCATCGTTTTGGACCATGCTTCCTTCGTTGTCCTCACTGGCTTTCATTCCTCTTCTCTGACTCTAAAGTTCTGTGCTCATCCTTGTTCTCTCTTCCTGGAGTGTTTCCTTCACTAGCAATTCTCTGTGTGTCAACTCTGGGTCTGTAATGTGCATGTTATTTCCAACCTTGACTGTTAAGCTGAGCTCCAGTTCGGTACCTCTAAGGTCTTCTTTTGACACTAAGAATATAACGTGTCAAAAAAAAAAGAATATAAGATGTCAGAAACAAAGCCCACAATTTTATCATTAAAGCCATTCAAGATTTTATCATAAAGAATTCCTGATTTCTTTAAGGCCGTTAGTAGTCTACATGTCACCCTGTCTCAAAATCATGAATTCATTTTGTATTCATTTTTCTCCTTCCCAACCTCATCCAGTCAGCTCTAAGTCTGCTCAGCTCTGCCATTTCACTTTTTTTTTTTTTCACATTGGAATGGAACATTTTGATCCTTCCGTTTTAAACCCACCGTTTAGATCCCACTGGTTTTGCTTAATTTGTAAGAGATCAAGAGCACTGGGGTCAAGAATATTACATTTGAGGGGGAGAGTACTCATGGACATCTTTGAAAGAAGATTTCTGAGCTCTTAAAGGGTTTCGACAATTTGGCAATGCTGGAGCATCTGAGGATTTTTTTGTCACAAATTTCTAATTTATTACTGAAAAATGATACAAAGCAACAACCTATTCTTATAAATCATAGTGAACATTCTCAATAGGGTAAGTCGTGGAAAATTAAATCAGCCATTGCTAAAAGGGCAAAGGGGAAACTGATATTTCTAACGAATTGATGGAAAAATCAAATCTTCTTGACGTAATTTTTCGATCCTTAAAAATATGCCCTGGGTGAATTGGACTTGGTAGAATTACTGGCCACAAAAGAAAAGTCACATTAATGGAATCTGAAAGGGTAAAATTGGTTATTGAAAACAAAACGAAAAAACCCAGGCAAATGTACAAAACCAAGTGATTGATAAAGCAATTATTGGTTTGTAACTCTCTCTAGGGAAAAAGAATTTATCTTAATTAAGATAATTTTAATGAAATAAGAATAAGAGCAGAAAAATTAGGAACAGTTGATCTTCTCTGTTATAAAATTGGTCAAGGAACTAAGGCAGCTTTAAGGAGTCATGCTCTGGAGAACTCTTTCCTTTCGAAAATCCTCCAACTGTTATACATTCTGATAATACTTATATTCAGAACGTCCTCAAGGTGAACATGTTGATGTGAAAATACCTACCGTATCAATATGGCATGGTCAAAACAGTGGGAAAAAATATTCCTCTGTTTTCCTCGGCTCACTGACCCCACTTGGAGTAGGACCTTCTTTTATTTCTGAAATGACCTTTCAGTCAGTGTCTCTGCAATCCATTTCTTAGCTCTCAAACTTCCCCACCATGACACGCTATGCCAGCATTTTCGAGGATAATTCTCATTCTGCATTGATGTTGAACGATGTAATTTTTCGCACAGTCTCTAGCTCACTCCCTGGCACGTCACAAGCACTCAGAAGTTGTTCTATCCTTTCCTATTTCCACATCATCCCAGATGCCCAAACTCCTTAGCCTGGTTTTGAAGATGGATGTCCAACCTATTTAACTCCTCTCTAACATACCTGTTTTTCCTTCTCTCTTTCCTTTTGCGTGCCCTACCCTCTAGAAAATCTGCTCACTACTCTTAGCACATTCTCCTTTTACTCTGCTTTCCTCAAGGAAGTGGCTCTTTCCAGATCGCTTCCTCCTCATCTATGTCAATCTGAATCTTTTCTGTTTCATGCACCTAACTTTAGTGCCACCTCCTCAGAGGAAACTTTTTTTTCTTTATTAAAGTATAATTGACATGCAGTGTTCTGTTAGTTTCAGGTGTATACCATAGTGATTTGATATTATATACATTATAAAATGATCACCACGACAAGTCTAGTTACCATCTGTCATCATTCAAAGTTATCGCGACATTCTTGACTCAATGCCCAATGGTGTACATTACATCACTATGATTTATTAATTTTATAACTGGAAGTTTATACGTCTTAATCTCTTTCACCTGTTTCACCTACCCCTCAACCTCCCCCTGCTGTGGCAACCATCACTTTGTTTCCTGTATCTATGAGTCTGTTTCTGTTTTGCTTTGTTAGTTCGTTTGTTTTGTTTTTTGATTCCACATATAATGGAGATCATATGGCATTTATCTTTCTCTGTCTGAGATATTTCACTTAGCATAATACCCTCTAGTTTCATCCGTGTTGTCACAAATGGCAAGATTTCATTCTTTTTTATGGCTGAGTAATGTTCCATTCTATGTATACATACACCAAATCTATATCCATTCGTCTATCAGTGGACACTTAGGTTGCTTTCATATCTTGGTTATTGTAAATAATGCTGCAATAAACACAGGGGTACATATAGTTCTTCAAATTAATGTTTTCACTTTCTTCAAATAAATACCAGTAGTGGCATTTCTAGATCACATGATAGCTGTATTTTTAATTTTTTAAGGAACTTCCATGCTGTTTTCTACAGCGCCTGCACCAATTTACACTCCACCAACAGTGCAAGAGGATTCTCTCTCAGAGAGAACTTCCCTTATTTTCTCCTAAACAAATGTGAGGTCTGTCTCCTGGTAACCAACCCAGAACTTTCTTTTTTTTATGGTGGGACTTTGCACATTTTGTATACTTCCAGACTCCCAATTTTTCTTCTCTTGTGTCTCCCTCCAAAATACTTTGCTTAATAACTAAGCATTTGGAAAACAAATAATGCATTGTATTTTCCTCTCTCTTTTTGTATTTTTTTCTTTCTTTGGGAAGTTCAGATTCAGAAGTTTAGAGAGAAGGCCTGGTGGTAAGAGAAATGTCCTTCCTGCAGGAAAGTTTTGATATTGGCCCTGTGATGTTGTTGATTGGCACGTGCTTAAAGATAACAGTGTTTCCAGTCACTACACAAGTGTCTAAAGTACATCTGCTAAAAATATTCCTGACTTTCCTATTAGTCAGAAGCCTATTTTAAAACTTTTGACTTTCATTGAAATGAAATTTCTCTGCTTGGCAGATCAATGTTCAATGCGTTCACTTTCTTGTATGTTTGTCCAACTGTAAAGTTGGTCCAAGTTAGTCTCTGTTTCATTACTGTATCATGGGACTTTTAAAAATTTCTTGACTTCTCCTTGATTACACATTTTCAAAGATTCTATAGCCTTTTTATATTCAAAAAAAAAAAAAAAGGTAACCATAATCACACATTTGGAAAGCTCTGGAATTGTTTGCTTGTCTCTGGTCCTTATTACTAAGAATCTTGATAATGCTGTGCTGCCACTGAAAAATCACAGTATGCTATAACTATTCCCATTGTGAGCTAGTAAATTACCAATTATTTTCCCTTAATCCAGAACAGGATTTTGTTATTATCTGTCAATCACTTTAAGTAAGAATAGAGATTACATATCAAGATTATCTACTAGCTGAAATACTTGGTAAAAGAGCACAAGATAGTAAGAATGAGATCACTTGTATGTGCCTAGTTTGTGATGAGGGAGGGAATGGGGTTGGCAAAAGAATAACAAAAATAGCTTTGCTCTTTGTCTTTCAGTTAATGGATCCCAGCCAGATGAACTTTTCAGGTACCTGTGGAGAGATTCAAGTGCAATCGCTGATTTTCTGGCAAAGTAAGTATATTTCTTGTCTGATGGGAAAAATGACATCTCAGAATTTTGCAGATTTGAACAAATTCTTAAGATGTCCAATCTACTTTTGTAGGAAGCAATTTTCTCAAGTTTCAAACTTTTGGACATTTTCCTAACCCAAAGAATGTAACCATACTAATAAAACAGCCATTTTCTCTTTAAGTACAAACCACCCTGCAGACTGTGGTACTAGAGACATTTTGGTTATTTTCCCCCTGTTAATTAACACATAGGAATCAATTAGGTTTGCTCCTGTAATTTTCATTTAGAATAGAACATTAAATTTAACAGATGATCAATCTCATTACTTTCACTGAGAGGTTTCCTGTAGCTGGTAGCCACCTGCTTGCAAGCATGTTTATACGAAGTGCCACACTTTCATTTCCCAAAGCAGATCCCTACACCATCTGCATCAGAATCACCTGGGATGCTCCTGAAAGATGCACATCACTGGTTCTTATGGAAGTCTACTGAGTGTGGCCAGGGACTGTTAACCTTAGTGAACATCCTCAGTGATTCTTACGTACACCAACATTTGAGAAATAAGAAATTAATGAATATGCTTTCAGGCAATTGAGATAGATTCACACGACAATGAACTATAGTGGTACAAATCATCAGTGTCAATAAGTAGCATTAGCCAAGAGTTCTTGAGCATAGAAGGTCAAAAGACTCTTATTTTTGACATAAATAGAGTGGAATGGTCATTTGGTTTGTTACCATTGAAATGAATTCAGAAAATTCTATCAAGAATGGCAAGATCACTGTTGTAGATAAAAGTTCAATTTAAATTGAGAATGTCAGCTCAGCCCTAAGGATCTCTTTGGTTCTAAATGGAAAAGATGACCAGGGAAAGATGGTCAGAACAGAGGGAAATAAATGCAATTGAAGGTACGTTTTAAGGAAACAAAAAAATTCAGTCATTAATGGACACATACTGTTTCTAATTCAAAGGGAAGTACAAATGTGTATTTGTAAATCTCAGGATTGTATGCGGAAAATACTACTCATTATCTTTTCAAACTATGCATAAAAGCCTAAATTAAAGTGGACTTTTAAGTCCTTTTTGCTTGATACTCTTTTTTCTTTCAAAATAAGAGATAGAAGTCAAAGAATTATAGAATAATATATTTTCAAGGAAGGGTAAAAACAAATAATTATAAACTGAAAGCAAATTATAGGTTTAATATAAATAAAAGTTATTATGTATCTGTTCTACTACCAGAACTGTCCTAAGTCCCAGGAAATCAAAGATAAAAAGCCACTGACTCCATGGAAGAACCGTAAAAACAGTAAAAAGATCAGTGCTTACCAGGCGTTAGTAAAGAGGGATGATTAGGTGAAGCACAGAGGATTTTTAAGACAGTAAAACTACTCTGTATGACACTATAATGGTGGATGCATGTCATTATACATTTGTCAAAACCCATAGAACATACACCATCAAGAGTGAACCCAAATATAAACCATGGTGATAATGATGTGTCAGTGTAGGTTCACTGATTATAACAAATGTACCATTGTGGTGTGGGATGTTGATAGTGGAAGGGGCTGTGTGGGTGGGTAGGCCTGGGGTGGGTAGTGAGCAAATGGGAACTCTCTGCATTTTCTGCTCAATTCTGCTGAGAACCTAAAAATGCGCTAACAAATAGTCTATTAAAAAAAAGTGACTGACACTCCCCCTAGGACACTAAGAGTCTGATGTTTGGGCCTGACGCTGAAACACCCAGTAGAGTCCAGAGTCATCAAGGCAACAGAGGAAGTAAATACTAAAAGGGAACTATTAGCTATGGAGAGGGAAGAATCAGAGAAGATCTTTGAGAAGCAGGATGGCTGAACTAAATTGTGAGGATCAAGATAAAACTCTCAGAAAGATACATTCCAGCACATTGCCATTCCAGTATACTGACATTGTTGGGGGAATTGTAAATCATCTGATATTGCAGGAACAAAACTGAAAGCAGCGTGGAGAGCAGTAGGAATGAGGCTGGACAAGTAGGTAGGGACCAGGTCAGGAAGGCTGACATGCACACGCACATCTATGTATATATACAGACAACGCATATATGCATACACACATGCATATAGATAAATACATACATACATATTATAAAAGACTAAGGCATTTAAATTTGTTGAGGAACCATTGAAAAGCTTTTAGCGGGAAAGTGAGATGGCCTAATTTGCATTTAGAAAGAGCTCTGTGGTAGTCATGGGGAGGTGGAAGGGAACAGAGACTGGATGGAAATAACCAGTTAAGTTAACTGAATGAAGTTAAGATCCTATGGCAATAAAAGAAAGAGCAGATTAGATTAAGAGATATTTAAGAAGTTGGATCAGCTAAACTTCATGACAGCTTCATCATGGGAAGTAAGAGAAAGAGAAGAGTCAGAAATTTGCTCTCAAGTTATGGACTTAAGAAAATGAGGGGATGGTGTTAAACTTAATCAAAATAGGAAATGTAGAAATAAGACCAGTTTTAGGGATGGCTATTGTCTTAAGATTAGGGATTTTATGTTTGACATACTGAGTCTGAGGGTCCTGGGACATCAGTCCTTCAACTGCGCCCCTTTCAGATGCCCAGCCTGGGTTAGGTACTGGAGATTCAGTAGTGAACATGACAGTATAGTCCTTGTCCTTGCGGAGCTTACCGTTAGTGGGAAAGGAAAGCTTCAAACAATAACTAGAGATACAATGTTTGTTATGAAAGGGGACGTATAGCTAGACATACAGAAGTGAGGATGGAGACAGTTTTGAAAGCCATCAGTATACACTATAGAGTTGACATCACAAAGACTAATGAGGTGGTCAAGAGAGAAGATGACAAATACGAAGAGAAGAGGCTTGGAGAAAGAAACAAGGGCATTCTGCTAGTAGAGGGACAACAAAGGAGCCTACAAAGAAACGGTTAGAGAGTCAGGGATGGAGAACCAGGAGAGAGTGGTGTTTGGAATCAAGGGAGGAATTTCGAGAAGAATGAAGGGGTTAGGACATGCTATGGAAAGCTGAAATAAGATAAAGTTTCAGAGATGTCTTTGGGTCTTGAGACATGGGAGGCTTTCTTGATGTTTGAGAGAGCTGTGGAAATGGATGGTAGGGGCTGAGGCGTCATCAGAGTGTGTTGAGGATGAAGGAGAAGTTATAAGAGAAGACAACCAAAGATGACATTTTATAGACGCTTGGTCCTAGAGGGAATGAGCGAGAGGGAAATAAATAAGGGCAAGAGAAAGGGCAGATGCTTGAAAATGAGAGGCATAAACACATTTAATGATGAAGGAAGAGAAACTAGTAGGGAAGGGAAAGTTGAAAATTAAGGATAAGATTCGTGGAGCAAGGTCATGACAAAGCCATGAGGGCACTGGGTCCATTGATAGATCTCAAGTTAGCTTTAAACAAGTAGAAGGGGATTGTTCTTTCAAAATTAAGTGGAAAGAGGTAAGAGTGTGTGTGTATATATGCAGGCAAGGAAGGGGAGGCTGGGAAGAAACTGGGGAAAGAGATTACTAAGATAGAAATTCAAGATAGGCAACTTTTTTATGTCATTAAGATTGTCACTCTTGATCACTTTAATATTTATGTCCCATGATATATTACCTCACACTTAAAACTTTAGCTCGTCATATTAAAAAAAAAGAAAAAAACAAAAAATTGTGACTCCCATGTGAAGTGAATGTCAAACAAAAAACGGATTTGATTTTTAAAGATCCTCCCTAGGGCTTTCTATTTAAACGAGGCAAAGCCCTCTGAACTCTATAGATCACAACAGAAAAATGATTCCAGGAAATTCCAAGGTCATGTCGTGCTTGGAGATTTTCTAACAAACAGAAGCTTTGCTGCAGAGTTCCATAAATATTTATCAGCCATGACTTTTACCCACAGGAGGTTAAAGATCTCTGAGTTTTGGATGAGAATGCATAGTTGTCTGATTTGACCTGAATTAGCAGGCAAAAAGAAATCTTCAGATTTAAAACTACTTAGTGCAACAAAATAATGACATCTTTTGCAGAACATTACAAGATAATAGGATTGGTCCAGTCATTTACAAAACAGTGTAAGTACTGTAATAACTTTTATCATTATAATCATATTTAATAAATTATGATTGCTTTCAGATTGGAATTGATTGCCTCAGAAGAAAATGAAATGGGACATATGCTTAAAACATATGAGATGTTAACTGGGTTAATTTTAATGATAGAAATTCGTTAACTTCCTCTTTACTTTTCAACTGTTCCTGGTCCAAACTTGTCATACTGTGTGCCATTTTATTTAAAGTTTTATCATGTGTCCTCAGGAAAACGCATTATGATTTTTCTTTTACAAGGTTAAAAATTTTCAGCTTCTACAGTAGTTAACTTCCTGATGATTTTATTACAGAAGTAGATCATTTTATTGATTTTAAAATAGACGTGACATGATGTATTCAATAGGTCGTTCAAGAGAAATATGAAGGATAGAAAGGAAAGCAGATACCACCCTTATTCTTTTTAGAAATATATTCATTTGCAATTAGTTTGATCACCTGCAAAGTGTTTCAGAGTACTTGAAAGAATATTAACATGAACTAAATGTGATTTTTCTCTTAATAATTTCATGGTGCTTATTAAGATAAATAGCAATGTTTTGTTGGAGGGCAAAGTGGAGTGGAGAGAATCATTGTTGTATTTTATGGGTCCCTCTCTCCCGTCAGCAATATAATTGACAACAAGGTATATACAGTTATTAGTGTGACAAGCAGCGAGTACGTCCGTAAGAGTTCATTAATGAAGAAGCTTGAGAGGTTTTCCCAAATGTGACAACTCAGAAATTTACATGATATTACAAAAAAAAAAAGCCATGAAGCTCAAAAGAAGTTTTATAAGCTTCAATAATAACAAATAGATTTCATCCAGCCATGCTAGAGGAAAATGCATTTTTTCTCTCCCCTCTATGGAAAATGACATTACAACAGTGTTTTTACAACAGCATTCATATGAAAGGCCATCAAAGAGTATGCAGTTGAAAATGTAGGAAAAATGTCTTACAAAGATGTTTAATATAAACTGCTTAATTAATAAAAACTTAATGTTGCTTTTCCAGATTTTGTGTTATTTGTCATCTTTAAAAACTTTGTGATTTCCTGCTATTTGTTTTCTTGTTATAAGTAAATATTCACTTTTATACTTAATTTTGTATTTTACGTTCTTTTTTTAAAGATGCCACAACATCTAGATCTGCCCTGGGGTAAATTTCATAATGTTCATTGGGAATAACCTTTTCCGGAACATTTTAAGAAATGCTTCAGTATTTGGTACTTTCCTGGAGAAGCCTTATTTTGCCCTGTCCAAGGGTTCAAAGTATTTTTCTTACAAATAAATTTTCATTGCCAAAAAATCTTATGTATTTTACAGAACTTATATCTTTATCAATAATAGATTTCTCCTTTTATATTTAGTGTATTAGATATTTTATTTTTTCAAACTAGTAGTTCCTATCGCATAAAAGAACACTGAGGTGTCCATGTTCATAGTAGAATCATAAAATGATATCTAGACAGTGGTGTGTACGATTTCAGGGGTATACACAAAAGGAAAACTAGTTGCTAATATATCACTAGAGTATTTATTCCTCTTGTAATATACTTTCCACATTTAAAAGAATTTCTGAAAAACAATGCATACAAAATCTTGAATACAAAAGAATATTTTGGGAACTTCTCATTGAAGGGATACTGATTTTTGATGCATGTTTCATTAGCAGTAGATTTATTTTCCTGCAGTAATGGTAGTTTTAGAAACTCTTTGCACTAGTCCATTTACATTTCAGCAAGGATTCAAAAGGAGTTATTTTAATATTTATTTCCTAAAGTCCAATATCTGGGGAAACAGATATAGATTTATATACATCGTGATAGTACACGTTTGTCAATCACATACAAATTGATGATTGCAGAGTGACTTGGTGTTTTCATTTCCCTGCTATCTTGTCATAGCTGTCTCAGTATTCTTGAACATGGTATAAGGTGTCTGAATGGTAATTGTTTCTTCTAAATCTGAGAAGGTGTCAGGGTTGACTTTTTTTTTTAATGAACCTGGCGGAAAGCAGGAAGTGTATAGTAATGTTGTGTTTTGAATTGCAATGTCCCAGAAAATGGCTGTTTGCTCTAGTCCTGCAGTATCTGACGACCTACGGATGTGGTTTCCATTGGCTTGTACAAGGTCAAGATTGTAGGTTGACCTTGAGACCGGAGCTAGGGCCTCCACCTGCACCCCATTCCCAGCTAACTGTCTAAAGATGTGCACTGATGTTCACAGGTTTAAGGGGGAGGGGAAATTAGGCAGAGTTAAGTGAAAATCTCTCCCTGCTAGTGACAGACTAATTCAGCATCTATCTACTTGGGCCTGAAAAATGGTGAATCTGTATTGTCATCTCCATAAATGAAGGAGAGGGTATTATTGTAGACACCAATTAGTTTAAAAGGAAGAATTGCTAGTTTTGGAAGCTGTTTGTCATTTTCAAAGTCAAGCTCAGTTTATAGGGTTGCATAAAAAGCAACCCTGAAATATTGCATGAATGTCATACTCTGGCATGTTGGGCAATATTTCCATTTTTGTGAAATTGTACATGATGCCAGTTTTACTGTACTTTTATCTGTGTATTTCTATTCACAATTGGCTAAAAGTTAAAAGTCTCCATGTAGTAAAGCCAAAATTCCATACTACAAACCAAATAAAGGATATTTACTTTCAGTCATATTTTATCATGTGTGGCAGCTATGAGTTCCAACTAGACACAGTGTATATTTTCCCCTAGTCTTGATGTTCTTTAATGTTCACACAGCAATAGATCACAGGATTTATTTTCCCAGGTAGAATCTACTGCAAGTTAGAACCACCTTGTTTTCCTGAATTCCACTTACAGCAGTGCTTTGTCTCAGGAAATGGAGTTGGAATTGAGCGTGGTTGTAAAAAAAATAAATAGTATGTCTTGATGAACTATAGTGCTTGGCAAAAGTGGTTTCCACCCAGAGCTGATACAAATCAAGATAGGAATATGACCCTTTATAACTAATTGACAAAAGATTTCTCAGTGTCCCCTATGAATCTTTGACTCCCATAAACGAAAAGAGGAGCTCATTTGGCATTGCCAGACACTAAAGTCTAACAAGAGTAATTATACAGCAGCTTCATCCACAGGGCAATGGTGCTCACAAACAATTTAGACACAAAAGAATTTGTCACATATTTTCTTTGCCATTGTAAAAATCTATTACTTTATACAGTGACTTTTACTACTTTGTTAATACGATCTCATCACGTAGGTGCATTTTTTGGGTGTATTTAAAGACCAGCACGCTCAGTGTCTTAAAGCCAATTAGAGCCCGCGTAACTCAAGTGTTAATTTTAATTCTCCCAGATGCTTCTTTATTTATGCCAAATTAGATGTCACTTGAAAGCCTGAATTCTGAATGAGTTTTTATTTTTATGTTTTTTAGTTCATTGTCGAGGTCTTACAAGGGTTTTTAAGGCATTGTTATTTTTCAGCTTTTGCAGTTTTCAAGCAGATTATGGAGGAAGAAGTATGCTGTATGGAGTCTCCCATCCTTCCCCCAACAGCATGCAAAAAAAAAATCCTATAAAGTAGAATTTTATTTTTAATTCAATGGAAATTCACTACTAATTCATAATAGATGTTTTATCCGTGACAATAAGTGCATTGTGGTTACGGAATGTTTAGTGAACATACTCATTTGTAAAAAATGGACAGACCAGCCTAGCTGGGCTGTTCTTTATCATTTCAAATGACAACCTGTATTTTGGTCATAAATGGAAATATCAAGTTGGCCAGGTCTGGCTGACTTAAATTAGGTTGATATAACATGTTGGTTTTGCCTGGTGATGAGTAGGGAATCAAATCAAGGTCAGCTAGGTGTGGAGCAAGGTTGGAAAAGACTGGCTGTGACAGCAAATATGACTCATTCCCCCTAGTTGAGCTCAGAAGTCCAACTAAATTCATATGAGCCTTGTCAATTGGCACTGGTACCTGTTTGAGCAGATAAGCAGGAAGGTGAAGATGAAAGTCAAGGAGAAGGGAGGAAGAACAGAAACCAAATCCACCTCTGGGGAAAGAAAAGTTGAAATGACTTAACTGAAAAAAAAATCACTCCTCTTCCATCATTCAACTGACTGAAGTTCAAGGGTGGGCTTCTTTCCCAGTGGGAAGCTGCAGTGAGCAGCAAGAGCTATCTGTGGCTTAGGCAGATAGGGAGGTACTGTGTTCTGTTTTCTTAGATTCTGTATTTGTTTGTTTGGTATCCATTCATCACAGGGCCAATTGTCTTAATGATATTTTCTTTTTCTGTGTAGTTTTATGCTCTGGCATTTGTGGCTTTGCTGACTGAGGGAGAGACTGCCCTTCCCAAGGCTGCCCCGTTTTTAGAGAGAGCATAGGGCTCACCTGGGAGCCTGATTATCATATGTAAACTAAGCAATCCAGAGGTGGGGGGGGGGCCCAACCATCTCCTTTATGAAACTCTTACTCACCAAGCCAACATTCCCTTTCCCTATATTGCCCTATATCACCCCAGAACCAGGTGCCAGACACCTAGGGGGAGCTCCTAGGCGCCAAAACTTGCTGGAATTATTCCAACTAGCCAGTCCTAAGCTGTTTACCTTGTCCTGCCTTG
This sequence comes from Equus caballus, assembly GCF_041296265.1. Classification (NCBI taxonomy): domain Eukaryota; kingdom Metazoa; phylum Chordata; class Mammalia; order Perissodactyla; family Equidae; genus Equus; species Equus caballus. The sequence goes on along the minus strand of NC_091689.1, from coordinate 14,914,726 downwards.
TCCTTCTCATGAAAGCCACAATAAAGTCTCTGACCTAGGCTTTCTTCTTTCTCTTTCCGCCTCCTGACCAAAACTGGTGCTACCCCATGTGGCCCTGCATGATGTGGCATGCACCCTCTTCTCAGGAAATGTAAATAATAAAATTATTCTTTCAATGGCATTGGTGTCTCTGTCATCACTCAGTCACTCCCATAAATTAGAATCTTTTGAGAACATTTTAAGACACACAGCCTTATTTATGTATTGAGTGGGCAGGGGACAAAAGCTCTTTTTTTAGACTCTACTTTCCAGTGGTTAGGATATTCCAAAGGCTCTTTCTTGGCTCAGCACTGAATGGGCCAAGTTGATATGTAACAGTCATCACCTTGGGAAGTTAGGGCTTTTGGAGCAGGCGGAGACAAATAAATGGCTAAACAATAGCAGTGTCCAGCAATAGTCTCAGTTCAGCCAATATGGACAAAGAAACAGAGAGAATTTACATGACGAGACCTCTTTTAAGAATGCCTTACCCTTTTCCAAAGTCCAAGTTTTCTGTTTATTGGGCAGACTATTAATCTCAATTCCATGGCTCAGTCTAGCAACATGTATTTGCCAAGCAGCCTGCTAAGTGCTACAGAGGCTGAAAACAGAAGCAAAGCATGATTTTCACTCTTTTTACGCAATCTAACTAGTAGTAACATCATTTGTGTTAGTCTGGGTTTCCTATAAGTAGAGGCCAATATGAAATTACATATGCAAGAAATTTATTAGAGAAACGTCTTGGGAGACACATGGATCTCTTGCATTTCTGCACAGCTTGTGCGGAGAGGCACTGACTGCTTTATTCCAGATTGTCTTTTCAAGGATGTTTGTATAGTGAAAAGCCTTCAAGAGATAGCGTCTCCTTCCAGAGCATAGGACAGGTTGCTTACTGCCCAGTATAATAAAGATAATATCTCCCTTCAAAGTGAAGTTCAGGCAAGCTTACTGCTAATTATAAAAGATTCAAGTTTTCTAAGTTTGGGGAAGTTCTTCCATAAAAATTTTTCAAAAACAAAAGCAACTTTCCCTCACTCTTATTGTGTGCAGTGATGTCACCCGGCCCTCAGTATCATCCTGTGGGGTTTAGGTTTGGGTAACTATGGCAAATGTTGATACCCTAGCTACTCCAATTGCTGTGAGCAAAACACTATCCTTTGTCTCTGACCCAGGAGTCTCTTGTCTTCTGCAAGCATCCATGAAATGGTGGCAGGCTTACTTGCTAGCTTGCAAGCAGTGTAAATAATCCCAGAACTTTTAGAATTCTCAACAAAATGCCTGTGAAGGAAAATGGGGAGGAAACTAGGATAGCCTGGGATAGCTGTTAGACCACTGCTGAAGACTGACCCTTGTATTAGAGAGAGGGAAGGAAAGTAAGTTGGGTGGAAGAATCTTGTACAGTGTGCAGTTATAAGAAAGTGTTGGTAAGACTGATGGGGAGTCCTCTAGGCAGTGCCACTCTTCAGAGCTGTCCTACATCTCACACAAACGACTCGCGTGATATTTCTGCCACACTTAGTCATTGGCCAGGAGTAACCCATGGGAAGTATGGTCTTCAACCAAAGGTGCTGATGGATTCAGAACACAGCAATTAGGGACATCAATTAAGTGCCTTCCTTATAGTAGGAGATCTGAGAGACATATTTTCATGGCTACCACATCAATTAATGTGACTGTGACTCCAAAACTCCTTTATTTTAAAAACAAAGTTGGCCACGCTATAATTTAAAGAATTCAGAATGTCTAGTACAGGTAGTGTTTCAAGGTTAAGTTCAAACATGTATTGGGCAGCACTCTTAGTTATAAGCATCTAAAACCCAACTCATAGTAACTTAAGGGAAAAAAATGGGAGTTTATGACTGCAACTGAAGAGTCAAAGGAGGTAGTAGTATTTTTCAAGGATGGCTGGGCTGGGAGATCAGGTGATATGTCTTGTTACATCTTAGGCTCTGCTTCCCTCTGAGTTGGCATTTCCTCAGGTAGGTTTCCATATGGTAGTCTATTGTCCTATGGGTACTAATGCCAGAGAAAAGAGAGGCCTTCCTCTCTGAGAGCGGCATCAAAAGCCCTTGGACTTACACTCACTGGCCCAGTTTGGATCAAATCCCTTGTCACAACCAATTGCTTGACTTGAGGGGCATTATTCTCTGATTGGTCAGCCTTAGTCATGCGCTTAGCCTCATGCCGGCAGAGGTGAGTCAAGCCCGATCATTCACAGCCCAGCTGTGAAAGAGCAACAATTGCTAAAAAGAAATGATGCTGGATACATAAAAGTGTTCACCAGAAGGAGAACATTTTTCTTCTCAAAGCTTCAGGGGTCGTGTTGACTATTGAGATGAGTCGATTGTGGGTGAAGAAGTTGAGAACTTGAGCATCAGCTGAGGATACAGAAGTTAAGAAAAGTGTTGACAGAGAAAGCAGATGAAATTAGCAGTGTGGTGTTGGATTTGGAGCCCTCTCAGGCAGACTAGAACCTGCGGGCTGCATATTGAGACCTCCTACATTGGTGTTACTCTTTGAAATACGATTTTGGACACTAAAAGATATCTTTAGACAACATGGCCTCTAGGAATAGAAGTTATATTGGGACATAGAAGCATAACTAGATAACAGACTTTTAGAAATTCAGAGAGAGAAGAGATATGACTGACTTTTCCCTTAGTTATATTGCTTTTTGAGGTACAAGTGTTTAAAAATTATTTCTTAGAATATTTGAGTTAGTAATGTAAGTTTGGCTCTATGAAGTCTATCTTCAAATACATGAGATTGCATAGCAGTTTTTGGGACCCAAGTGGGCTTGTGCTGTTTCTCACCCCCTTTGAAGTTCAAGGTATCAACAGATTAATCTGATGAATAAAATTCTTTGCTGTGCGTTTTACCTAGCATCATCCTGGACCCAATGGTGTCAATATTTCTTGTTTAATTAATTCTCAGAGGCAACCATCATAGTGAGTAAGGCTAGGAGTTAGAATATCTGGGTTCTGGATCACTGCTTACTGTGTCGTTAGGAAAACCCTTTAGCTGCTTGAGGAAAAATGAGTATAATAATACATTTCTTTAAAAATTATTAAGCCAAGCAACTGAGATGATACATGTGAAGCTGTACCCACATGTAAGAGATGAATGCTGTTATCACATCATTCTCAGGGATAGGAAATTCAGGTCAAAGGTGAAGATACAATGGAATCATTGATTTTTCTTTTAAATCATATCACATAGGATGCAACCTCTTTTGCCTACACCCAAGGTGATCTCTGCCATTCAGTTTGCTCTGAAACAAGAGTTGGGTTTTCATAATTCAGAAGGCAGGCAAACCTGCAGGTCCTCGCGCGTGGCATGATGAAGGAACCCATTTATATTCTCTTCTGTTTGTTTTGGTAATTGTCAGTCTCTAATTTATTTCCTTTGAGAAAGAGGTTATCTCACCATCAACTCATCAGTGGCTCAATACAGGGTAAGCTGATTATAGGCAATCCGCACAGTGAATGTTCGCACCGCGGAGCAATCAAGCTAATAATATCTTTTGGGAATATTTCTTCTGGATCTATCATTTCAGCCAGTATTGTTAGGTTTTATGTGTATGGGCATCTTCAGCGCTTCTGACCACTCTGTTCCCAGGATCCTGCATGCACTGTGTTCTTTCCAAAAGAAGAAAAGCCTGCATGAAGCCATATATTTAGGGGGAAAGGAAATGAAATTGTTTATACATTACCACTTGGTTCTCACTTTGTTACTTGATCGAGATAGCATAAGATTCAGTCTGAAAGGAAATACGAGATAATGTTACCAAAGGGCTCCGGGATTAGTTGGAGAGGGTAACTAAAGCGGAAACAGAGAAGATTCACACTGAGTACCCAGGGAGAAATGAAGGAATTTGAAACCTATCCGAAGCCTTTCCTTTCAGTCTGTCTCCAAGAGGCTAAAACATCTGGTGAATCACGTCAAAGATTCAATCAATCATCCCTGTGTTTGGTTTTTAAGATGCCAGACATCTGGATTGACTGAGTTTCTCTTTTCTTTAATTAAATCAGCTGAATGTTTTGGCTTCCTGCACAATCAGTTTTAGTCTAAATAATACACATAATCATCCTATTTGTACTTTTACTCAGCTGGGGTACTTTTGTTTTTGTTTTGATTTCTATTAAGTTAACGATTGATTTAAAATAGTTTTGAATATTGTATAATACATTTGAGCATTAATATAAGTATTAATAAATAAATCAGAGAAACAAAACTGACTTGACTGTTTTACTTTTTTCTAAAAGGAACCCTAGATGTTATCTACAATGAAGAGAAGTTGAGAGAGTTAAAGAACAATGTTAAATAATTATATAGCTAGCTGTTGACAGAGATCAAAATATCCTCTTTGATGTAAAGACAGCTGGCACTGACAGTCATTTTAACTGTGGGTAACAAGAACACACAATTTATATAATTTATGCATTCCTATGTTTTTTAGTTCAGAGGAATTTGGTCTGGTTTTATATTATTTTCAGATACCCTTTGCATTCTTATCTGGAAAGGCTTCTGGGCAACTTGATGATGGGAGCGGACTTAAAAAGAGATGGAAAGAAACCATGAACACATACTGGTTTAATGAAATATTATATTTTCTAGGAGAGAAATCAAACCTCAAAATAGACAAAACAAAGTTTATCACTCTAAATATACGACAGAAAACAACTGAAGAATTTTGGAATAACATCTCATACCTCACCCTTTTATGGTGTTTTCATGGGGCCTGCCTAGCACACAAGTCAAAAATGGATGCTGCTTTCTCACTAAGGTGATTCTGTTCTTTGATTTTAAAGAAATAAAAGCCCAATAAGAATAAAGTACTACTCTGATGCAATTGTAGTTCATTTTGAACAACAGATAAACTACAATTTTAATATTTTTATCATGATCATTGAACCAAATTGGATAACTATTTTGTATTTATATTGTGAGAATTATATGACACATGTCTAAACACGATACCTAAAAGTTTTCACCGAAATTAGGCACAGTTCCATTTCTGCAGAAAGCCCCCCAATGTACCTTAAGTCAGGTCAGCTGCTAAAATAAAAACCAAATTCCACTTTGATGCTACTCTGCCAGATGTGGATATTTCTTTGTACTTTTTCTGGAGTTGATTTTGCAGATGTTTCTAGTGCATTAAACAGCTCTATCAGGACTCACCATGATGCTCTATTGGTGAATAGAAGGTGCCGCCACTCATGTGCACTTTACGCATATTACCTCTTGGCTAATGCTCACAACAAACCTATGAGGCAGGTATTATTATTAATTTTATTGAACAGAGGCCAAGCTCAGAGAGGTTAAGCAATGGCTCAAAGTTGAACAATTCAATTTTTGGATTAACAGTATTTATTTTAAAAATATGTTTATGTTTATATATACACACACACATATTCATTGCAGACATTTTGGAAAAGATAGATAATTAAAAAAAGAAAAAAATTTACTCAAAATGCCATTTTCTTGAGATAGTGACTATTAACTTTTTGGTGTATAAACTTTCTGGTGTGATGACTGTTAATTTTTTGGTGTATGTATGTACAAATACTCATAATTATTTAAATAAGTACATCCACATTTGAAAGCAGAGACTCATACTGAGTACATTATTTTGTAATTTTCCTTTTTATAAACATAATTGGCAACTTCTTCCATATTATTTGCATTTTTCTATAGCAGGGATCAACAAACTCTTTCTGTAAAAGTCCAGGTAGTAAATATTTTGTGGTTAACAGGCAATACTATCTTTATCCCAACTACTTAACTTTGAGAAATCAGCCATACACCATGCATAAATGAATGTATGTGATTGTGTTCCAATAAAACTTTATTTACAAAAACAAGTAATGGGTCAGTTAAACCCATGGGCTATTGTTTTTTGATCTTTGTTCTACAGAATCATTTTTTAAAATGCCACCAATCATAGTTTATCACATGGCTATATTATTATGTACTTTTAAGTGTTTATTTAGTTCGTGTCTATTTAGTAATAATATTGAGATGAAAATTCTTATAACTAAAACTTGGTACACAGGCACTAGATTTTCCAGAAGATAATTTCCTAGAAAAAGAGTTTCTGAGTCAAATGGAAAGTCTTTTATTAAAGTGCTTAAGATATATTGCCAAATTACTGTCCACAGTTGTAATTTTATTCTCACTAATCTTATAAAGAGGGCTTTTTAATCCATGCTGTTGCTAACCAAACATCCTAGAGTTTTTAAAATCTTTGCCAGTTTGATGTCTAACAATAGCTACTGTTTTGAATCTCTTTTTTTGATTGATTGCTATTGAGATTGATTATATTTTCCCCTTTTCACACATTTAATGTTTAGTCATAAATCAACTATTTCCTTCAGGTCAACCTAATTTTATAAATGATGGAAACACACAAATTTAGTTTTAGCACATTAAATGACTTATATCCATTGTTGGATTAACACATAAAATGTTAGACTAACACATAGGTGCTATTGAAACAATCCGGACAAGGCCCTATTCATCCACTGCAATGGTAAGATAAACTATTTCTTTTTAAACCTTGCTTCCTTCGACTCTTGCCGGTGAAATAAGAACGTGTCTTTCTTGGAAATTTCCGCTCTTGTTTTCCTCCTCACTGGACTCTCTCAATGGAAGGCACACTTTATATAACTTACTGGAAGGCAAAATTCTGACATATCTTTGTCTTGGCTTCTCTACATAGTGGAATAAATGTACCTAAGTTCATGGACATTGTAATGGGTTGAATTGTGTCCTCCAAAAAAGATATATTGAAGTCCTAACTCCCCTACCTGTGCGTGTGACTTTATTTGAAAACAGGGTCTTTGCAGATGTAATTAAGTTAAGATGAGTTCATTAGTGTGGACCCTAATCCACTATGACTGAAGTCCTCAGAAGAGGAGCAGATAGAGAGACAGAGGGGAAATGGCCATGTGAAGATGGAAGGAGAGATTGGAGTTATGCAGCCACAAGCCAAGGAACACCTGGGCCTACCAGAAGCTGGAAGAGACAAGGAAGGATGCTTAGGAGGGAGCATGGCCCTGCCAACACCTTGATTTTGCACTTCTAGCTTCCAGACCTGTGAGAGAATACGTTTTTGTTGTTTTAAGCCATCCAGTTTGTGGTGCTTTGTTAGGACAGTCCTAGAGAATTAATATAGGCATGAATGGCCATCAGCTCTTTGGGAGCTGGACAGTCCAGAGATTCTGCCCACTCTTTTCTCTTTCAAGTGGAGCTCTCATCATATCAAGCTCCCCTTTCCCTGATGGCTGATCTGCCTGTGACTGGCGGGCTGTTGATTTCAAGAAAGAGGGAGGAGGAAGCTCTTTGGGTCTTGGGTCCAGGCCTCCATCTCCAACCTAGCCATACCAATATTAAAGATGATATTTTGATGTCCTATGCCCCTTCCTTCAGAAATCTCCACAGGTGATGCATGAGCCTGGCAGTCTTGAGAAAGATATGGAGAGACTGGCATTTTGGTGACCAAAATAACACCTAGAGATGCCTAACTCCTTGCTTTGGCTGTGGTGGCTGGTGTCCAACTAGACATCCAGAAGATCTAGCTCAGGTTTCAGTAAGCATGGCTTCAGGGCCCTCTGTGGCTAATATTGATCCACAAAGCATGTTGTGGTCACATCTGGCTTCATAGATATTTGATTGTTGGAAAGGGAGATTTTTAATTCCAGTTAAGTCTTGCCTTAAAACAGATAACACATTGTATAGGCTTTTAAAGTATTGGTAGAGGAAATGATTTGTTTCCCTTTATCTACATATTTTTTTCAGCCAAGACTTTAAACTGCAGAGGCAAGTAAGTTTCCAATGGGCCTTAGAGAACTTGGGCGTGAGGTCTGAACCTTTTATCTAGTATTATCATGAGTAGGTGGTACAAGGTGTGCTGCTCTAAGTCCATTCCTTCTTGTCTTATTTTGAACTACTTCAAGGAATGAGGAAGGAACTGTGGAAGGGTTAACCACATGAATTCATGAAAGTATCAAGGAGAATGGAAGTCCTTATCAAACACCAGAAAAGTAATCTTCTTGAGTCAAGAAAAACACTCAGTGATTATTATTAGAAATTCAAAGGTTGGAAGGAAATTAAAAAGGCTTGGTCTTGGAACACCGCTTTTTAGAAAAGATTACCCAGAAAAGCTGGGAGGAATGTGATTGGAGTATGTAATATTCTTTCAACTTAATGTCAAAACATGAGCAGTAGGAGAGAGAAAATAAATAAGACATACTGATTTCAGGAGGGCAGGTGAGGGATTTTGTTATTAGAAACATTAAAACTTGGTTGATGGGTGAAAAGGAGATAAGTGCAGACCTAATTGTTTATAAAGGTGGGACCAGGGGACTCTTAAGGATGAGGTTAGAGGGCCAAGAGCTGGCAGAGGACATGAGAGAGACTTAAAGGAGCCTTGAGCGTGATTGAGAGGTGAAGCCAAGTCAAATCAGCTGGAGTGCATAACCAGCCGATGACTGAGCTGGGGGAGATCAGGCCCCGAGATCTACCATCACAGGCTCCAGAAACAGGCAGATGTCCAAGGATGAGGCCAAGAATAAAGTAGCAGGCTCAAGGTGGGAGCTGTCTGGGCTAGCCATCCGGCTGCAGGGCCCGAGGGACATAGCAGGCACCAGGTGGATTCACAGACTCCCTCTCTTCCGTTCTGTCCTAAGGTGTGGTTGGCCATGCCCCTACCTCATGTAGCCAGAAGCCATCTTAGAGAAGAGGACTCAGGACATCAAGTATTTACCTCAAGGTACTGTTTTGACTATTGCTCCAAGCCAAATTAATCGATTGGACTGAAATATCGTTTTTCCCTGCGACCCATCAGATAGAGTGTCATGAATGATTGGATTATAGATTTGATTGTATTTCTCAATTATAGTGAAATGAAATACCTTCTGTTGTTGTTGCATGTTTGAGTACAGTGTAAGTAAATTGGCTCCTCTAGTATACAGAGGTTTTATGATGCAAACACGAGTTCATGTGCATGTGCTATTTTTAGCAGTCTCCAAGAAGAGGTGAGCCTTCTCCTTGCCCGCTGGTTCCTAGACTGTATCTAAATACCACAACCTCCACATGCCCACCCTTCACTCCTGGACTCTTCCAGAATGCCCTTTGCTTATCGGGCTACTCCAGAAATAGATGGAGAGGATGAGGAGGACCTTCTTCTAGGCTACCATGTCTACCAAGTCCATCCTGCGTCCAGCTTTGGAAAGTTTGCCTGTTACTGGAGCCCGTGGGCTGAGAGTCACTGCAATGATGTGCTGTGTGCTCACAGACCTAACTCCTGACCTATGCCGGCCATCAGGCTGGGGCTGCTGATTCTTTTCCCATTTATTCCTTCATGCAATAAATAGGTACTGATGGGGGTAAGCAGTGGTATTACAACCGGGAAAGAAAAATTGTTATATATTTTTCTCTCAAAAAGCTTACAGTCCAAGAAGTAAACAAGCAGCAAGAAAGGCAGGAGAAGGATGGTGAGTTAAACTGGCATTTTTCACACCAAACTTGTTTTAGAAGTCGAACACAGAAGAGAGTTGGTAAAATTTGGAAAATTAAATGATGTATTTGAGTAGACTTTATAGGAGATTAGGACTTTCTGAATGTCATTAGCAGCCAGATGCCATGAAAGATCAGAGAAAGAACAGCAAACAGCCATGACCTCGTCCAATTATCTCTACATCTGACTTCATACAAAACTTTCTTATATAAAGAGCAACTTTACATAATAACAGTAACCTGAGGAGAGAGTGGCGTGGAAAAACAAAAACCTCTTTCTTAATTGGGAAAAAAAGAATTTTTCTGTTGTTTGTTTGTGATGTCATCTTTGACCACTGAGGAAAAACCATGTATACACATTGGGAAAATGCAGTCCCAGTATATCCAATATTTATGCAGGAAATGAGCACAACATGTGGAACCCAAACTTGCCTTTGTCTTATTTTCCAGTCATTTGCTATTTTGCCACACTAGGCCACCCAGCTTCATTGACTTTTGAGGCCCACCCAGGGAATCTTGGTGTCAGCAAGAAAAGATGCAATTGCAGTTAGGCGTAAACATGAAAATTTGTGTTAAATATGTTAAATCACAGCTAATGGGATTCCAGGCATTTTTCTGTAATATGCAATGGAATTTATAACAATATGCTTGTATAAAACCATGCTACTGGAACTACTGGGCTTCCAATTTATAAATTAAAAATAAAATCAAATACGAAGATACTTAATATGAAGAAATATGGTAAGTGATACAGATTATGTTCTCCAGAAGAAATGAGGGAGCTTTGATTTCTGATCATCAGAATTCAGTTCCCAACTTAGTCTACAGAGATAGGAAAACCATTAGCATCCAGAAGTTATTTCCTAACTTGTGCTGAAGCCTGGCGGCGCTCTCTTCATCAGAGCATTCTTTTTTTGAGTGCAAGAGCAGTTGTGCATTATTTACAGAGAAAAATATTTTGCAACTGACATAATTGCTTCACTCGAGCATATTACTCCTCCATTTTTGCAGTAAAAAAATAGCAAATTAATGTACTTGCTAATGGTAAGGCTAACTCAGGCATAATAATTATACATATCATCATTTATCTAGCTCTATGTTGACTATACTTTTCAGTTTGCTTGCAAAAATATTAATGTAAGTTTGTGGCCCAGTGTAATGTATGTTTATTAATAGCAGTCTCTTTGACTCTCAAAAATGTCCTGTTTTGCTTGATAAATGATAAGGTCAACCTAATTTAGCATTATCTATGTCTCTGGCTCTGTGCTATTTGATATGTATTATCTCATTTAATCCTAGGCAAGCAAATAAGCAAACAAACCTATATGATTTCTTCCACTGTCTTTTTTTTAAAAAGATTGGCACCTGAGCTAACAAATGTTGCCAATCTTTTCTTTTTTTTCTTCTTCTTCTTCTCCCCAAAGCGCCCCAGTACATAGTTGTGTAGTCTAGTTGTGAATCCCTCTGGCTGTGCTATGTTGGACCCTGCCTCAGCATGGCCTGATGAGCCGTGCCATGTCCGTGCCCAGGATCCGAACTGGTGAAACCCTGGGCTGTAGAAGCAGAACGTGTGAACTTAACCACTCGGCCACAGGGCCGGCCCCTCTGCCACTGTCTTTAATAGAAAGCTTTTATCTGACTCATCTCCACACTGAGATTTGGTGGGCTAAGATCTCAGAGAGAGAGGAAACACATTCTTTGCTGTTTTTCTCCTTCGGACATTTGTCAACTTGTTGGCTGTGCAAGGAAAAGAGGCTAAGAATAAATAGTAGTTCAGGGTTTTAATATATACATTACATACAAAAACGAACATAAATCATAAGCCTATAGTTCAATAAAGTTTCACTAAGTGAATACCTCTTTGTAACTACTATTCCAATCAAGAAACACCATTTCCAGCATCCTAGGAGCTATCCATGTGCTTCTGCTTGGAAATGACCCACCACAGCAGTAGCCACTCTTCTGGCTTTCATGTGTTAGTCTTACTTGCTTGTGAACTTTATACAAATGGATTCATATAATATATACTCTTTGTTTCTGGCTTTTTTCACTAGATTTTATTTTCTGAGATTCATCCATGTTGTTCTGTGAAGTAGTAGTTCGTTAATTTTCATTGCTGTTGAGTATTCCATGTGTGAATAAGTCACAATCTATTCACTCATACTACTATTTGATGGATATTGTTTCCAGTGTTTGGCTATTATGAATAGCGCTGATGTGAATACACTTTTGTTGAATATAAACCAAATATAGAATAGAGTAATAGAGTATGTGTATGTCCAGAGTTAGTAGATATTATTTTCTGAGGTGGTTGTACCAGCATACATCCCAATTCTCAACTTGAAGTGTGTTCAGGCTAAATTCATGATTTAATAAAACCATTAAGTTAGGGAATTGTTATATGTTTCACAAAGAGATTCTTCACTTTATAAGATGTTGTAAGAGCACTTTATGTATTTAAAGATCTATTCAAGTTCCCACCTAATTTCTGAGATACAAATTTAGTGGGATAAGCAATATATAGGGCAATTTTCTTTTTGTTGGTTCTTTAGGTAGAAATCTTGATAATAAAAACATAGAGTATAAAATCATATTATTTAGTGGTTACTAGGTCAAAATTGGAAATCCAAGCTATGCATATCATTATTCTGGCACACTAAATGATCTACCTGAGGGAGGAAATAATTTCTTAGAGGGCCAATTTTCCATGTATTCCAAGATAAGCTTCAGAAAGTAGCCGCATAATCAGAGAACTTGTTCCTTGACTTCATCATATATCTGAGAGTGAAAAGTGATGTCCCAGTGTCATTTATATTTGCATATATTTGATTTTTACTGAGGGTGATAACTTTTCAAAGCGTTTATATTTCTTTATTTGTGAATTGCCTGTTCATATGTTTTGCCCATTTTTTATTGGTGCTTGTAGCGGATTGAATGGTGACCCCTAGAATGTATGACCATGTGTTAACTTCTGGGACCTATGATTGAAGTTATTTGGAGAAAGGGTTGCTGGGTGGGTCTCAGCCTATTATGGGGATGCTCTAGGCTGGGAATGCATGAGGTTCTCACCTGGGCAGTATTACTAGTAGCAAGCCGCATAGACACTTCCCCCACTTGGGCCAATGTTGTGGCTGGGCTGGTTCTTATTATGATCACAGGGTATTATTGCACTTTAGCAAAAAGCCTTCAGGGAATGTTGAGGAACAATATTTTTCACTCATAGGTCCTGGAGGGTACATGACCTGAGGAAGCAGTGTTGGGGGGGCAGACAGAGAGAGAGGACCTGGGGCTCTGTCTTTGCTAGGTTCCAAAGATGGGGTGACTGGGGCTTTGAGGATCACTCATTACTGACTAATTTGAAGCATAAGAACAGGAAATAGGGCATGGAAGAGTGGTGGCAGGGTCTCTTAAGCAGCCAGTTATCTAGGTCACCAAGGGTTTTCTGAAAGGGGAACTGCATGGCTATGGGTGACCTAGTTCCCTATCTGGTTGTTTTGCTAGTAGCTGTGTTATACAGCTGGCAATATGTTTATTTAAAATGGATGTCTTTTGACATGGGTCCCTCAGCAATCAAAAGCTTATAATTTCATGGTCTTGGCAGCAATAATTAAGGATCTCATGATGAGATCATCCTGGGTTATCCAGGTGGGCTCTAAATCCAATGACAAGTGTCCCTGTAAGAGAAACACAAGTAGATGACACAGACACAGAGGAGAAGGCCATCTGAAGATTGGAGCATCGCATTCACAAATCAAGGGACTCCTGGAGCCACCAGAAGCTGGGAGAGGAAAGGAAGGATTCTTCCCTGCAGCCTTTAGAGAAAGCTTAGCACTGTGACACCTTGAGTTTGGACTTCTGGCCTCCAGGACACTGAGAGAATAAATTTCTGTTGGTTTAAGTCACTGATTGATGGTAATTCGCTATGGCAGTTCTAGGAAACTAGTGTATTTACAGATTTTTTTTAACTGAGCACAATTTGTATATTAAGGGTATTAACCATTTTCCTATTGCGTATATGACAAATATTTTCCATTTAATTTTTTATTTGAAAAATTTTATGATCATATTTCTCTATAGAAACTTATTTTTTTCCCTGTGATTACTTTTTGTTTGTTTGTTTTTAGTTGATAAACTTTATTTTTTAGAGTCATTTTGGATTCACAGAAAAATTGAGTGAAAAGCACAGAGAGTGCTCATATAACACCAAGTCCCACCCCACACACAACCTCCCCCACTATCGACTTCCTGCATCACCGTGGTACATATGGAGGAACCTACCTTGACATGTCATTGTCATCCAAAGTCCGCAGTCTATATTAGGGTTCACTCTTGGTGTTGTGCCTTCTATGGGTTTTGACAAATATGTGACGTGTATCCACAATTGTAGTAGTATCATACAGAGTAGTTCCCCTGCCATACAAATCCTCTGTGCTCTGCCTGTTCATCCCTTTCTTCTAGTTAAGAAACTTTAAGTTACTCAAGTCTCTTAATCTGTTTTGTTAGTATTTCCACTTTTTGAGATATTTTAAGAATGGTTACAATTATACCTTTAATTAATTAATAGTTTCACCTGTGACATTTAAATCTTTGATTATCTAGAATTTATTTTGGCACAAGTTGTCCTGGAGAGGAGAATACAACTTTCCGCATTTTGTTGTATTTTGTAGCATTTGTTGTACAAAGAAAGTACTTCTTTCTTCATAACCTGGATATATACATCAAGGGAAACTAACTCTGTTGACATAGCCATTGCTTCTTGGACTTTGACTTATATGCTCAAGTTAAAGTTAACCACAAGATGGGCATGAAAGAGGCCAAAAGATCCCTGGAATGGGTGAGCATGAAACTCTGTCCATAAGGACAATTCAATAAGGATGGGGACAGACTGACCCTATCACTCATTCCTTTTCGGAAGTGAGAATGTTGGATGCTGTTGGAGAAAGTAGAAAATGTGAGCCTAGGCTCTACTCTGTTCCATGGGTCCTGTGTTCTTGCTCCTCTTGGCAGTCCTGGGACCTGGAGGGAATGTAGGCCTAGGGTTTATTCTACTTCAGTTTTTTGGTATACTTATATGCATATCCACCAAAAAGATCACCTGTGTGCTTTCCTTCCTTTTCACTTGAAAGAATTTGGTTAACGTACTTTTATAATATATTTATTATCTGGAAAGCACCTGTTCATTACTCTTGGTTTTCTTTTTTTGTGGATAAACCTGTGCTTATTCTTCCAGGTGAATTTTGGGTCATTTTGTTAAATTCCCGCTCTCCACCTCTATCCCCACAATCAAAAATTCCTGACTTTTATTTAGAGTATCTTATGTTCATAGTTTAATTGTAAGAGAATTGATGCCCTTAGAATATTGAAACTTCTTACGATGAAGATTAAAGCATGATATGTCTTCATGTGTAAAAGTATTTTGAGTGCATGACTAAACCTCTAAAGTTTTCTTTTTTTTAATATGGGCCTTTAACACATGTTTACCTTTATTTAAAAATATTTAAAGTGTGTGCATTTAGAAGATCTCTTGTCTATTGTATTTTTAAAATGGTAATTACCAATGTATTACGTAGTGTTAATTTTGTTTTACTAGTTTTTTGTTGATTCTATTGCAAAGAATGATAATTTTGTCTCTTCCTTTCAAACACTATTCACCTTATTTCATTACATGGCTAATTATATTAGCTAGCCCTTCCATAAGTTTTCTTATAATGGTGGAAATGCATCTAATGTTTTGGTATTAGATATATCTTTTATACTCAACTCTTAAGATCAAGTCATACATACTCTCCCCTCAAGTTTCAGATGCTATTCTAATAGTTTCAAGTTTCCCCCACACTTTGTCTTTTATCTCACACTTTTATAACACAGGACCATTTTCAGTAGAAAGGGTGTGTTATGTGTTCTTGCTCCTGCCCTCTACCTTGCTGTGTATTGGTCTAATATCTTCCTCAGATTTCCAAATGGGGTAAAGGCTATTTTAAGCAAGAGTTTTTCTATTTTAAGCTAGAAAGCTTCCATTTAGAGTTTTAGTGTACCTCTACCATGGTGGCATTTTCTCTACCCTACTATTTTTGATAATAATATCAAACATCAAACAAAAAATACTCTTCTCAGTACTGATCCAAAGTCCTGCTCATCACCCCTTCATCCACGGTGTTTGCTCTTCCTGCTGCCAGCAATGATTGTGCCTGGAAGTAGACGTTGGCTTCTTAGAGCAATTCCCAGGGGTCTGAGTGCCATCTGTCTGTTTTCTGCTAAGTAGGGGTGCTGCATATCTGAATCTGGGCAGCAATGTTGTGAGAGGTGCAAAGCCTCTTAGTCGAGTAGTCTTTATTCATTCACTGTGCCATGTGTTGAAGCTTTAATAAATGTTTTACAATCCAGATCCAACTCTTTTATAATTAACGCCAATTTCTCCTAAATTCTGGTTTTAGGTTGACTATCAATCACAGTTTTTTTGTGAGTTGTCAGTGTGACTTTCATGTGAGCATACATTTGTATTTAATGAGAAGTTGGGGGAGGCTATGCTGGAACTGCTTGCCATTCATCCTTTTGAACTTATCTAATGTGTGTTTACTCTTGAAGATACCTGTTTATATTTAACTTACCCTGGTCGAATTTCATAGGTTAGGTTTGGTCAAAACATGTTGGTTGTGTTTCAAAATCTTGTACTCTGATCTCTTTGGAAAGTTTGCATAGTCATGCTGAGTCATTCACAAGAGACATTTTGGAGTTGGTTAATTACAAATAGTTTAAATAAAATCTCTCATACAAATAAAAGATACGTGTGAAGGAAAAGCCAACATGGTTAAAGAAAGAGGGGCTAATTCAAAAGGGTCTCTCAGTTACCAAGCTATTTTTCTCCTTTATAATATTTATCACAACTGTGATTAAATTATTGTGTAATTAGCTATTTAATGTCTTCCTACTCCTTTCAATGCAAATTTGATGAGGATAAGGACTATGTTTCTTTCACTGCTGTGTCTCCAGCATCTAGCACAGGGCCTTGCACATAGTAAGTGCCCAAAAATATATATCAAATTAATAAATAAAGGTTACCATTGTCCCAGTCTACTCCTATGCCACATCCAAAAGGCATTCCTGCCTCAGAAGAAACAGTAGTGTTTAGTAGAAACTAGTCCTTTTGACGAATTCTGTCCAGATGAACAGATCATGGCTGACAATGCAATAATCCTGCAAAGAAAAGCATTTTTATGCTTGAACCCTGGGATGAGAAATGCTAAGACAGAGATGACCAAGGAGAAAGACCACAATTAATTTTCTGTTTAACTAAAACAATAAAACAAACTAAACAGCAATAGAAAAAATGTCTACCCTCAAAAATGTTTGTAAAGTTGGTTTAAAAAACTAAAACACAACTTAAAACAATAGTGTGAACTACCCATATATGTTTGGACATCTTTTGGATATACAGATTTTTGGACAGTGATTGTCAGAAACATAAAGTGATTACATGCTCTTTCCAAACATTCTCAAATTATGGTCTAATGTCTTAAATCATAAGAAGTACCTCTAGTCACTAAAGTAAGCGTCTCCATTTGGCTTGATGTATGTTTAGTCTATTTCTTCTTGGCAAAAATATTTTAGCGTAAGTGTCCGAGCATAAGGCTGACAAAATGTTTTCTTTCCTACCCATTTGTGTGGTCTTGTTTAATAAAAATTATATTAAAAAAACTAAGGCTTTGTTCAGAGGAAAAATATAAATCTACCTAAGCAATTTACTTGGCATTAAGAATAATTCATGAAAGGTAGATGAGTTCTAAGTGAGAAAAAGCAAGAGAATATTTCTTTCTATCATACAGTGATCTGGCTATTTAATTACAGCTTTGCCTTACTTCTTTAGAAAAAATGAAAATCACACAGTAAAAAGGAAATAATTTTAATTTTTGTGAATAATTTAATTTTTAATGCCCTATCACTTTTGCTCTCACCATATAATAATACATAGACATGGATTTGTTCCTTCTTTCATCATTTTTGAAAATTTGGACAGGGGATTCTGCATTGCTATAACATTATTCTTACAATAGTAGTACATAAGTACATGGGATGAAAGCTAATCTCAATTCAGAAAATGTGAATTGCATTTTTCCTGTACACACAGTATGTTGCTGAAGCATTCTAAGGATCTTAAAACATAAATGACAAGACAAGATATAGTCACTTATAGTAGTTACATGTTCCACAAAGCAGCAGATAACAAGCTATTATAGTGGACTGTTGAGATTTGCTACAGAAATGAAGAGAAGAGGAATACCCCAGTGGACTAGAAGAGATTGAGTATGCCTTATGGTTAAACCTCATATGAATCCAGAGAGGAGTAGGTTTAAATAAAATAAATGAATAGGGAAGGTCATTTCCTCTCAGTAAAACAGAATTAATAAAGATTTTGAGTTAAGAGTGAGCATAGGGCTGAAAACTTGAGTGTGATAAGGTGGGCCATGAAGGGTGGGACTAATTTCAGGAGGCTCTTGAGGGCCAGGCTCATGAGTTTGGATTCTCGTTTTTAGACGATTAGGATGAAAGTTTCGAAAAGGGGAAAGAAATGTTGACATTTATTTAAATTTGGAAACAACACATAGGATCAATAGGAATATGGAGGGAGTGCAGGGAGACACTACATATAGTGTTCAAGAAATGACAATACTAGGATCATGATTGTGGCAGTGGATGGAGGTGGCCATTGTCACTTTCTTTTCCTTTATACCTGTGTCCTTAGATGTCTTCAATTTTTTTGCATGGAGCAACTTGGAGAATGAAACTGCTAGGGAGATTAAGGGAGACTTCTTTTTTAACTTTCTTTGAGGAAGACTAGCCCTGAGCTAGCATTTGCCACAAATCCTCCTCTTTTTGCTCAGGAAGACTGGCCCTGAGCTAACATCTGTGCCTATCTTCCTCTACTTTATATGTGGGATGCCTGCCACAGCATGGCTTGACAAACACTGCCTGGGTCCGCAACTGGGATCCAAACTGGTGGACCTGAGGCCACTGAAGCGGAATGTGTGAACTTAACCTCTCAGCCACTAGGTTGGCCTCTGGAAGACTTCCTTTTTATGGATGAATTTGGTTCTGGTCATGTTGATTTGGAGATGAAGCTTTGTTGTGCAAACAGGAAGGTCCCTGAAGTAGCTGGAGATCCAGGGTAGAATTACACAAAGGGATAGAATGGAGACACAGACATGAATCATCAGCATAGGAACAATGACTAAAATAATGAGAAACTATGGGGGCTGGCCCCGTGGCCGAGTGGTTAAGTTCATGTGCCTCGCTGTAGGCGGCCCGGTGTGTCTTCGGTTCGAATCCTGGGCGCGGACATGGCACTGCTCATCAAACCACGCTGAGGCAGCATCCCACATGCCACAACTAGAAGGACCCACAATGAAGAATATACAACTATGTACCAGGGGGCTTTGGGGAGAAAAAGGAAAAAAAATAAAAAATCTTAAAAAAAAATAATGAGAAACTATAATGATAACATTCTGATGCTTTTGGTAGAGGGGCAAAGACAGCTTTGGAGAATTTCCCTAGTTAGTGACTTGGGGGATGAGGGAAAAGTAGAAATAAATGGTGGGAGATAGGAAAAAAAGAGTGTCAGTCAAGTACAGTGTCAGAAAAAATGGATGTTCACTGCCCCATTGTGCTTAAAGGTCAAGTCTGAGGATTAGGAAAAAATCTTTAATTTGCCGAGGAGAGAATGATTTAGCCTTTCTGGGGGGGGGCCATATATAGGTGAAAGAGTATAAGCAGAAGTAAGATTAAATTTCAGGGCACTGGGGAGTGTACTGGGGTTGCAGAAATGAGCCTATGATGGTATGTTGCTAGTTTAAGAACTTTGGCGGGAAAAAGGATGGAAGCATGGCTGTAATTAGGGAGAACAGAAGAGTCAACAAAGACTTCTTCAAAACGGGTAAACGTGAAGTATACAAAATGTGGAGGTTTCATCAGGCAAAGAGGAGCTTTTGAAGGTGGCTGGAGAGTAATAGTGAGTGTGCGAGTTGTGCAAAGATAAGAATTAAGGAGACAGATGAAGAGTAATTCACCGTAGACAGGGATGACTTTTCTTTTTTTAAGACATTAGGAATAGGATCTGAAGGAGGGTGACAGAACTCAGGGCTGATGGCCTTGTTTGTTTTTTTTTTTTTTTTTGCAGGAAAATAAGGGCAGGAATTTGCTGGCAAAAATAGAATGGAGGAGTGAGACGAATAGAAATATTTACATAGTAGAGTCTCATATATCAGTCCCACATTTAATTTATGTGAATGTTACCAAATATGCTCTGGAAAAAAAGACAAGGTAACAAGTGCCTTCAGTTTCATATGGATAAAATTATTGAATCTGTTCTTCATATTAAGAATGATTTATTTTTAAGTTTTTCTTTGGCCATGAAATGAAAATATTAAGTGTATCTTTTATGGTGGATACTGTGATATGCACCCAGATCCTCCTTCTGGATAGAAGGATCTATTTCCCCAGCTGCTGGGAATACCGCCAGACAACACTCTTTAGCTGTCATTCCACTTTGGAAATTGCTTTGGCTGAAGAAATATGCCTCATCCAAGGTCATGTCCTCTTCCGGATTGCCCACATCCTGTGAAAGATCAATACTGGAGATAAAGACCTGATCCCCTCTCCCCAGGAGAGAACCAATGCATAGGTCCATCCAAGCTCTGGAACTTCCCATAAGGTTTACTGAGTTCTCCCCTGGGATGTATCACAGCTCCTGCTTTCTTCCTCTCCTTTTAACAGGTGCTCAAGAACACTCCCTAAACATCCTTTATGCTAATATGTTTCAAAGTCTGTTTCTCAGTGAAACAAACCTGCAACAGTTGAAAGACTTATTCCTTCTGTTGCTATAAATGCTGCTAGAAGACAGCCATCACAATTTGTCTCCTTTATGATTTGCCTCAGTTGAGGAAAATTTTCTCTACCAAGTCATGTCTTCTTCTAGGAACAGTCCACATTCAATGACTGATCAATGTGGTGACATAAGAGGCTGTCACCCTCACTCCAACTGGGGACAATTCTGACAGGCCAATACACATCCAAAGCTTCCTATGCTGTTGGCAGAGGCTGCATTGCTGCTCGACTTCTCCCTCTGCCCAATTCTCCTTCCTTCCTTTCTCTTCCACAGGTCTGAGTCCAAGGTCACTACTTAATTGACCTGCATGCTACACTCCATCTAGAAGTCTGCTTCCTGGGAAACCTAACCTGTAACATCTTGCTAACCCAGGTTTTATTTTTTAATACTAATTTTTACCTTGTTAGGTACTCCAATAAAGTTTCACTGTTGTATTTGACTCCCCTGAAAGTAAATAAGTTAATACATTTTATTTCTTTTCATGAAGACAGCTTCCTTCTGTTCTTACAGTTTACAGTCTTTAAAGGTCCACCATAATGCCACCTAATTTAGAATGCTTGTGTGCAACGTTTCGCTTCATTGATTTCAATTATTAAACACTTTTATTTTATCCTCTATTTGAGCTTCTTTTTATTAAATTAAATTTCTACTTGCCTGATATATAGACAGAATATTAGTTAATACATGTGCCTGTTTAGCCACAATATCTAGAAGATTTCTGTTATTCCTTTACTGAATATCAAACAAATAATTCTGAAGCTGATATCTTTAGCTGCGTGTGGCAGAAATTGCTGCTTGTTCTGCAATATCTATTTCCCCTTGATTATCTAGTTATAGTTTCTTATTTTCAGGGAAGAATATGGGGTTACCTTGTCAAATGCTACATTTTCCATCCTCCCTTGCAGCTAGGTGTGGCCATGCGACTAAACTCTGGGCATTTGTAATGTGAATGGAAATGTCGTATGCAACTTCTAGGGAAGGACCACCGCTTGCTGATGGATGTGAACACAAGGGCAGGAGCTGGAGGAGTCACCTTGGACCATCCTAAGGATGGCAGAACAAGATAGATGGAGCCTGGCTTCTAACATAGGACACCATATCAGCCAAGACTTCTACATGAGAAAGAAAGAAAATGTATCTTATTTAAGCCATTTTTATTTTGAGTCTTTCTATTACAGGAGCCAAACCAATTCTATAACTAATCCTCTAGGAATATGCATATCTTAGGATGCTTCTTAATGTTATATTCATATAATCAGTTAGTAGTTGCTTGCCAATAAGTTGGAAAATATATTAATTCTTCTAAAAGTATCCTTATTAACCTGAACTATTTGTGCCCTCATGAGTAAGTGGTGGCCAGCCAGAGTTCAAGAACCCTTAGAATCAATATGATGTATCTTTTCCAGGTATTGACTTTACTCAAAGTTCAATAAAAAAGTAAATTTTAAAAATTTCCCAAAGATAATTAAATCAAATAATCTAAAATTCCTACAACTATATATTAAAGCTTAATGCAAAACTACCATGTTAACTGAGGACAAACACAAAACTTAAAAGACATTTAATTCTTGAGTTAGGCTACTTTTCGTTGTGTCCCCCAGCCTACCATTGGGCTCATGTTCCCAATTCCTCTGCTTTTACAGCGCTTCTGGGGAAGTTTTTGGAAAGTATTTTTCTATGAAGATATTCTGTCTTAATGTCAGGTTCTCTCAGACTGAATCAAAACGATCTTTTCCTTATTTACACCGGCATTTAATTTTGTTCCACATGGGTCGTGATACCATTTATTAAATTGATGCTTTGATGTTTCAGGAATATTATATTTTAGAAGTTTCAGAACTAACTTTTGTGATTTTTCTTGACTTTATTCTTTTTGGTTTTTTAGATATTCTTATTACCATTTTCAACAGAGGCCTTATTTATTCCAGCTCAGTAGTTAGACATGGCTGAGTCTGGCTCAGACCACGGAGGCCAATTTATTGTTTTTGGCTGTCCTTTTCCAACTTTGTTATTCAAACCCTTGGGTGGCTGCATGCTCGTTTTTGAGTGTCTGATAGAGTTTGAGAGATTCCCAGCACACAAGGCAGGATATTAGCATGCTACTTGGGTTCAAGTCAGTGATATAAGTTTTGGCATAAAGTCCAAAACTGAAAATACAAATGGATTTTCTTCCTGATAGCAATTAGACTTTAGCCTCATTTCAACCCCCAGAATATTAAACCTAAGAGCTTAACAATGGGGACAAAGATCAGATAGACAGTTGAACATGTTTAAAATAGCTTCGAACCCAGACATTTTAGGGTGGCTTTGGAATCCTTAATGGAGGTAATCAAGATGTATAGTAGCTGGTGTTTATGAAAGCCAGGTAGAATGCTCTCGCTCTGTGTCCTTATGAAATGGGTGTATTCATGAATGGGATGCAGAAAAGATTGGAGAAGTCTTTACCTCCATGTTAATCATCCACAAGGGATCCCTTCTCCTTAGCCCAGTGACTACTGAAATTAAAATATTGGATAACAGGAGGCAATTATCTTATATTTGTGGTTTCAGATCAACCTCAGAGGGAAAGCCTTATGCTGAGCAGTGTGAGGAGAACAAAGAGTACGGAACAAACAAACAAATGAGAGAGATAGCACATGAAAGAAAGAACAACTCAAAGCCACTGGCGATTAACTGCCAAAGACTGTGGAAGTTGCATTTGGAGTATTGGCCAACTGAACTTGGTACTTGGCAAAGTCAGCTGTAGCTGGAAAAAAGTCCGATAAAAACTTGAGGTGTTGTAAATGGGACCCTTTATGCAACCACAGTTAAGTCTCAGCAGCTCAATGACAAAAGCTGTCACGTGGCAAGGCACACGGAGTGGAGAAATGAGCAGTAGTGGGGGATCTGGTGTACGTGCCTGCTCTGCATGGAGAAGCTTGAGCAAGTTGTTGTCTGCTCTAGGTCTTGTTCTTATCACTCTAAGATGTTTGTTGATTCAGCTAGGGTACTTGGTCTGCAACTGTAGGAACCAGTTTTGCCTACTTAAGCAGAAAAGCAATCTACTGGAAAGGTGTGGGGTTGTTTACAGAATTGAGGAGAACACTGAAGGAACCAGGTTAACTTAGGGAGTCTAGGAGATAAAAAAAGAAGAATGTCACCCCTGGGATGAATCCAGCATTTGTGCCCTTTGCTCTGGCATCAACTTTCAGGCAGACAGAATCGATTTGCCTAGTTTGGGTCACAAGGAGGAGATTGGGGATGGGCAGGCCTCTTTGCTTGACAGATCCTCTAAACTATATCTAGTGGAGAAGGTGAAAAAGAGAAGATGCATACTATTTTTTGCCACCTTCCAGTTAATACACAGCACCATTCTGGCTTTGAGTGTTAGTAGTTACATTATCTTAGGTAAGTTAATTAAAATATTTGTATCTCAGTTTCCTTATCTGCAATGATAGTACCTAATTCAAAGCATTGTTGAGAGTATGCATTGATGGAAGGTGTGTTAAATCCTAGGCTGGTGAGGGGCTGGCCCCGTGGCCGAGTGGTTAAGTTCGCGCGCTCCGCTGCAGGTGGCCCAGTGTTTCGTTGGTTCGAATCCTGGGCGCGGACATGGCACTGCTCATCAAACCAGGCTGAGGCAGTGTCCCACATGGCACAACTAGAAGGACCCACAACGAAGAATATGCAACTATGTACTGGGGGGCTTTGGGGGAAAAGGAAAAAGATAAAATCTTAAAAAAAAAAGTCTTAGGCTGGTGAATGGAGCATACTAACACTCAATGAATATTCTTTTCTTTCTCTTAATCTTTGGAGAAAGGATCAGTGTATGGTTTAGGGTGTGTCACAAATATCTACAAGTATGTTCTTCTATGCATGGATATGTTAATGGCTCTCTCATGTCTATCTATCCTTGTCTATTTCTGAGTGCATCATTATCAATGAATATTTATGAGTACTTCTTTGGGTGCACAGTGCTACAGATACAAAGGTGAATAATATAGCATTTGCCCTCAAGGGAAATTGTAAAATACTAAATAAACAAATTAACGAGTACATTAAGTATAAACCATATATGGTAATGTTTCCAAGTGCTAAATGAGAACTTTTAAGCAAAGTGTAACCACCGAAAGTTCAAGTGGTTACATGATTTTTATTTAAAGTTCATTTAATTGAACTATATCATACATTCAGGAAAGTTCACATATCCTAAGTAGATGACTCAGTGGATTTTCAAAGTGAACACATCCATGTAACTACTACCTGGATCAAGAAATAGAACATTTCTGGCAGCTGAGAAGCATCCCCTGAGGCCCTGTCCATTCAGTAACCACCTTTGCCAAAAGGTAAAAAAATATGCTGACTTCTACTACCATAGATTAGTTTTGCCTGTTTCTGAGTTTTGTCTAAGTGGAATCACACAGTGTGTGTTTCTTTATATCTGGTTTCTTTTGCTCAACTTTTTCGTGAGATTCATCCACGCTGTTGTGAGTAGCACTGGTTTGTTTACTCCCATCGCCATTCAAAATTTAATAGTATGAATAAATTAACGTTTGTCTATCTCTTCTACTGTGGGTGGGCATTAGTGTTGTTTCTTATTTGGGCTATTATGGACAGAGATGCTGTGAACATTCTCGTACTCGTCTTTTGGCGCACCTAAGCATGCATTTCTTCTAAGTGTATTCCTAGGAGTTGAATTGGCAGGTTTTAGGATATAATATTTTCAGGTTTAGCAGATACTATTTTCCAAATCAGTTGTACCAATTTATAGTCCCACTATTAGTATTTCAATGTTCTAGGTGCTACACATTTTAGTAACATGTCGTGGTCACCTTTCTTAATTTTTTCCTCCGTGGTGGGTGTGTGATGGTATCTCACTGTAATTTTAATTTGCATTTTCAGCATGACTAATGGTCTTTAGCATTCTTTCACCTTTGTTTCTTGGGCATTTGGATATTTCTTGTGTGAAATACCTGTTCAAGACTTTTGCCCGCTTTTCTATTAGGCTGTTAAATTTTTCTTATTAATTTGTAGACATTAAAAAACATTTTGGACACAAAATGTTACTTTTTATATCGTAAAAACCTTTTCCCTCAATGTGGGTTGCCTTTGTAATCTCTTAATTAATTGAAAAACGTAGATTTATTTAGTTTTAATAGTTAAAAAATTCATTCTTAATTTTAATATAGTATAATTTCTCAGTCTTATCTTGAGTGGTTACTTATTTTTTGTGTCCTGTGAAAGATATCAGTCAAGGAGCTGGCAGGATTGTTCCTTCTGGGGGCTGTGAGAAAAATATATTCCACGTCTCTCTCCTACTTATCATCTTTTTGGGAGACACAAGTCAACTCATAAGACGGAGTGTGGGGTTATATCAGAGCACATTTTTATTCAGAAAGGTATGGTATTTCAAGTGGGAATATGGGGGAGTCAGATATATTATTATTTATTTATTTTATTTTATTCTTCATCTCCTGCCCTGGGTATCTGAGTGAGGTAGGGGAACCCAGTGTGTAAGACTCCTATCACATGGATGTTCAACCAGCCCTGTTTCCAGCCAAGATTCACTTTCCACCTCCTCTCATATCTGGTCCTCCACTTTCTGAGATGTCCCAGGGCCATCAGTCATGAATTAGCTTGCCTCTCGTTGGCTGCTGCCTCTGCCTATGCTTGGCCTTCCATACTTTATTATTATATGTATATGATATTTTATTATCACATTTTATGATATTATATATTGTCATGTTTCTTTGTCATGTGTAAGTCAACATGCGTGCAAAAATTGAACATCAGAGTATAAGAACATCTGGTGAAGGTTTATTCATTTTCTACTGAGTAACAATTTCTATCTTAATTCTTTTTCCTATCTCTTCCAGAATTGCCTGCAAGTATTTATATGCTAGATTCTGTTGAAAGATGACTTGAATTTTATTATTATTATTGTTACTATTTTATAAAGATTGGCACCTGAGCTAACATCTATTACCAATCTTTTATTTTTTCTTCTCCTCAAATCCCCCAGTACATAGTTGTATAATCTAGTTGTAGGTTCTTCTGGCTTTGCTATATGGGATGCCACCTCAGCATGGCTTGATGAGCAGTGCTAGGTGCATGCCCAGGATCTGAACTGGTGAAACCCTGGGTCACTGAAGTGGAGCAAGCAAACAACCACTCGGCCACAGGATTGGCCCCTCATTATTATTTTTAATGGAAGGTTTTCTCTTCTGCAGCTGGTTACTAGCTCCTTTCATCTTCCCTTCCTCATCACTAGCTGCTTCTTCTCAACAATGAGCAGTTGGCTTCCTGACCATATATGCTTGAACCATGGGAACTGAGAACATTCTCAATGCCAACAGCTCCTACCCCCTCTACACTCCTATAGTTTCTGTCTAGCTACTTAATTATGGAATTAATGTTGCCCATGGGAAGGGGAATTTGAAAAGGGCTTAGGCCAGCAGCTCACGGTGGCTAGCTCCATTGTAGTCCTGTCCCATGGTTTTTATGTTCCTCTGCGAGCACATACATCCCTTTTACTTCAGTTACAGTACTTAGACCTTTCAGACTTGCATTTCTATCTCTCAGTCTCATTTGCTTTCACCTTATCTAGAGCCCTCTGAGAGAGGCAGGATGGAAGGACTTAGGAAGAACAGATGTTTGCCCGTTGGGGCTAGATGACCAAGACTTTCTTGCACATATAGTCTTCTCTCAGATGTCTTTTGACATCTCCTTTGTACGTGAGCTTCATTCAACTACCTTGGCCTAGTTCTCAGAATACACCTACATATTTTATCATTGCCTCTAGTTCTGTCCAATCAAGAAGACCTGTTCTCACCATTCTCCATTTTCTCTTTTCCCTCTGATTTCATCACTCAAGCTCTTGGCGTTGCAGTGATAAGCACCTTTTGGAGCACGCTTGCTGTGCCTTTGAACTATTTCTTCACCTGGAGTCAACACTCCTAGACTGAAGCCCTCTGCATGAGCCTCAGGGTTCAAGACTGGAAGCTGGCTACCTCGTTCTAATGTGGATTTAATCGCCTTTGTGTGATTGAGAAAGACACCTCTTGTAGGTGGATGTAGCCATGTTCCTGGACATAGTCTATGGTGAGTGGAGAGAGGTCCCCCCACTCATTTGCTCTCCCTAGCATCTTTGTGTAATGAACAAACTGTAGAATAGGACAGCCTTGTGCCTATGTCTCTTTCCTCTTCTTATTGCCTCTAATTGCCTTAAAAAAAATCTCCAAAAAATTTTATCTCCTGAATGTTCAGATTCAGGCTACTTAGCTATGGCCCAGCACACCACCAACTAACCACAATGATGGATTCAAGAACAATCATAGAGCTGCTGAAATAGCCATTTAGTCATATTAGGGGGCCAATCAGAGTCCTAGAATCACGGATGGGAAATTTTATACCGAAGACTGAAAGTGCAAAAATATATGGATCTATTGAAAGATTGGGCCCAGTTCACGTTTACTATTTCCATATCCACAAATGATTGAGATTTCATAAAATCATAAAGGAGGTGTTGATAGTACTCATAAAATTACATATGTATACTCAGAATCTAGACCTTCTAGTTGATCCAAGAAAAAATATTAAGGCAGCATATCTATTATAGCAAGGTCTTGGTTTATTATAAAACCATTGAACGTTTAAAATAAATTGACCACTTTTCATGAAAGAGTGTTTAAATATAGCGATAAGAAAATGGATGCATATTAAAAAAAATTGAGTGCCAATAGCTGGTTCTGAAGCTCATTAAAACAAACGAAAGACTTGGAATGTTTTCTTGCTTTTTTTTTCTTTTTTTTGGCAGAAATTACACATCCACATTGCAAGTTTAATGATTCTATGCTTGTGATTAAAACTTGAGTAATAATTTTTTTCCTTTGAAAAGCATAATAAATGCATGTGGCATCCATAATAGTCTGTACTTCTCTGTCATATGGTAGAATTTCTGGGTACTTAAAAATATTAACTCCTTTGCATAATCCCACTCGGGTATAATGTCTATTTTATGGCTCCCATTATATCAATGAGAAAATAAAAATAGAAGGAGTGTGTCAGGTCAGTGGCAGGATCCCAACAAAAATTCAATCACTCATGTAACCCAAGCCCAGGGTTAGGGCCCCCTGTGGAGAATTGGGGAGACCTTATTGGATTATCTGCCATATGGGTTTATGAAGTCAGAATCATTGTGCCTCGCTTCCCTTCCTTTCTTATCATATGGACCTTCCGTGGATGGTATTAATTTATTGGAGCCTTTATGCAATTCCATTTACACTTAATCTACACAGAATTAAAAACACAAATCTTGTTCCCAATGGGGAATGTAGAGTACGCCGTTGCTGAATGACTTGTCTCTTCCCTGTTCGCTCAAACATAACCAGTTTATTAACTCATTAGTGTTTTTTCCCCCATTCCTACACTCCCAACAAAGCAAATCCAAATACAGGAGGAAACAAACAGTAAGTCCCAAATCATAGAGAGGCAAATCAAAAGGTTAGGAAACCCTAGGTTTTTCTGATCCGTGAGGCACACTCCCCATTCCAGTGGTCCCTGGCCAGCCTAGGAATTAGCCAGGTTGCCTCTGGGCAGCTGGGCATTAAAGGATGACTCTGGTTGTCTGTTTCCCAAAGCACAGAGTGTTTAGTCTTGATTTTGCTCAGTTGCCTGGCCAATCAAATAGCATTCTGTTTAAAATAGCATTTTTTTTCAACCTTGGCCTCTGAAGTCATCCAGAATATTGGAAACCTGTTAAAACATAAACATATGCCATGCAGAGAGAGGGACAGTCAAAAAAATCAAGATGGCAAAGTCAAAGATGCAAATTAAAACCCAGAAAGAATCAATTAAATAGGCACCAAAGGTCCGTTTAAATGATTAAACGAGACAGAAGTGCATCTTGAGATGAATAAATTACAAGAATGTGTGAGGAAAGAAATGAAGGCATGAGAGACTTGTGAGGGGGAGGATAAGTGAGTAGACGTGAGAGAAGAGATTTAACACAGGTGATGTGCTCACCGTCTCAGATTTCAGTTATTAGATTGATTAAATATGCAAAAATGTCACCATAGCCTCTGGGTAATTGTACAAAACATGAATACAAACGGTGAACTCCCACAGCTAGAAGAATAACAAGAGGAAAGCCATTGAATTTCTCACGGTGCTGGTGAACATGAGTCTCCCGATACCCCACTGCTCCTCTTTGTACCAAGTGCAGTGTGTCCTCAAGCTTCATCGCGACCCACTGAGCCTTTGGTCTCCCCTCCCTCCTGCCCAGCTGAAGAGATCTGGGTTAGGTTGCTTTGTAATAATTTCTTTCGTTGTATGCTTCCCAAAATGCTTTCATGTATATCATGTAATCCTTAAAAAGAGGTGAGAGTGGCAAGCATGATTACAATTCCAGCTTTCCAGAGACTGAAACTGGAAAGTGGAGAAACTTACGTACCCAAGTTCACATAGAGCCACGAGCTGCCCCAGGACTGCCATGTGCAGTTGGGCAGGTTGTGCAATGCACAAGATTGCTGGCTAAGAGGACAAGTGGTGGCTGAAATGCACACTCTGTGTGCTTCACCACATTGTGCAGCTTGGCACAGAGCTCATCTGCCTGAAGGCAGGAGCATTATTTCCTAGTTTGTAAGGAAAAGATTTAAAGGCCAGGGGTGACCTTGAGCTGAATTCGGGTCCCTTGACATACACCCTCTCTGTTTTGGTCCTGCCCTGAGATAGCTCTCTTTCTTCTCTTCTCCTATCCGATTCAGGGTCTTCTCTTCATCTCAGACTCACCAGCCTGAAAATACTGTGGTATTCACTTATCTAGCTCTTTTAATTGTTTCTCAGGTTTTCTTTCACATAATAATCCTTTTAATTTTTTATTGTTCTTCACTATTTCCTAAAGGCTTTCCCATACATTGTCTTAAAAATAATGTTATACAGAAATGATTTATCCCCACCTCACAGAAAAACACCTGAGAGAGAATTTCTCAAGGTCACAGCGCTGGTAGGAGGCAAAGCCTGGATTTGAAGCCAGATGTAGATGGCTGCTTCCGGGCTCTGTCCACTGTGCTTCATTGCCTCCAGCCTGGCTTCCCCTCACCAACTCCATGACGACCTCCTCTGGCTTCTCTACATGTAACTGTAACCATTTTTACCTCTTCTATGAATCTATTTATGGCTTAATCAGATAGACCAATAACACCCAGTTTCTTCCATGCTGAAATTTGATGAAATGTCCATGTAGTCTTGGCCCAAAGCAGGTAAGACCAAGACTTTGGCTCCGGCTTAATTCCTTTTATTAACATTCTAATTGAATGCTGAGTTTCCATGGGATCTATCACGCCTCCCTGCCCCTCCTCACATAGGCCTCTAAAGGAGCCAATTGATCCCATCTCCATGTTTCCTCCACCAGACTCTCGACCAATTCTGAAATTGCCTCTGGGGGTGGGGAGAGAGAAATGAGTTTTACTTATGGATATAAGAGGATGTGCCTGTGACCCAATGTAGTTCTGACTATCTACCTATCCCATCACAGGCTGCATAGAGTGAGAGGAAAGCTTTCTGCAAGGCAGGTGGACAGAGAAAAGGGAGAAAGTGCTTACCTCAAAGGCAGGTTGTTTCTAGAGAGAGATCTGTGAGC
Source organism: Equus caballus (assembly GCF_041296265.1). Taxonomy (NCBI): domain Eukaryota; kingdom Metazoa; phylum Chordata; class Mammalia; order Perissodactyla; family Equidae; genus Equus; species Equus caballus. The sequence goes on along the minus strand of NC_091689.1, from coordinate 14,883,692 downwards.
AGGGATGCATTGCCCCATCAACCCCACACCTCATGGCCAACACAGGCTCTCACCATCTTCTTCCTCACTTGGGATGAGAGAATGGGCAATGGGGAGAGAAGAAGGAGCTTCTTTCTGAGTCCTTCTCAGGGAGGGCGGGGGGGTGGCAGAGGAGCCAGTTTTATGGGTCAGGGCAGGAACATGTGTGGCAGGAAGATTTGGTTCATAGGAAGGGAAAGGGCCTTGAGGTGATCTTCAGTGGAGCCCTTCCTCAGAGCACCTCTGAGAGCTTCCCTTCCATCCCCATAGAAGAGCCACTCAGAGGGTACTGTCTCTTTGGAGTAAGTGTACTTTACTCCAAAAGAGAGACACTTTGGGAGTAAAACGCAGTTTATAGAGATAGAGCAACCTCTTTGCCCCATCTCTGCGATGGCAACTCCCTCTCTGTTGGGGGTATTTGCAGGAGGTGATGTTCCCAGGGAAGAGGGAAGAGCTCCTCTCTCTTTCTTGGTAAGTTATTGATGATTTTGCCAGACCGTTCTCTGAAATGGAATTTTATCCTGTGCACATAGCAAAATGAGGAACACACTCATTATGAAATTATTTACATGTCAATAAGTTACTGGATTACTTGAAAACCAGGAATGCTGGCCTGAGACGCAGGAGATGGACTCTTATTCCGATATGGGCACTAACCACCTGTGGCATGTTGGATATGTCTGGAGATGTCTCTTAACTGCTTTGGATGTCAGCGTTGTTTTGCATGTAACAAGGTTGTATGAAGTGGCTGCTTCCAGGCTCAGCCTCTCCCACGTAATGACCTCTTAGATCTTAAGAACAATAAGAAGGATTCTGTTTGACTTGGTGTTAAATATCAACTTGCTCATCTCCAAAATAATCTTTTAGAGCAGTAGGAAGGAGTTGAATTTGACACAAATGTGCGGGATATCTCTAGTTGTCACCATCTTAGCAAGTGGCCAGACTCCTTCTTTATCTGGTTTACTAGTGGAAATATTTTATTTATAAACACCGTCTAATCAGAAAAGATGAAATACACCACAAAGCAAAGTGATGGTAACAGGTTCAAAAGACTGTGGGGTAATATTTCATGGGCAAATTATCTCTTTGAATATAATCTTGTTGCTGCTGAGAATGGGTTATTTCTTTAAGTCTCTGGAGCATTAAGAAAGACATTGATTTCCCATAGATATAAATCAGCAGAGAGTGTGAATATACATTTTGTAGGAAAATCTATATAGGAGGAAATAAGGGAAGAATGAATGGATTTCTTTAGTGGTAAGGATTAAGTGTGTGAAAGGCTATATTGTTATAGATGCTCACTCTTCATTTCTCCAGGATGGTAAATGAGGGTGACCCTGCAACAAAGAAAGGATCATGTTAGTTGGACAATGTCCCTTTTTACAGAAATGTTAAGGTAAGGGGAAAAAGCGAGGCAGCACTAAGCAGGATTCCAGGAATATATGTGACAAAGGTTTTTTTCTTTACAGTTCAAAATTGGTATTCTGCCCTTTTCTTTTTTTTCTTTTAAAGGAAATATTTTGAAAACTGAGACTTGTGCTGGGAACTAGTGACCAGTCATAAGTCTTTTCTACCCTGGAAACTTGGTTGAAATCCAGTTTGAATAGATTAGCTAAGTGTTATTCCAGTTATAGTCCAGCTTGGTTTTCTTTTTTGGAATTGGGCAGTTTCATAGAATTAATTCACATTAACTTCAGCTGAGAGAAAATATTATAGCATCTGTCAGATTTCCCAATTTTCTTTTAGGCTTATGACCTTTTGTAAATCTTGACAGTAGTATACACGTTATGTTTGCTGTTGAATCTACTGAAGATAGATTCTGTGTATTTCTGAACCTTCTGTGTAGACCATCACCAACTAATGCATTCTCACCCTCTTTGAATTAAATGTGCAATTTAAAAATGATAGTAAGACTCAGAGGTGGAAATGACTTGCATAAGCTCATGTAGTTCCTGATACGGGCAGGACATCTGCTCTCCTGATTTATGGAGAAGAACTTTTTTCAGAGTTGCCATGATTTTGAGATAAATGGGTACTTCCGTCTCTCTCTGTCTCTGTCTCTGTCTCTCTCACACAGACAGACACACACACAGACACATCGAGTCTTATTATTATGCGTATTACAGGAAGAAAGAAACCAAATGGATTACTTCAATAAAATTATGGAAAAGGCATATATGTCTGGAAAATTCAGTCATGATTTAAAACTCATCAAAAGTAGAATGCTGGAAGGGGATATGAATGGCTTGGGATAGCTTCCACATTACAAATGCATTGGGAAATTCCAAGCCAATTTACTATCTGTTTGTTGAGTAAAGGAAAAATTTCTGAAAGACTAAATCTAGTTTGAGTTATATACAGACATAGCTATAGCTATAGATATGTGTGTATGTACACACATATTCACACATACACACACTGCATTTTGTTGTATGTCTCCAGGGGTCACCATTCACACAATGTGCGAAGTGAATGGGAACCCCCTTGGAGTTGCACAATGTGCAGTGATGGACATTTATATTTGAATATTTCAGAGCTGTCATCATATAAATGTATAATTTCAACAGGCAAGTTTTAAAATTCTTTCAAAACTTCTTGATCACATATGAGTTCTTAAATATCATTTTTTATGAGTGACATGGTTTTGCTGGAAAACAAATGGTATTTAGAAAATCAATCTAATTTGGATGAGACTGGTGGACTTCATGAGACTTCTTTCAGAGGTTGTTACTTTAGCATAAGTAGATTTAATGTAGATGGAACTCATTCTACTTGTTGGCAAGGTAAATAATGAAATTAGAAAGTCCCCAGATAGAACACAAGCTAAGACAATTCTCCCCTTGGCATCTACAGTGATGTCTGGAATTCCTAATATTACTCACTCCTTTGAGTCATGGTGTTGTCTCCAGAAGGGCTTCTACAGGGCCTTGTTAAAACTATGACGTGCCCTACGCAAGTGAGGCAACACGTACCCCATTAGCCATTATTATTAATTCAACCAATAAAACATTATTAAGGACTCGATATTTTTCCTGACAATGAGCTATGGTTCATGCATAACCCCACTTCCAAAGAGAATTTGAAGCAACCTGAAATAAAAAGCCTAGACGACCAAACTTGTTTTAAAAGTATGATGATACTAACTATCTGAAAAGGCAGATGAGGAGAAGCGTGTATGTTTCAGCGGGGTGTTTGAACATGTTTGAGAGTTGAGGTTGCAGAGTGTTGGTCGTGGTTTACTATTACATTAGCGAAAAGCATGATCTGCCTGGGGTAAATTCATTCATATGCATTTATGGTCTTTCCTTCTTCTCCCTACTCCTGGCACTAAAAATTGTGCTCTCAGAGCCATTATACGTTTTCCACGATTCAGTAGAAGGCTTGAGAACAGAGCAGGGCTGAGGGACAAGCACCCAGTGTGTAGTCTGATTCTTTTCTGATTTTGCACGTAATCCTCCTGCTTAGCTTCAACATGTTGATAAGTTCAAGGGATGTAATTTCTCTCCAGTTTTCAACACATGTTTGATTAAAGAGTCAGAACTTATTTTCTCTTCAGAAGCTCTCCCACCTCCCTGGGAGCCCTGTGAACAAGAGCAGAATGCACAACTGAGATCAGCAGGAGGGATTGAAGATCCAGAATCTGCATCAGAGAAGAACACGGATTCAAGGGACTGTAGAACCACTCATTGAAAATCCAACTAGATTTTAAGAATCAATTATTTATATAGATGTTTTAGTTCAAAACCCACAGTTATATATTGTTTTCTTATATTCCTCATTGATGCTGCTTCATGTGTGATAGGATGTAAGATTCATGTGTATGCTGTTCCTCAGAAGAATGAAGGGTGTGTAGAGGATTTTTCTGAAATACACAGCATCAGGTGCGCTTTCCATCTCTTTATGGACCATTCTTTCACTCTGTCCATTTGGTTCACGTAGGCTGTCATATCTGACACCAGGAGTGGAGTCTGTGACCCAAGCTTGGCCATTCAGTGCACCAAAGTCCCTTAACCACAGTGATTGTTTCAGAGATGGGAAGGAGTGAATCCAGAGAATGTGCAGGAGCTCCTGGGAAGAAACATTTTCTCTTCCCTGCTGGATTGAACATGGAAGAATATGAGCCTAGAGTTGTCAAGAGTTACCACATGGAGCCTGAAAGTGAAGTCAACATAGTAGGTGGCAGAGTACGATGGAAAAGTTTTGTTTCCAATGCCTTTATTTGAGTCTCTGAGTCAAACCATACGTGAATCTAGAACTCTTCCCTATGAGTGTTGCAACTGTAGGCCTTACCAGTGACAAATTCATAACCACCAAAAAGGTTCTGGTTAAGTCCATCATCTGCTTCAACTTCTTAACACAAGCAAATGTTGAGGTCTTCAGATATAAGGGATATTGAATATCATCTTTTTAAATATCTTTGAACTATAGTGAATTTGATTTTTCTTTTTTTTTTATTTTAAAAACCACTTGTCTTAAAGATTTTAAGTTAAATTAAAAGGAAGACTATCTTTCTGAATTCCTTCAACTAGTTGTGACCTGTTGTACCTTTCTAACTCTCACAGCAATTTGCATCACATTTGTGGTAAAGTTATTTGTACACTTGTCTCATTAACATATACAATTTTAAGCTCCTTTTGAGAAAGGACGCACATCTTGCATATGTTGTAACACAGTCCTCTCAAACCATACCAGTTAAGTGAAGTTACTTGAAAACATGTGTGAAGTCAGGCTATGAAATGTCTGAAATTCAGGAAGTGAGCCAAAAAATTAGTTAAAGAAATGAAATGTGGAACCAAGATTTATTGATACTTGAAATTAGCCATATTTAATAGTTGACCACCCACTAATGAAGGTGAGGAGACATATGTAGAACCCCCAAACAACAGATAATCCCTGTATAAGATAGGCTTTGTTTTAAATTCATTCAAAAACTTATGTGCATACAGATATAGTCATTCACAAAAAAGGCTGATTAAAAAGACAGTGAATTTTCTCCATTTTGTTATTTGTTTGCAAGTCTATCTCTTGCACTAGACTGGCAGCTCCTTAACGTATATCCAAAAGGCTTGATAATTAATACTTGTTGAATTAATGATTACAGTATAGAATGAATGAAAGCTTTTTCCCTCATTTTCATTGGTCATTCGAAGCACTCCCTACTAATTTTGCCTACTGTTCTCTGACTGCTTTTGCCTGCCATTTTGGTAGCTCATTGTAGGGTGTGTGTGTGTACGGCAGCAGTGTGGGGGGAGGTTGAGGGGACTGTGAGGAGGATCTTTCTAGAACTCTTCAATATCAAAACATTTCTGCATCTTTCCTCAGTTTCTTGTGTGACCACAGATTTGTATATCATATTTGCAATTTATTTCAGATCAGTGGGAGTATCAGAACACAAATGGGTGTCTTTGAGAGTGTGTATTTCGGGTGCATTGATTGGGAGGGTGGTGAAGAACACACCCAGAAGGTGCCTGTGTTCGTTGAATTTCCATGGAGCTGCCCTTGTTCATAGGGATTCTGGCTTTGTCGGTGTGAAAGGAATAGCCAGACTGTGAAACAGTTTGCTTGTTTTGGCCTCTTATATTTTTGGATCATTCCATAGCCCAATCAATTGTGTAGCAGTTGGCTCTAAATCTGCCCAAATGTAGTCAGCTGAATACATAAGCACATTAAGGCACTTGTACCCCCACCCCCACTGTGCCTGGCCTGAGTATCTTGTGAACTAGCCCAGATTCTCAGTGGCTCAGGTCCTGCATGGACATCATGGGAGGCAGGAGAGAGTAAAATTAACGGAACAAGTTCTAGAGTCAGATTGTCTGGGTTCAAACTCAGGCTCTGTTGCTTACCAGTATGTGATCTTAAGTAGGATGTTTGCCTAATAATTCTGTCCTTCAGTTTCCTCACCTGGTGAAAGGAATAGCTAGGTCTTATTCCATAGGGTTGTCCTAAGATGGACTAAGATAATCCATGAAAAATGCTTAGCTTAATGGTTGCCAAATAGCAACTCTCAGTAGTGGTTGGCTATCATCCTTGCCATTTCCATCCTCATCATCCTCATCTCCATTATTATCAGCATTGGCATCATCTTAGGAAGGACAGCTATTCCGATAACTAGGCCATAGTAGTGAATTTTTGGCATTTGAGGAATCAGTGTCAGTGCAGATGACCTCTAAAAGTTGAGAACCACACCCAAATGAGGTTAGGATGAGGATCGAAGCCTCTGCGGATGTATTTGCTTCTTGATGGGCAGCTACCTAGATGTGGTCCTAGAGGACCAGGCCGAAATTTGGATCATGATTTTATCACTGAAAATCCATAATAGTTCTTAGGTTTCTCATTATGTTTAACTTTTTTATGGTGAGTCTTAGATATTATCTTTATGTGAAAAGCCGTGCACACAAAAACAGTCACAGAGCTTTAAAAAGGCAAGATGGGGAAACAAGAAGATTAATGATATTTATATGTATGTTATATGTATCAAACACCCCATATATATGATCTCTCTCTATATAACATCTCTCTCTGTACATATATATATATGAAACTTTTCCTGGTTTCTGGTTTCTCTTTTCTAATATAAATTTTGAGGATCTCTGTCATAGCTTTATGCATAATTCCTTTCTGTTCTAGAAATGGTGACAAAACAACTCTTGGGGAGCTATGTATTCCTATGTGAGCTGCTATGTGAGTGTGTACTATCATATGGCTGAGTGTGCTGTTAGATTTATTGCTGAAGGCAGGATTAGAAAAAACTCTAGGAGAGAGCTGCTTCTCTTTTCCCAAAGTCTGAAATGGATGGAAGAAATACATCAAAATATGTTCTCTAAATAAGCAACAAACTGGAAGCCATTATTGCATCTTTGTGACTCTATTGGTTTGTTTTTTAGCTATGGGTTGTCCCTAAATGGGAAATATGAACTACAGTGATTTCTGAGGACATTAGCTCCATTATTCCTGTGTCCAGGTTGAAGCACTCTCCCTCCTACAAACAACAGCTCTGCCCCCGCCTAAGGCAGCTTGACTGCTTAGAATTCTTGACATCGTTCTTCCACATTCCTCAACTCAGAAGGTAGAATAGTCGTTTATTGAGGGGCCACCTTCTATTCACCTTCTGAGAAGGAAGGAGATTTAAAAAAAAAGGAAGAAAGGAAAATGTGAGATATGGTGACAAAAACACAGAAACAGCCAAGACACTGGATAGAGATAGGAGAAGCTGATCCACGTGTTCCACCTTGGGGCTTGAAAGGAAGTGATAGTTCATAAACCGATGCATGAACTGCAATTCTGCTGGGTATTTTTTGCTCCTTTGAAATATTTTGCTTTTTATAGAACTGAAAAATATTTTTTTCCCCTCTTCTCTACGCCTCTTTCTTGTCCTGGGTTATGTTGTCTTTTAACATAAATTTCTCATTCTCCTTTTAAAGCTTTGTCTTCCTTTCATTTGCATTCTGCAAGACCTTGCTGGTTTTCCCTTGCTGTCTTTCAACTGTGTGTTTGTGTGTGTGTGTGTATGCGTGCATGCGTCTGTTTGAATAAGAGTATAAGAGGAAATTTAAAACTTGGGGAAGCCAATTGAGTTTGGAAAAAGTTGTGTTCTTGAGGCACATTCTTTTTGCCATATGCTTTGAAAGACATGTCCTCAGTCGTGTGGTGTACCAAAAACCCACAGTGAGTACAAACAGGGGAAAGAATGTCTCTCTTTCCTGCTTTCATATAGGCTACAGGGGCTGAGGTCACAGTCACTGGGATGGAGTGGTGCCTCTTCTGCTTTCCAGTGAAAAGGCAGTCAAGAGATAACATGTTGGGCTTGGTGTCGGAGTCTGCAACAGGAGGCAAAAGTTGAGTTATTTCATATGTTGCACAACGAAAGAATGTTGTTTGTGCAAGATCTGATGAACAGAAGTGCTTATTAGGTGTACCTTGTTAAACCAGCGTCTGATTTAATCATAATGATTGTCTTTTGTGGTGGGGATTAAATTACAGAGCTTCTGCTATGTAAACAGGTAGGCAATTGAAGTCCTGCTGAAAAGAAAGGCACTCATCTTGGTACTCCTGGAAATAGCTGATTCTCCCAAAGGTAGAGAAGAATCTGAAAAATCTGACATTACAGCATTCAGGCAATTGAGAAAAGGAGCTGTAGCTTTCATTCCAAGATATATATATTTTCAGGCTAATGTTCACTCCCGCAGGAGGAAAACCAAACCCAAACACAAGCTAACTCATAATCACTTTTCCTATTCTGGAAAACCCTTAGGAACTGCTTTAAAAAGTTACGATCCTTTTGGGTTGTTTGACTTTTAAGTCTCAGGTAGAGACTGCAGTTGTAATTACTGTGCCTTTCCCTTCCAAGACCTGAAAAATTTAATGGGAACCTGAGCAGAAAGGTTTGATTTTTGTTTTAAAACTGTGCTATGGTAAAGCCTGGAAATGTTATTATTTTTTTTTTTCTCATCTCAAATCAGAGTCATTATTACAAAAAATTATTTTTTGGAGAGTAAGGTTATACCTCAAGGCCATGTCAAAATCTTTACAATGGCAATTCCCATGGAATCTCCAAAATCTAAAATACAAGGGTCATTTTCATTCTTTGAGATTATTTGAAAAGTAATTGAAAGGTTTCTTTTCATCTTAAAGAAAGAATACACACAAACACACACTATATTTAGAATGATTAACAGGACTGACTTAGTCTGATACAATTTATCAGTTCTCTCTTTGTAGCAATTGTCCTGATTAATATGCAAAGTTCTGTTACATTCTCCTGCATTCTTCGGTGCCTGTGAGTTGAAGTGCGTTTTGAAAAACTCTCTGTTAAATATCATGGAAAAGGAAAAGAAGAGGAAATAAATTTGAAATAAATACCAAATATATTCACACTCAAGTATAAATGATACCAGGAAAAAAACATTAAAGAAAAGTTTTATTTTGAAATAGTGCTTTCAACTCTCTATAATTTCACGCTTATAAAGCCCACGCTTGCTGCCTAAATTGGCTCCAGAAGCCTGTTGGCTTTTGGCTATCATAGCCTCAAACACTATCATATTATCAACAATTCAAAAGTTAAGAAAATAAAATATTTCAAATTTCACTATACCACCAGGGTCAAAGACCGTATTAAATGATCAAGCTGTGCAATGAAATTCGAGTACCACCCCAGACTGTAGCCTCTATAGATTTCACATCTCAACCTTTATATGAGATAGTCTATCTTCTTGGGACGCCCTTCTCTCTGTCCTTCCAAATCACTTACTTTTCAAGAACAAATCAAACACCACTCCGTGAACGCCACCTTCCATGCCTCCTGTCTGCTTTTCTGTCACATGCAGAAGTAGAGGTTCTCTTTGCCATGTTCCAGACATGCCTCTTCATACGTCTATTGTACTATTCATTGGTATTATAATTATTTTTGTGTATATATTGTTATATGGTAAATTATTTGAGGAAAGTAACCACATATCCAGCTTTGTCTTCTCATAATTGAATCCAATATGGGACATAGAATAGAGGCTTGATAAGTATTTATCACATGGAACAACATATTCAGCAAGAAACCTCAAGTCTTGTCATCTGGCAGTCAGTGGCTTTCAAGCTCGCTGCACAGTAATGCTTTGTCAGAAAATGCTTATTTCCATCACAACTCAGAACACACTCACACCAACACAACTGACAGAGTTTTTTAACATATAGCGTTTTCTCTTTCTATATATGCATTATGTACACTGATATTTTCTATTCTATCCTATTCTATTAATTTTTAAATTTGGTTCTAATCCACTAAGTTGATTTCCTGATCTACTTGGTCATGATGCACAGATTGAAAAATACTATTTCATCTTTGTGGCTTTAGGTACATCTATTTCTTTCATTATGGTTTCAAGGCAATCTGTCCTGTTTTTAAAGGTTATCATTATCATAGAGTCATATTATTATAGCCATCTTCTAAGCACTTATTCCACTGACAATAAGCAATGTGGAAATAAAATGTTTCAAAATCTCCCTATTACTAAATTTCTTCCAACGCTTCTCATGTATATTTTGTTAGAGAGATTAGCAAGTGAAAAGTTACATAATTCTGGTTTTACTTAGTCTGTTACAGTGTCCCATAAGAGGTTCTAAGGAGTAAAGTGCTAAAAAGATTATGTGTCCCCATAGCTGACTGGTAGCCATGACATATAGTGCGTCTGAATTCATATAACAAGGAACGTTTCCAAGAAAATTGCAAAAGGATGTTCTTGAAATAACTACATGGAAAATTCAGAGTCTTAGGAACTGATCGTAATTCTTGACTCCAAACCCACAGAGGAAAAAATATTGAACAAAATCATTTCTATGACCCGGAAAGTTAATACCACAAATCAACTTACAAAAACATTTAACTACACACCATGGTCATCCTACTGTGCTTCAGTTACAGTTGGGCAATGACTCACCAGGCGACTTTCATTGGGAAATGTATAGTCAGGAGGCAGATTCTTCTCTCTGTGAAGTTGGAGAGAAGTAAACAACCTCTTCCTGACTTCCACGATCTTATCCACCGTTGATGGGTTATCCAAGCAGACCTGGAGATTAGATGGTCCTTCTGAATAAAATCAGTGGGATTCCTTTTGGAAGTAAGAATGCTTTTGAAGTTTTGTCATGCCTGAACTAACCACAAGCACTGAATGGTATTATTTGTTAATGTGGGGTTTTTAATGGGTAAGTAGATACCATCTTTAATATCTAGCAAAGCCACTGAAATCTGATGTTTGGTAGAAAAGTAATGTAAATTTTTTAGAAATGCTTTGAATCTCTTGACTCAGTCAGTAAAATTTTATTCTCTAGAGCTACACTGTCCAATAGAATGGCATTAGCCACATGAGGATACAGAAATTAAAATTAATTCAAAATAAATTTAAAAATTCAATTATTGAGTTACGGTGGCCACATTTCAAGGGCTCAATATCTATTATTGCAGAAGTTTCTCTTGGGCACTACTGTACTTGATAGAGAACATTTTATGCCATTAACATCTGATATCTTCAGTCACTTGTCTAAATGTTGAAAAGGAAGAGTGGTAGGGAGGTTGAGATGACAGGGGAGCCTTGTCTACACTGGGAATGCATTTATTTCGGCCTCTACAGGGCCTGCTATCTTAGTCTTCTATTCCTACTATAACCGGGTCATTGACATGAGTCCATTCTAGCTTCTGACTTGAGTCTCTCAAATCAATCTTTCTCATTGCTTCCAGAGTCACCGTTCTAAATGATGGGTCAGTATAAATCATATTTTTTTCCCTAAGAAAATGTCAAATGCTCTCTATTATCCATGAAGTAACTTTTATTTTTTTCAATTTGGATTCCACCAGGCCAAAACCAGCGGCTCTTATTCTCTTCCTCTGTGTAGTCTGTACTCTGGCAACACTCTTAGCCACCTACCCATGTATGTTTAGTTCTTTGCTCACTCTGTTCCTTGGAAATCTGTGAAAGGCGTCTATGCCTCTTGGCTCAGTTTACATGCCAGAACCTTTGTGAACACTTCTGTGATTCCATCAAACCAAAACTTACCACTACTTTTTTAAGTGCTCACGGCATTTTACTTACATTTCTATTGCAGCATTCTATTTTCCAATTAAATTTTTAACATGTCTCATTCTCCTGTTGGGCTATAAACTTTCTGAAGGAAAAGAGACCCTGCCTCTGTATCCTCCATAACTTTCTACACATAACTGCTTAATAAGAAGTATATATAGAGAGAGTTAAATTTAATTTGGAGTAAGGAATAGAAAAACTGGCTAACTGGAGTCCAGTGAGGGTTTGCTTAGAGAAACGTCACTGGGGGTTGTGCAAGGTTGTAAGGGATGCAGACAGGAGGACTGAGGTTAAAACGAGACATCTAACATTGGCAGTGCTGAAGAGCATAACAGAATCGTGAGGCGGCATTGCAGGCTGCCAATGTTTCATAGGTCACAAAACACCGCAAGGCATTCCTCCTGATGGAGCTCAACCTCAGGCAGCATGAGTCACTCTCCCTGAGCTCATATGGCACTTAATCCATAGCTCTGTTCTATTGTGTCCTTAGGCTGGGCACCTCTTGGTGTCAGGGCCGCCATCTTGCTCTATCTCCCCTCCTCAGCACATGCTCTGCCCTGTCCATCCTAGGTCCTGGTTTCATACATCCAGTAAGGAGGCTCTCAGTAAATTGTGCTTGAATAAATTCAACTGTGAGTCAAGAAGTGAGTGAAAGGTCACCACAGGTGGAATGTAAAACATGTAAGACTGTTGAGTACAAATAGGAATGCAGAACACGTTGCCAGTGTTATTTTATTTATTTGCAAACACCTCAGGGTCTTTGGGTCATCTCCACCATTTAACCCAGTGATATCTTGGCATGCTTGGAATTCTGAAGGCTGTTTGATCAATCATCGCTTCTTTTTTACACAAAAGGGTCTGTTTTTGCTAGAGATAAAACTCGTCTTTCCTCATCTTCAAAAGGAAGCTCAAAACGTTTTAAAAAAATTCTCCCCTTTGACTTTTCTCCCTCTGTGTTTCCTGGGGTCAATACGAAGCAAAGGCAAATTTGGAGACTCAGAGCTGAAAGTGTTAGGAACGTGGATATTTTTTTCCACGAGTGGGAGGGAAGTTCATCAAGCCACACGTGTGGTCAAGGAAGCTTAAAAATAAAGCTGATTTCTAAAGGAGAAAAAAAAACATTCATTAAGCTCTCAATAAGCTGCTTTTTTCTTAGGGAATCACTTGATCTGCTTTCCAAAAAAAAGGCTGCCAGCAGAGGAAAAGGCAATGCACTCTTCCAAAAGGATCCTTTGAGTAGAAGAAACATGTAAATTCCAAGAAAAGTTAGAAAGAACAGTTTCTTCTCACTGGTTCCTTCTCATCACATCAGTATTTATTCCCCCTAAATGCCCTTTCTTTATTCATTTTAAACCATCATAGGTGTCTACATGTTGGTCAGGACATAAAGAACTTTTCTTACCACAAAGACCCTTTGGGGACACCAAGTGGAGACCTCAGCTATCCTCTTAAATTCTCAGGACTCTAAAACCTAATGTCTGCAAGAGAAACAGGAGGGCTACTGCAAGAAGGCAGAAGCCCAAGTAGTTAGGATGTAGGCCTCTTCCCAAGAAAATCACAGGGCTGTTCCAAATGAGCTGGTTTGCCATCAATCCATAAGATGGAGATAGGGTGTGCCAGTTTTAGACTGTGTAACTTCTATTTACTGAAACTGTAACACATATTCATTGTAAGCTACAATTATCCACAGTTTAGTCTGTTTATGAAGCCGTTTTGTGGTTATTTATTAAAAATAAAGTTTATGTGTGCTTATTGAAGCTATATTTTGGCAGGCAAAGGGAGGTTGGCAGAAATGTCTGAGTCAACAGCCAGGCTGTAGCCACTCTTTATGTCGTCATATGAAAACTTGTCAAATAATATTTAGTTTTTAATCTTCAGTTGCAAACATAAGGTTAGTCATGAAAATATTCTGTGAGTAGGTCTCCTTGAAACAAGAACCTGGGTGTTTGCATTTCAGTAAAGGTGATAATTAAGTTTCTGGCTTGTTTAGGAGCGATCTGTTATTCCATTCCTTCCACCAACTTCTATGACCATTTTTGTCCAGGTTTTTCATGGCTTTGAAGGGCTGTTTTATAATGATTTTTAAAATCTAAGCTAACTGTTTATCTATCAATCCTAAAATCCAAAGACAAATACATTATTCATGTTTAAGGACAAATTATTCCTGTCAGTGTAGTCATGCTCGTCTTCTACTGGAGAACTTCTGAAAGCAAATGGATTATGTATTTTCCTGGAACTTTTTAGTTATTTAAATCACTATACCAACTTTTATAATGCCTTCTAAGAAGGAGGCTCTTTTTAAAGGGGCCACAGTTGTTAGCGTCAAGAATGTATAGTTCATTTTAACGGACTATGTGCCCTTATAAGCCAAAATGTCAGAAGTCTGTTGATAGGGATCCTGAATGGAAAGAAAAATGTCATTAAGTAAAGGGCCCTGGAATTAGAGAGAAGGGATGTACAATGAATAGGGAAAACAAAGTAATTCTTTGCTTTGGATTTGCTTGCACAAAGATTCAGTAGGAGAAGAGGAAGGATTTAGCATGAAATTAATCAAGAAGAAACTGTTCCTGAAAGGGAGTTTCTGAGATGTGATAAACAGGAGCTGAAAAAAGACAGCCCAGTATACTTCTTGCTACTTCCTGAAATACCCTGGGTATGAGTCATTGCTGAGGTTGCACTTCAGTTTGCCTTGAAAGAATTTCTGGCCCCAACTTTATAAGAGAGTTACACATTTAAATATCAATTGTTTCCTGTCTCTCCATCTCCTTTCTCCACTGGAGTTTGGCTTTGCTTTTAGTAGAAGAGCTGTTTGAGTGTGCCCTTGTTGATAGTGACTTGGTCCTGCAATTCAGAATTTGTTGCCAAATCACATAATTCAATTCCATACACATTTTATTTATTGAGCACCCTCTGTGAACAAAGCACTGTGACAGGTGCTATAGAGAATGCCAAGTTTTCTAAGACAGAGTTACTCCTGTAAGAAGTTTACAAAGTGATGAAATGTATTATGTAGGAATGTCCTGTGTTATGTATAAGTGTGTACCATAGTGTATAGTAGTCTAGATACTATTAACATGATGAAACCTTATTTTGGATCTACCAAATGCAAAAATTCTGAGACCTGCAGGAGTTTGGTACATTTGAACACAGAGACTCAGCATGACTGGAGCAAGAGAGGACCCCAAAAATGCCACTGCAGGTTTTTAAGCAGGGAAGCAAATGGCTTTTACAGATTGTGTTCCCAAGGAAGCAATCTGAGACAGAGTTGAGCCAGAAGGATGTTTATTGAGGAGTGCTGTTGGGATTAGCACCTGTGCAAAGAGGGGAAGGAAGAAGGATTGGGCAGAGAGAGAAGATGATCTGGAATTTGGACCCAATGACAGCCTTGGCCAACCTCCTGGGGGGCAGTGGTCCTCCAGAGTGGTCCCAGTGATGCTGAGATAGTTGGCCATTTATATCTCCACATTGAACTATCATTGGATATGGGCGTCCTTATTCAGGATAGGTGTGACCTGGAGCAGGACAGTTCTTTGCAGCCAGGGCAACCCTGAAGTGGTCGACATCACCCCCAACTTCTGGACACCAAGTCCTTGATTGAAGCAGAATCTGAGCGGTGCATCTCAGTGTCCACCACAATAACTTCATTTGTATTTAAAAAATCATGCTGACAGTTTTGGGAGATGGATTATAGAGGGACCAGAGTAGGGGCTCTTGGAGTTGTTTAATGGGAGATGATGATAGTTAGAACTTTAGGGGACTATAGAGCTACAAAGAAGTGAGTGGAGTCAAAGATATTTTTGACCTAGCTCCTATAGGAATAGGAGGTGGAAAGGATGAAGGAAGGAAGGGAGAGAAAGGTGCCAGGGATGAATCTCAAGAGTTTTGACATGAGCAAGAGGCAAGATAGAGAGACCATGCACAGAGGAGGGGAGTTCTGGAGGAGGAAAATTGCAGGGTGGGGCAGCAGTGGGATTAAAGTGCTTTCCTTCTGGCTTGTTAAGTTTGACAGGTTGGTGAGTCAACCAAGCAGAAATATCAAGCAGAGAGCTGGATACATGATTCTGGAGCTAAGAAAAGAGGTCTGCAATGTTGCTTTACATTGTTGCTGTTGTTGGTACAGAGCCAGTTGCAAGTGCCAATTCCTGCGGAGGGAATGTGGTAAAATAGGGGGAGGTTCAGCAGAGAACCCTACGGAATGACCACCTCTAGAAGTGGAGGAATGAACAAAGGAAATGAAGAACGACGAGGGAGGAAGGAAGAAACCCGGGACATATGATGTTGCAGAATTTTCAGGAGGAGATCTTTGCAGGAGGCCTTGTGTTGTTAGAATTTCTTTGAATATTAATAAGGAAGAACAACTATTTAAATTTGTATTGATCATTTGTTAACAACTTTATTGAGGTATATTTAACATATCATATAATTCACCGATTTCAAGTGAACAATTCAATGACTTTCTTTTTTCCTTTTGTAGTAAATTTGCCAAGTTGTGTAACCATCATCATAAATCAGTTTTGGAACATTTCATCACCCAGATAAGATCCCTTCTGTAGAGTCGTTTGTTTTTATTTTTCTTTTGTGAAGTGGCTTTTAATGTCTATTGCTTTCTATTTTTTTAAATTTTGATTTGTAGGAATTTTACAAAAAATAGGTATTTTAATTTTTTGGACATACACTTGAAAATGTTGTTTTTTCAGGTCGCCATGAAAATGTGTTCAGTGTGGTTTGTGGAGATGTTTTGCTATGTAGAAACTTTACACTTTCTTAGAGTTAAATGTACCACTCTTTTCCTTTATGGCTGTTTATTTCGCTTATGATTTTTTGAGATTATTAGAAAGTCTTCTCTTCCAAGATTATAAAAATATTTTCCTAGTATTCTTATGGTTTCATTTTTTACATTTTGATTTCTGATTCCTTTGGAATTTGTTTCGTTTTAAATAAAGAAGTAATGATCCAGTTTTACCTAGTTTTCCAAACTGCTGGCCCATTGTTCCAAAATGAATTATTCAATAATCCATCTTTTTACCGCTAATTTGGTTAAATTACCATATTCTGTCCATTGTTGAATCTACTCTTGCCTCAGTGCCATGTTGTTTTATTTACTACCCTTAGCAATACATTTTAGTGTCAGATAACATGAGATGATAACAGCACTTGGCGAAATCTCCGTGTGACCAAGTTGATTGAGAAATTCATTCACTATCTTCTCTCTAGAATACCCTGCTGGCCCGTTCTCTCTCTTTGGCCACAATTTGGCTCTCATTCCAAGTAGACCCTGCCCACTCTTATGCTTCAAGTCTATTTATTTTAGTCACCAAACACTCAAAATAAATCTGGTTCTTCCGTCAGACTGGTAATTTGAAAGTTTGACTGTTTTGTTTGCTTGAGTATCCAAATTGGCTTGGCTGCCTGGTAATCTGAGGGTAGCTCACCATCATCTGTAAGCAGCCCATTTTGTGGGTAATGTAAGGTAAACAGTATCTTGTGATTCCCAAAAAGAAGGGCTGACAATTATAATTTTATTGGCCAATTGACATATTTCATTGAGTTCTCTGTAACAGACTTTTGTATCAGTTTTGTGTTATGTTTCATTCTGTCTTTCTGGTAGCGTTGAAATAAATCTGTAGCTAAGGGTTGTTTTTCCACTGGCTGTTTAATGACCTTGGCTATCTTTATTCATTTCATCAGCTCCAAGTACTGCCCTGATTCTGCAGAGCAGTTTTTTAACATGTTTTTGCTCTCTCTCTCTTTTTTTTAAAAACATTTCTTTTCTTGCACACAAGAAAGCTTTTGTCTACCAGCATGAAGACCCTGGAATTTTGATGACCATGGCCTATGAAATTAAAAGAACTCAAAAAAGGATAGGAAGTGGTTTCACAGCTGGCTTCTGTGCCTCTTACTGTTCATGAGTACAAAGTGATGTTGGGTCAGATTCTTATATGTGCCTTTTCTCTATATTGATGAAGAGAGGTAGTCAATTACAGCCAAAGTCATACAGGTAGTTGTTAGACCTTAGATGAATTGTAGAGTAGTAAGACTTTTATCCAGAGCAAAAGTCTAAGAGTAATCCTAGTGGCGTAGTCAAAGGAGCAGAGGAGCCGATGTCTGAAGATATGCACTTCACTCCTGGTTCCATAAGTGAGGAACTTATGGAGCGGAATTAACTTCTCCAAACCCCTGATTCCTTGCCTGTGAAAGGAAGTGGTAATAAACACCTATCTCATAGGATTGGCGTGAGTATAAAATAACACATGCAGAAATGTGTTAGGTAGGATGAAAAGCAACAGAAATCTTGAGTAGCATTTAGGTTAAATTTCTGGACTTTCCTTGGCTTGGAAGTGTTCATGTTAATCGAAGGTAAAGTAAATAATGTGGTTCATCTCATCTAAGATGTCATTGATTTTAAGACACATCGCTACTTTATGTACCACTAGGGAAAAATACTCCCAATTTCATTATCACGTATAAGACATACCGATGATAAAATCTGAAACAACCATGTATGTTAGAACGGATGAAATATACTAAGCAGAGAAAATATTAAAGATTTGGACAAAAATGAGGAGAAGGCCAGTCTGAGTTAGTGATAAATCAAATGAATAATTAATAAGTTAGGGAGTTAGTGATAACTCAGACCTATAGAATCTTTTAAGAAGGGATATGGTTTATAATTTTTTAGTTATAATAACTGAAGTGGGTCGTTAGAGCAATGGCCTTACTGATTAAACAATTAATTTATTATTGGCATTTTTTAAATTGAGGTTATGATAGTTTACAATCTTGTGAAATTTCAGTTGTACATTATTATTTGTCCATCATATTATTGGTGCACCACTTCACCCTTTGTGCCCAAACCCACCCCCCTTTCCCTTGATAAGCACTAATCTGTTCTCTTTGTCCATGTTTGTTTATCTTCCACATATGAGTGGAGTCACACAGAGTTTGTCTTTCTCTACCTGGCTTATTTTGCTTAACATAATACCCTCAATGTCCATCCATGTTGTTGTGAATGGGACGATTTTATCCTTTTTTATGGCTGAGTAGTATTCCATTGCATATATATACAGTATCTTCTTTATCCAATCATCAGTTGATGGGCACTTAGGTTGCTTCCACCTCTTGTCTATTGTGAATAATGCTGCATTGAATATAGGGGTGCGTGAGTTTCTTTGAATTGTTAATTTCAAGTTCTTTGGATAGATACCCAGTATTGGGATGGCTGGGTCATATGGTATTTCTATTTTTAAGTTTTTGAGAAATCTCTGTACTGTTTCCCATAGTGGCTGCACCAGTTTGCTTTCCCATCAGCAGTGTGTGAGTGTTCCTTTTTCTCCACAACCTCTCTAACATTTGTTATCTTTTAGCCATTCTAATGGGTGTAAGGTGATATCTTAGTGCAGTTTTGATTTGCATTTCCCTGATGATCAGTGATGATGAGCATATTTTCATGTGCCTATTTGCCGTCTGTTTACCTTCTTTGGAGAAATGTCTGTTCATATCCCCTGCCCATTTTTTGATTGTGTTGTTTGATTTTTTTGTTGTTGAGTTGTGTGAATTCTTTATATATTAAGGAGATTAACCCTTTGTTGGATATATGACTTGCAAATGTTTTTTCCCAGTTAGCAGATTGTGTTTTTGTTTCAATCCTGTTTTCCCTTGCCTTGTAGAAGCTCTTTAGTCTGATGAAGTCCCATTTGTTTACTCTTTCTATTGTTTCCCTTGTCTGAGAAGACATGGTGTCCAAAAAGATCCTTTTAAGACTGATGTCAAATAGTGGACTGCCTATATTTTCTTCTATAAGTCTTATGGTTTCAGGTCTTACCTTTAAGTCTTTGATCCATTTTGAGTTTATTTTTGTGAATGGTGTAAAAGAACAGTCTATTTTCATTCTTTTACATGTGGCTGTCCAGTTTCCCCAACACCATTTGTTGAAGAGACTTTCTTTTCTCCATTGTATGTTCTCAGCTCCTTTGTCAAAGATTATCTGTCCATAGGTGTGTGGTTTTATTTCTGGGCTTTCACTTCTGTTCCATTGATCTGTGTGCCCGTTTTTGTACCAGTACCATGCTGGTTTGATTACTGTAGCTTTGCAGTATATTTTGAAGTCAGGGATTGGGAGGCCTCCAGCATTGTTCTTTTTTCTCAGATTGCTGTAGCTATAATTGGCATGTTTTACAGGAGTCAGAATATGATACTTGTTTGGGCCCATTATAAATCCATACCACCTGGCCCCACCTGTGCTCTGAGCTGGTCCTCTGATGTAGCTCCTTGGTGACCCTGTTGAATTTTTCACAGTTCAAGTGTTTTTCACACTCTCTGGGCTCCTAAGTTTATGTCTATTGGTCAGCCAATCATTTCTCCACTATTACTTAGGTGTCAGCAACTGCATTTTCCCTGGTCTTCATTCCAAATGTCTTTTCTTCTATTTTAATTAAAATGTGTCTTTTCTCTTAAGGTTAATATTACCCCTGACTTCCTTTCTCACCTTTTTTGAGATTTTGCTTTGCCTACTCTCTTCTCTTGACTTTCTCCACTAGTTTTTCTATTTTTCTTACTAGTGGGTTAACATTTTAATTAAAAAAATCTTTATAACATGTTATTACTTAGAGGCAGTATAGTCAAGAGGATAAAAACATGAGCTAGAGAATCACGTTCTACAAGTTCAAGCACCAGCTCATCTACTTAGCAGCTGGATACATTGGGCAAATTGCTTAACACATCTGTTCTTCAGTTGTTTTCATCTGGGAATCTGGGCCATAATAGTTGGATTTGCTCATAGAGTTGTTGAAGGAGAAAGTGAATTAATATATATAACACACTTCGGACAATACCTGGCACACAGTAAGTGCTGAATATGTCTTATCTATTTTTGTTATCATCCCTCAAATTACCAGTCTGTTTCCTCTCCTTTGCTCTTATTTTACCATCAGCAGGAAAAGTTAATTTTGCAGTCACTGCATTGGACATCGGTAAAGGCCAGTGAGAGTAAAAGTGTTATATATTCCCCAAATTTGTTTTAACTCATTTTCACCTCTGATGACCCAGGCTGTCTTTATTATTTCTGTCTACCCAGGACAATGATTTTCTACAACTTTTGTAATGGTTGCAAATTTGATCCTTGTGTTTTTAACTGCCAAGTCTTAACAATTATATTCACAGAAAATTACAGAAAAACATGCAAACACATTCCAGAACACTCCATTTTACAAATGCGAAAACCGAACTTTACATAAATAGCAGATCTCTATTTATATAAGCATACTCATTATGTTTTCCTTTAAAAAAGAGTCCAATAGAATTCTCACTTGCTATGCCTTAATGTTCTCCAGCACTTTCTTTGGGAAAGCAAGTTAAATGATTTGAGTACAACTCAGAACTCAAAAACTCTGGAACAATATCGTTACAACAGTCAACAAATTACTGGGATTATAAAACACGCAAATGGCTTTATTTACCCAAGAAGCAGTGTGAGCCCTTAAAACAATGGTTAACTGTATGGAGAAGACATAGGAGACGGGTTTGCAAACTACAGCCCAGCTGTTCAATCTGGCCCACAATTTGTTTTTGTAAATAAAGTTTTATTGGAATGCAGCCTTATTCATTTATATACTGTCTATGGTTGCTTTTGCCTTACAGTAGCAGAGTTGAGTAGTTGTGGCAGATACCATATGGCCCACAGAGCCCAAAATATTTATTATCTGGCCTTTTATAGGAAAAGTTTGCAAACACCTGACATAGAGTACCAAAGAAATCTTGCTTTTGTCCTAGTTCAACTCAGCTACTCTCATATAAACACACACACACATATATATATTATATAGCCTTGGATTAGTAACCTGAATATATGTCTTTTTTAGGAAATAGCAATTTTTTTTGTGTCATATAATGACAAAACAGAAATAAGAGAAGTTAAATTTTAGAAGTTAAAATTTGGGAGCCTGAAGTTGTCTTATAAAAGATAGAGACTGATGTTGATCCTGAGGGTAGGTGAAAGCCATCTTAGATGCCAAGAGCTGGGGAGGAGAAGTTGAAGCTTTGAGAAAATTGATAACTTAGTTATCTCTGTTGGTACCACCTGTAGTGCTAGTTAGAGAAAAAATTTTGTGTTTGCTAAATTAGAAGTTATCCATTTTGTGTATCTTCTTTAATGTCAGAACTGGCCTAGGTGAGAAAACAATTTCCATTTTTTTACCCATGCAAGAGCAATAATCATTGGTTTCAAATCATTTAAAAAGGCTCTGAAAAAGGCATGAGTCACAATGCACAACAGCACGAGGTTTCGTGACTCATTCGGGCCTACAGCAAGCACGGTATCTGTCTTATTGTCCAGCTTTAGAGATCTGGCTAATTCATTCATCTATTCAAAAAACTATTTACTGAATGTCTACTCTGTTTCAGTACTCTCTTATACATAATTGAGATTCAACAGCAAAACAAACAAACAAAACAGGTCATTTTACCCTTAGGGAGACCTAATCTTGTAAATTATATAGCATTTTAGAAGTAGATAGGAATTATGGAGAGAAATAAGGCAAAGAAGGGGGATAAACACTACTGGAAAAAGAGTGATAAGCTCAATTTCAGAGAAGGTGACATTTTGGCAAAGACTTGAAGGAGATGAGGAAGCAAGTCATCCATTCAAGTAAGTGCAAAGGCCCTGAGGTAGAGCATGACTAATGCATTGTATACACAGCAAGAAGACAAACACAGCTGAGGCAGCATTATTGAAGGCGAGAATAGCAGCCAATGGGTTGGTGATGTCATGGGGAGCAATTCAGATCATGCAGGGCATTGTAGCTCACTATAAGGACTTTGGATTTTCAACCAGTTGAGATGGGGAGAAATTGTAGAGTTATGAGAAGAGGAGTACCATACTCTGATACATATTTTTAAAGGATTACTCTGGCTGATTGACTAAAAGGTGAGTGATGATATTGAGAAGCTATCTCAATAATCCAGGTGAGAGATGATGTAATTTGAGCTTTGTGGTATCAGTGAAAAAAAGTGGTCAGATTTACAGTGTGTTTTGAGGATAGAATCAACAGGATTACCAATGGATTCGTTGAGAGATGTGAGAGATAAAAAAGAAGTAAAAAATAGTTTGAAAGTTTTTGACCTTAGCAGCTAAAGGATGCAGTTACCCTTAACAGAGATAGGAAGACTCTGTAGTTACTGCTGCTTTGCTGAAAAAGAAGAGAAGTTCAATTTTGGTCCTATCGAGTTCTCAATGTCTGTTAGACCAGGAGGGATGTTGAGTCTGCAGTTGAATACATGAGTGTGGAATTTGCTGAGTGGCCTGGGCCACAGGTATAAATGTAGACATTAACAGGATAGAGGGTATTTAAAGCATTGAGACTGATGAAATCACTGAGGGAGTGAGTGAAGAACAGGAAGAAAATAGGAGTAAGGACTAAGAACTGGGGAATTCCAATGTTAGTGGCTAGAGAGATGAGAATGGAGATGGAGAGGGAGGGATCAGTCACGTGGCAGGAACATGGGGAGGGCCAAAGGAAGGAAGCACTGAGAGAGAAGAAAGTTGTGTCAAGTACAGCTGATAGGTCAAACAAGTGGAAGACTTCAGAAGTGACCGTAGGAGGAACACGCTGGTGTGGCGGTGGGAGTGAAAGCAGAATGAGTGGCTGGGTGAGAAAATGGGAGATGAGAAATTGTGTCAGACAAATACAAATAACTCTGGAGGAATTTTGCTATAAATAGGAGACACGGAACAGTAACTGGAAGGAGAAGTCAAATTAATATCAAGAGGGTTTTATTTTTTTTTTAATATTGATGGAATAACAGCATGCTTAGCTTTAAGCAGGTGGAATGATCCAGTAGAGAGGGAAAGACTGGTGAAGCAGAAAAGAGTTGATAGTTACTAGAAGAGCATCTTTGAGTAGGCAAGAGGGGATGTAATCTGGTGTGCAAGTAGAAGAGGCTGATCTGAGATAGAAGTGCACAAAATCTGGAGAAACTGGAAGGCAGGCGTGTAGAAGTACAGATCTGGGAGATGGGTAGAAGTGATGGAGGAATTAACGTTTTGGTTGTTGCTATTTCTCTGTAACATAGGAAGCAAAGTCATCACGAGAGTGAAGACTGGGGAAGTGGAAAATTTCATAGTAGTCATGCAGGGGGATGAGAGGATGGATAGAGTAGGAAAGTCTCGAGTGATTGCCTGTACCCCGAGGACAGTAGCCACACATTTAAAGCGATATTAGGTTTACTTTAGCCATCTTTGGCTTTCCTGATGTAGGCCAGCAGTGAGTTGAAGTTTATTCTTAACCAGGATTGAGTTTGGTACCAAATGAGAAAAATGATGTACTATGGGTATGAGTAATATTAAAATAGGGTGTTTAAGTATATTCAGGGGAGAGATGAGGTCCCGGTGGGATCAAAGTATTGTTAGAGCCAGGGCACTATAGTTATAGTGAGGTCAGAGTGTGGGATTCTTGGAATTGGATTGTAAGGTGGTGTAGTTTTGCTAATTGTGACGTCAAATTTGAGCAAGTACCAGAATCACATGGAGGGCTTGTTAAATGGGAATTGCTGGGTTCCACCCCACGTTCCTAATTCAATAGGTCTGAAGTGAAGTCTGAGAATTTTCATTTCTAGCAAGTCTCCAGGTGATGGTGAGGCTGAACTTTGAGAACCTCTGCTCTGAGTGCGGGAAGTATGAGCATGGTAAGTAAATGGCTGAGATAAGTTGAAGAACATGATCATCAGAATAAATGGGTTCAGGGATCTAAGAAGCTAGAATGTTGGAAGAATCCTCTACTTGGAGACAAGAAACAACAAAGAGAGAGGAATATTGAGTCCTGGAACTAAAGTTATTGAGAAATGAGGGGGACAGCTGCCATAGGGAGGGTTGCTGGGTGGTAAAGCCTGGCAAAATGAGGTTCAAATTTTGGATGTTTAAATGAAGGAATGGGGGCTATAGCGCTCCATGGAAGGTTGTCCAGGTTGTGCCTTGTACATCTCTAGGGAAGGCCATCTACATCATGGCTCCTGGGAAGCAGAATGGTCTGTAAACTTCATTGAGACATGAGGGAAATAAACTTACTTCTTTGATTCCAAGCCCGTAGGTAGGTGGGCTGGACATAGGCTCTAATAATTTCTGCCCTAAAAGGAAAATGCTTTGGCTTGCTTAAAAGTGTCGGGTGTTTAGCTCTCCCTTGGGGTAACCAATGCAGGAGAAAAACCACAAATAATCACACACTCCCTCTTCCCACACATACACCCCTGTGCCCAGATGGGAATTATTTCTTCTGACGTCTAAAGTCATTAAAGTACGGTCCCCAAAGGTCAAGGAATATCACAAATCCCTCCCAGCGAAAATTAAACGAAAGCAAAGGATACAGTTTTTGATGTCTGCTATTTCATGTAGAAAGCCTGCTTCACAATCTTGTGAGGCAGGCAGTTCGTCTCATTTTAGAGACTGAAGAAACAGCAGCTCAGAAGGATAAAGTTTGTTGCCCTCTCTCCACTCCCTTCTTTCTCTTTGCTTCCAACCTTCTCTTTTCTTTCCTTTCCTCCCCATTTTTTCTCCTAATTGCATGTATTTTTTGGCCAAACACCACTATCCATTAAAACAGATTGATAAATGCCCAGCTTTTACTCATTGCCAGTGTCGCTCTGATGGAGGACAAGAGAAGTTGACAGAGGAGATGGGATGGCACGTGGTCCATCTCTTTAGCAAGGTTAAACGTATCCTGTGTAAGTCCAAAGACCCTAGTGAGGTGGCTCCTGTCTGTAAGCATGGTCTTACCTGCTGGAGGGCACAGTTCTCTGAAGTTTATAAGTAGTATTTGGTGACAGCCCAGAATTGGCAAGTGGGGTTGTCAATGGGACTTTGATTTTCACAATTTAAAAATCCTGCCTTTATTTTCAGACTTGTTTTGTAATAACAACAACAAAACATGGAAACTACTAAGGTGAGTTTAAATTGGTCGGATGGAACAATAGTCAACACCCTCAGAACACAGGTGCAGAGCATTTATTTTCAAAGGGCCATGAAAATCCATATTAACGTGTAATTTCCTTAGATGGATTGAAATTAAGAAAATTATTTGAGCGCGAAGAAAACGTTGGATTTAAGCTAAGCATGGAGGAGCTTTATGTTTTAGAGAATCACTTTGGGTTTAAGTTTGTCTCATGTATTTTTGTTGTTGTTTGTTTGTTTTGCTTTGCCTGCTATTCCATTTGCGGTCCTTTGAAGAAAAATGGTATGTTTTCATATTTTCCCTAAATATTTGAGATATCATAATTATGTTTGGAGCTAGTTTTTATGAACATGGAAAATACACTCAATCTGCAATAGCAATATCTGAAAATTTGAGGAAATTGTATGTGAAAGGTGGTATAAAGAGTTATTTATTTTTCATGGCTCTTCTTTATAATGTTATTAGGTATAACCTACACAGAATACAATGTATGCATCTTAAGTGTTCATGTTGAGGAATTTTGACAATTGTATACAGTTAAAGAAACACCACTGAAAATAGGATTTCCATCACCACAGAAAGGAGAATTATGCCCCTTTCTGTCAATACCCATCCTCCTTGTCCAAATGGCAACTACTTCCTGACTTTTATTACTATATTATATCGTAGTTTTGCCTGTTCTTGGAAGTCAAATAAAGGGGACCATAGGTGTGTATTTTTGGGGTGCGTGTGTGTGTGTGTGTGACTGTGTGAGTGTGTCGGGCATTTTTCTCTCAACATAATGTTTCAGGATTTATCCATGCAGAATTATTTTGAGATTCATCCATTCTATGGTGTGTATTAACAACTCATTTCTTTTTATTACTGAATAATATTCCATGGTATGGATACACCACAGTTTGTTTATCCATCTACCTGTTGATGGGCATCTGGGTTGTTCTCACATTTGGGCACGGACACAGGCCTTAACTTTTCTTAGATTCAGAATCTAAGAATGGCTGGATCATGTGTTAGTTGTATATTTAATCTTTTAAGAAACTGCCAGACTATTTTCCAAAGTGGCTGATCTATATACATTCCCATCAGCTGTATTAAATGTTCCAGCTCCTCCATATCCTTGCCAACATTTGGTATGGTCAGTCTTTTAAATTTTTGCTTTTCTAATAGGTGTGTGGTGATAGCTCACTGTGGTTTTAAATTTTCATTTCCTTAGTGAAAAATGGTGTTGAATGTCTTTTCATGTGCTTGTTTGTGAAGTGTCTGTTCAAATCTTTTACTCATTTTTGTAATTGGGTTGTTTATTTTCTTATTAGTGAATTTGAGAATTCTTTATAAATTCTTGATGCAAGTCCTTTCAGGCATGTAATTTGAAAACTTTTATTCCTAGTCTGTGAGTGGTCTTTTCGTTCTCTTTACATTGTTTTTTGAAGAACAGTAATTTTAATCTTAAAGTCCAATTTATCAATTTATACTTTTAGACTGGGCTTTTGGTTTTGTATCTAAGACATCTTTGCTCAATCCAAGGTCAGAAAATTAGACTATTTGAAGTTGTTCCACAGCTCTCTAATGTTCTGTTCAACTTTAGACTTGTCTTTTTTCCATGTGCTTTATTTTGGATAATTTCTATTGCTGTGTCTTCAAGTTCACTAACCTTTTCCTCTGTAATTTCTTACCTGATGTTAACCCCATCCAATGTATTTTTAATTCCACTTATTGTAGTATCATTTCTAGAAGTTTGATTTGGAGTTTAAAAAAACATCTTCAAGGCCTCATTTAGTTTTTTGAACATATGAAATATTTTTATAATTGTGTTAATGTCTTTGCTAATTTTAACATCTGCATCAGTTCTGGGTTGGTTTTATTGCTTCTTTATCTATTCATTATGGGTCATATTTTTCTCCTTCTTTAATTGCCTGGTAATTTTTGATTAGATGCCAGACATTGTGCTTTTGCATTGTGGGCATTATTTATTTTTGTGTTCCTATAAAAATTTTAGAGCTTTGTTCTAGGAGGCAGTTAAGTTACTTGGAAACAGTTTGATACTTTTGGGTCTTGCTTTTAGGATTTGTTAGGAGAAACTGGAGCAAGGCCTAATTATTTTCCATTGCTGAGGTAAGACCCTTACTGCGCTTTCTACCAGACACCATAAATCATGAAGTTTTCCAGTGTGACTTTGGGGAAGAGGTACTATTGCCAGCTCTCTGTGAATGTGAAGAACATTTCCCTCTAATCCATTTGGGTAGTTCTTTCTCCAGGTTGAGTAGTTTCCTTGCATGCATGTGCTTATCAGTACTGAGCTGAATATTTAAGGGAGACCCTCTGAGGAACCCCAGGGCTCTTCCTCTGTGCAGTGCCCTCCTTTTCCAGTACTCTGTCCAGAAGAATTTAGTTGTGCTGGTCTCCCTAAATTCTAAGCTCTTTCTCAACACAAAGATTCCACTGGGCTCCACCAGGTGCTATCTGGGTTTCTTTTCCCTATGCTGCAAGCCAGAAGCAGTAAGCTTGGGGTTATTGTGAAGTTCACCCCCATTTGTTTCCCATCTTTCAGGGATCCTGAAAGTTCAATGCATTTATACAGTGTTTTTTAAACTGTTGTTTCATATATTTTGTTAAAAATATTGTCTTAGGTGGGAGAGTTAATCTTGTCCCTGTTAGTCCATCTTGACCTGAAGCAGAATTCATCTTTTGCTCTTGTCAATTTTTCCTTCATGTATTTTGAAGCTCTGTGTTTGGAGTTTACTCATTTAGGATTGCTATGTCTACTTGATGAATTGATCCTTTATCATTATGAAATGTTTCTCTTTATAATAATAATATTGCTAATTATAATATAATTATAATATTGCTAATAATAATTGCTAATAATATTGCTTATTCTAAATTTTACTGTGTTTTATACTGGTATGGCCATACTAGATTTCTTATGCTTAGTGTTTGTCTTGGATACTTTTCCCCACCTTTTTCCCTTTATATTGTCTGTCTTTATATTGAAAGTATCCTTCTTGCAGAGAACATACAGCAGTTTCCCCTCCCTACCTGCCCCCACCTGCTTCTGATAATCTTTGCCTTTTAACAGGAATTTTTATGTACCTATTTCATTTAATGCATTTATTAATATGGTTGTGATTAATCTTCCATCTTGGTTTTTAAAATTTTATTTTGTCTTATTTATCTCATTTATTTTTGTTCCCTCTTTTCTCCTTTCTTTTATTATTTTGAATGAGTCACATATTTTAGGTATACTTTTGGGGTTATTTTCTTATTAATTGTTCTAGATGTTGCAATATGAATCTTCATAGTATAACAGTTTACTTTCAAATAAAACTAACAGTGTAAGAATTTTAACAATGGCGTGACCTCAATTATCCACTCCTAGCATTTGTGCTATTACTATTTGACATTTTACTTCACTAGATATGCTATATTCCTCCCAATACACAGATATTATTTTTATTGTAAATCGTCAATAGTCTCCTAAATTCAAAACTGTAGATGCAAGTAAAATAATAGCACAAATTATTAATTTATATTTACCCAGATTTATTCTTTCTGGAGGTCTTCATTTCTTCTACAAATCTGAATTTAATCTGATATAATTTTCCTTCCAATTGAAGACTTTCTTTGATCATTTCTTGTAGTATACTTTTGCTGGAGGTGAATTTGCTGTTTTTATATGTTTTAGAATGTCTTTACTTGTCTTCATTTTAAAGGAACACTGCTTATAGAGTTTTAGGTTTACAATCTTTTTCTTCAGTTCTCTATAAATGCCATTCTATTGTCATTTTGCATTCCCTTGTTTCTGGTGAGAAGTCTGGCATTCTTTATATTACTGTTTCCCTGTAGGCAATATGTCTTTTTCCCTGGCTTTTTTGAAGATTTATTTTTTTTATCTTTGGTTTTTAGGAGTTTATCTATGATGCATCCAGATGTGGTTTGCTTTGTGTTTGTCCTACATGGGGTTTACTGAGCTTCTTGGATATTGAAGTGTCTTTTATTGGTTTTAGAAAGGTCTCAGCCATTATATCTTCAAATATTTTTTTCTGTTTAATCTCTCTCTTCTCTCTTTCTTGGACTCTAATTACTATGATAATGTTAGATCATTTAATATTCTCCCATAAATATTAAACATTCTCTTCCTCCTCCTCCTTCTTCTTGTCTTTCCATTTCTGTTGCCATTTGTGTAATTTCTAATGATCTGGTTTCAAGTTCACTGATTCTTTCTTCTGATGAATCCAGTTTGCCATTAAGCCAATCAAATGAACACTTCATTTTTGATTTTTTTTCTAGAATTTTTATATAGCTATTTTTTCAGAGTTTCCATGTATCTACTCAAATTCCCCATCTATTTATGCATGTGGTACACTTTTTATACTAGATCCTTTATAATTTTTTATTTTATACTGAACATTTTGTATATGATAACAGTAGAGTCTGAAATAAATTATATTTTTCTCCAGAAAAGGGCACGTCCCTTCACGTGTAAATTGGTGGGTTTAGAGTCTGAGTCAATCTGATCTGCAGCTGAGCACAGTCTGGGCTTCATAGCAGCT
Source organism: Equus caballus (assembly GCF_041296265.1). Taxonomy (NCBI): domain Eukaryota; kingdom Metazoa; phylum Chordata; class Mammalia; order Perissodactyla; family Equidae; genus Equus; species Equus caballus. Next base: position 14,853,623 of record NC_091689.1, on the reverse strand, counting down.
TTAGTTTGATTCAATTTACTACTCACATCAAATATTTTGAACACAGTATCAGAATTTTTCCTACTGCAGATATTTGGATCTTAGTGCTGGTGAGAGTCTTCTTGTGCTTTACAACCAAGCTCCCAGATTTCCAACCTGCACCTAGGGAGATATCTTTTCACCCAGAATATATCAGAGAGATTTCTTTTAGCCCATCTGCCTTGCCCCCAAGCTTTGAATTCCTGAGTACTTGATGATGAAGCATCATAGGAAAAGTTTGGCTTGTGGCTGTAAACTTGCTCTGTGGCTGTGGCTCTTTGGGAGTCTAATCTGCCCTGCTAGCCCACACACAGTTATAAGTTTGTTGCAATTCAGTTGCTTTCTCCTTATCCCTACAAATGGTGGGTTCCTTTATTGCTTGTCTAACAGGACTGAGAACAGTCATAGTTCTCTTATTGCCTATAAAATGCTGATCACTTTCTGCAATTTAGTTCTCTTTGATTTCTCTGAAACCTCATATCACTGGTGGGTTCAGAATACTGGGATTTTATAACTGACATGGCTTGTTTTGGTTATTAGGGTAACAGTAATAGTGTCTTGCAACTTTCTATGTCTTAGCCAAAATCAAAACTCTTCCATCGATCTGCTTTATAAAATTATAAATTTGAGTGATTTTTAAAATATATAAGCCCTACATTCACTTCAATAGGAATTTATTTTATTCTCCTACATTATAAATAGAATTTTCACTTTTAGCTACCTAAGAATAAGCAATTAATTAATATAGACATACTATTTTATGAAAATTAATAATCTGATAAACTTTATACTACTTTGCTAATGTAGTTAATGCTGAAAAAGGGTAGAAGATAGTATATAGTTTATATAGTCATGCACCAAACCTTTACTGGAAATTAAAAAAAAAAGGTAGCTGTTTTTTCTCTCTATGATAAGAAAACTTTGAGTGAAAAGTGTATTAATTGTGTATTAATAAAAATTAAAAAGGAGAAAAAAATAAAGTTCCTTAAGATGGCATAGAAATATTTTCTAAGTCCTTATACTTAAATCTCATTTTACGGTAGAATTGAAATTGACATTTAAAATTCTAATGGATGGAATTTGTGAATTGAGTAAGGTTGCATTTACTGTAGCCAAAGACAAATTTTATTTAAAAAGATAAGAATCCTTTCCATAGCAGCTTTATCTCCTATCTCTAAGGTTTACTTTAGAGATAAGGAGGTAAGAATATCACGAAATAAGGCAATGAATGCTTGAATATCTGACTCAAAGTTCTACACATAGGAGTTGACAAGGCCAGAGCATTATTGCCCAAAGGCTCTTTAAAGTTTGTCTTAAATAGAGTTCATTGTCTTCCAGTTATGAGATCCCATTAGCACAAAGGAGATAAAGATATATGAATAGAACTGAAGTCCATTTACATTATTTTGCTTTTAGCTGAAACTTATTTAAAGTTTGTTTTATTTGGTTGTGGTAGATTGTGTTATCACTTCTGGTTTTTTGTTGCCCTCTTTGATTGTATATTCCTATCCGTTGTTATAAGTGCCCTAGGATCTATCTGTGGGATGGGTATGCATCCCCATCTCACTGAGTCTGGCTTTGTCATTAATTTGCTTAAGCTATCGGAATGTGAACAGAAGTGACTGTATGTGAAGTCTGAGCAGAACCTTCAGGAGCCATCGTATGATTCTGCCGTTGCTTATTCTGTCTCTTTGCCCACGATTGGTTTAATTCCTGCTCTGTGCATCTGCCCACTGAATTGTTATTTAGAAAAGTAGCACCTGAAATTTTTTTGTACAATTTGATATTTGGAAACTATAGTTGGCATCATTCTTTTACAATTTTAATATATGTGTGAAAATTGATAGTGAGTTGAAAATTATTTGGTGAAATAAGGCTATTGTATTACTTAGGGTAAAATTCAAGATGTTCTAACAAAGGGATCCTCAAAACATAGGGGCTCAAAAAGAGAGAAGTCTTGGATTCCTCATGTAACTATCTATCTGGTCTAGTGGTGAAGAAGCCCTGATCCCTAATTCATTAAGGTACTTGGTTTCCATCCATCTTTTTCTTCAACCCACTGGGTCACTGTCCTTTTCTGCATGATCAAAGTTGTCTATACAGGTCATGACATGGGGAAAGAGGCGAGGTCTGGGGCAAGGCATTTCCTCTTAAAAAAATAACTTGGAAGTTGTGAACAGATGATTTTTGTTCATATTCCACAGCAAAGAAGGCTGAAAATTTAGCATCTAACAAGTTGCTCATGATTCCAGCCAAAATTAAAGAAAGAAATTATATTGCCATGAAGACTAAGAAAAGAGTTGATAAGAGGAGACAGTTAGCAATCCTCAACTCACTATCTAAACTGGTAATCCAGATCATTCAGCCTCTATATAGATTGCATTTGTCAGAATTCTTAAGTTGAAAGAGACTCTAGAATTTGTTACACTCAGACCCCTGAGGGAGATAAATATCTATCTTAATATTTAGCTTTTATGAGAACAGAGAATTTAGAGCTCCTCTTGGTTGTCTACTTTGTTATCCTGAGACACTAAATCATGAAGTTCTTTACAATGTCTGGCACACAGAAGATGCTTGATTTAAAACAATACTAAATAAATGCATAATATATTTATTAGGCTTTTAAGACAGTGCTTGTTAGTTAGAAAATATTCAATAAATGTCGAATGTGGAATTAATGGCTGATTAGGTAAATTTTCAATTATTAAGTATAAACAAGCTTCCCATTGAAAATGGTGAACTTAGCACATGGATTTATTTTGTCTGCCTCCAGAGACTGCATAAAAATGATAGTAAAAGAATAAAAATCAAGTATGATCCTAGAAAAAAAAGGTAGCCAGGGCAAACTTAAATAAGATTTTTCAAAAAATGTCTTGGATGGTAAAATATAGAACATAGAATAGCAGAACAGCCATAGACTTTAACACTCTCAGAGAAGGTTGCGGCCAAAAAGAATGCAGGTCTCAGAGGCTTCAGGGATGATGAGACCTGGGAATGATAAGGGGGCTGAAAATGGAGGGAGCAATTTGAAGTCTGTATATAGATCAGTAAGTTCTACCCAAATCTTTTTCTTCCTCTACCTACCAAGGGAAAAAGATCATTTTTTTTCCAATTGTGCAACCCACTCCCACAAAATGAAATTTTTATCAAAGAAATGGAATCTACTTTATGGCAGGTAGTGTGAAGTAAGATTGATGCCCCAGAGCAAAGCTTCTATACACTGTCGTCTGGGCTCTCAGTATGATGGAGGCCACTTCCTTCCAAGAGGCAAAGAGCCTGCAAGTCCAAGAGCCCTAAAATATACATGGAAAAGACACAGAGATACGGTCACAAGAATAATACCACTTCTAGAAGTGGTTGGCTCTTACAAATCGATTGAAGATAGAGAAGGAGCTACTACCTTTTACAATGAACTGAGTTGTGTCCCTGACTCTAAATTCATGTTGAAGCTCTAGACCCCAATATGACTATATCTATAGACAATGTCTTCAGGAGGTAATTAAGGTTAAATGAGGTCACAAGGGTGGGGCCGGAATCTGATATCACTGTGGCCTTATGAGGAACGAAGCGGGCCACCCGCAAGCCAGGAAGAGAGCTCTCACCAGAACACGGCCATGACAGCACCCTGGTCTTGGACTTCCAGTGTCCAGAACTGTTAGAAAAGAGATTTCTGTAGCTTAAGCCACCTGGTTTGATGGCATTTTGTTATGGCAGCCTGAGTTGACTAATAGATTTCATTATAAACCCTTCTTTGCTATTTGATTTTTAATATTTTTTGGATATCTATATTACTTTGAAAACCATGACAAAACAACAGTAACAAGAGCAACATCAAGAAATAAACGAGACCTTTAAGCTGGTATAGAGTAGACAAATCAGCTTCCCTTTTTATAGTTTAAGGAAAGTCCCAAAGAGCAAAAGGATTTCCCTAGGGTCCCTTAATTTAAAATACAGCCTGTTTCAAACTTATGGTTTCAATATTTGCTGCATATACTGTAATAAACTTACTTGTTAAATGTACTTACTAATTCAAATATTTTGAACAATTTGAAAATTTATACCACATTCTGTTTTAAGATTGTCAGGTTATATACAACATCAGAATATTTTAATAGTGTGAAAGGAAAATAATTATCTATATAGATTGCTTACACAGAGAAAATAATATAAGATATCCATAACATATAAACATTCCAAAGAATTAAGAAATATCTGAGCATTTTCATGTTTGGAAAATTGCCTAGTTTAGTGAAAAATTATGAAAAGGTTGGAATTGTGTCTCTCCCATGTATTATCTGTGTGATAATGGCAATCACTGAACTTTTCTGAGTCTCAGTTTCTTCATCTGTAACATGAGAACAAAGCTTGCACACCCTAAGGATGAATTAGGTAGTAAATTATTTTTGATGAGGTGTCTCCTACTACTGGCCTTTTGAAAGCTGACTTTAATTTTCTCCCTGCTCTGACAAGTAGTTAGTTTCACGTAGCCACTTATTCTCTTCCTGGATCTATTGAAGAGGCCTCAGGAAGATAGATTGAGATTTCTAGGATATTTCAATAATGCAGCCCTCCTGGTATTCCCCTAATTGGTCTCACATGCTATTTGCTAACTCTCAAGTTCAATATAGATTCTCTGTAAAAGAAATAAAATGGGTTTAACCTTAGGCAAAGTTTTTTTCTAGTGTTAGTTTAAAGAAATCATTTTTCTTCTTTTACATTATAAAAAAATCCTTTAATGGTAATAAAGCTACTGTAACATTTATATGAAAATGTCAAGTAAATAACTTTTTGTGTCCAAATGCGTGTTAATTACAATTGTTTGTCTGTTGAAGGTATCAGCTTTCCAGTCAAACATCTCTAGTTGTCATAGAAATGCTCTTAATTTTTTCTCCCTTTGTCATTTTTACATCTCAGGAGACATGTAGGAGTCATTGACATAACATGGAATGTTGATGTCCCATGCTAAACTCACTTTTCGGGCTCACCGGTCCCAGGCAGTTGCACTATTCATTGTCCCCTCTACACCTCTGTTGTCTTGGAGCATGCAGTAGCCTGTGCTTTTTAATGGTGTTGGTTTGTGCTAACCTCCTTGAGCCAAACGATTTCTTCATTTGAAATCGCATGTGATCGATTTCCATATATCCCCTTGGGATTGAAGGAATTTATGTGGTTGATTTCATCTCTGAAACTAAGAAACAAAAAGGAGGAACGATGAGAGTTTCTAGTAAAGTTAATTACATCTTACCTGTTCACACAGACTTGGCATTCCTTTACAACCTCTTATGGTTATCAAAACACAGAGCTTATTGGGTTAGAGCACAGTATGATTTAGAAGGACTCATATATCAGACTGTATGACCTTGGGTTTATAAGTAAGTCCTCTAATTATTAAGGAAGCATTAGTTTTCTTTTTTTTGTTTGTTTAATTTTTTTTTTTTTTTTTGAGGAAGATTAGCCCTGAGCTAACTACTGCCAGTCCTCCTTTTCTTGCTGAGGAAGACTGGCCCTGAGCTAACATCCATGCCCATCTTCCTCCACTTTATATGCGGGATGCCTACCACAGCTTAGCTTGCCACATGGTGCCACGTCTGCACCCGGGATCCGAACCTGCGAACCCCAGGCCGCCAAAGCGGAATATGCGCACTTAACTGCTGTGTCATCAGGCTGGCCCAGCATTAGTTTTCTTATTTGTGATATTTGGATAGCAATATTATTACCATATAGGGTAGTTCTGAAGAGAGAAGAAATCATGTGTTGAGAGTTCTTAGCATCTTACCTGACTCATAGACGCGGTCAGGAAATGCTGGCCATTATTCCCGTAGGTTTTGTTCTTAAAAGAACTTCAAAAAATATGTTTGTGAAATGAGAATGAGTGCTGGCCAGAAGAATCTTACTTAACCTTACTTGCGGGACTTCCTTAATAAAATATTAACTAAAATGCTTAATATACTTCTCTGTAGAATCTAGTACTAAATTTATTTCATAAACAGGTGTGTTCCCAGTGCATGTGTAGTCATGGCAAAGTTGACACAAATGAAGTCCTTGTTTTCCAGGGTCTCATAATCTAGTAGAAGAAACAGACCAATAAATAAATTGCAAAGCTTTAAACAATAAAATAAATTAATTACAATTACAAAATTCATGTTGGTGCTGAATCTGCATCCTGAACAGTTACTGTATTGCTAGTACATGGCAGAAATACAGAAAGTCAAAGACATCAACAACGTAATGCAAATATGAGTCTGATTTTAGTTTCAAACTGAATAATCCGACGAACCAGGATTGAGATCTTGACACATGTCAAATGCTTTATTTGACGAAACTCTTGTATTTTTTTTGCATAGAAGACAGAAAACCATTGCATGTATTAAACTGAGTTGCCTTACATGGTTTGGGGAAATGAGACCCAAAAACATCCAGGGGATATTCTACTAAATGTTGTTTACGTGAGCCAACAGAGAGAATTAGTTTGCACATCCATATCAAATGCCCACACTCTCAACTCCCCAATTCTTTATATAGCTGTCATGAAACAAAGATACGCCTAATTGGCTTTGCCAGCAGTAAGGGATAAGCTATCTTTTTTTTTCCATCTTCATTGGCTGCAACTCTCATTCCTGATTTGATACAGAACACTTAGCTTCCTCTAAAAAAGATCCATGTTAACATGAATCCATGTACAGAGGCATTTTTGCGCATAGTCTCCAAAAAGTAATGGCATTCTGGAAGTCTCTGGTGTTGTGGAAACTTGCGATTTAGGACACGTGAACTGGCATTTCCTTTAGGGGTATAAGTGGCTCAAGTGGCTCAAGATAGAATGCCACTCTATGCCTGGTATTACATTATGCACCGTCAGAAACCCTGCCATTGATTTATTATTGTTACTTGTGTGTTTTACATCATCTAGTATCTTATGTGAAATTGACTCTAACTCAGTTCCAAACATTGTTTCACTGATAAGAAACAACCCAGACATATTAACATATAGTAATTGTATTCAACATAATTAGATTTTGTTTCCAACACTTTAGGGAATAGACTATTTCTTCCATTTTCATAGCTTTCCCTATAGAAGTTAGATTTTAATAACAGGACATGATAGCTGAGTGTGTGCACCCTAACTTTTATTGCTCTTTGTATAATAAAATAGAGATAATAAGTAGTTAACAAGTATGTTTGGAAATCTTGTGACTTTTCACCCAAGTGATGAATAATGTTATTCCTCTTCATCAGAAATGAATAGGAACAACTGAGAGTTTTATGATCACAAGTTAATTTTTTTAATGTTGTTTATTACAGAGTTTTTTTATTGAAGTTTATTTCTAGGCTGTATATTTATTTACAGAAATCTGTACATAGCAGAGAAGGAAAAAAATATGAAAGCTTAGTGTTCCCAAGAGGACTCTTATGCCACATTATACTTGGAGCACTGAATTCACCATTTGTTCCTTTCCTTTATTGCGCTTTCAGCCAACTTTTTCTTTTTCCTCTTGGGATATTCTTTTGAGAGTAGATTTATCTGTTAGGACCATTTGGTTCTGAGAGATGCATAGTCGAACCCAAGATTTCTTAGGCGAAGGGGGCCATTTATTGACTCATGCGATGTACATGGTGTAGGTCTGGCTTCAGGTGAGGCTTGAGTTAGATGCTCAAAAGATGGCCGTCTTCCTTTTCAGTCTCTAGACTCAGGACCCACATGGATCCATTCTCAAACAGGTTCTTTCCTTGTAGTACCAAAATGGCTGCCTAACTTGATGCTTTATAATTTCGAGTCCAGCTAAATAGAACAAGAGTCTTTTTTCCAGAAGTTCCACTCGCAGTCCATGCTTCTGTTTTATTTTTTATTGCAGTAATATTGGATTATAACATTATATAACTTTCAGGTGTACATCGTAATATATTTCGAATTCTGTGTAGATTACATCATGTTCACCACCGAAAGACTAATTATAATCCATCACTACACATGTGTGCCTAAACTCCTTTCACTCTCCCCCCTCTCCCCTTCCCTTCTTGTAACCACCAATCCAATCTCTGTTGCCATGTGTTTGTTTGTCATTGTTTTTATCTTCTACTTATGAGTGAGATCATATGGTATTTGACTTTCTCCCTCTGACTTATTTCACTTAGCATAATACCCTCAAGGTCAGTCCATGTCGTCACAAATGGCCGGATTTCATTATTTCTTTACGGCTGAGTGGTATTCCATTGTGCATATATACCGCATCTTCTTGACTGACTAATGTACACTTTTCTGAACCAGTCACCAATACCATGCTAGTGGTTTATATTTGCCATGTTTTCCACTTTTGAGTAAAAGTAGTGATACATTTGGTTAAGAGTGACCAGAAGGTAAATCTCCATAATATTCTGGAGTTAGTATTGGAAAAAGGGGAAGTGCACGCAGAGCCTGAAAACAAGCAAATACAAAAATATCCTAAAGAAGGCACGCTTGGGTGTTCCTGCCAGTGACAATTTAGGCTGTGGTATGAATTACTGTGCTGAAGACTGATTAAGTGTGGGTGACTTTGGACGTATTCAGACCTTTCCAATACATGAACCTAATATTCCTAGAATGTAGTTTACCAGAGTCACTGCTGCCACTTTCTGTAGAATATGATTCTGGACCACAATGACTTTCTTAGTCTAGAATCATAGCTTGCCTGGCATGCTACATGGTCCCTTTCTACTTTAAGTTTCCAGAGGAGTGCCCTTTTCCCCCCGTTTCTTATCACATTTACTACTCAGATAACTAATATTGTGGTTTCTGCTAGCCTAGTGCAAATTTCATGTAAGGTTTTCTGGATATAAACTTTTGCAGCTTGATGTTTATTAAGAAAAGAATTGCCACACCAATTTCAATGGCAAGAAGTTAATGTAGATTTCAGGTGCAGTAGAGAGACCTCTTTCTTGGGTGAGTGAAAATCTTTTACCAAATGTACTTATGAACTCGTGTGTAAAGGCAGCCCTAATGGGAAAGAAAGAGAGTCTTGGTTGAATGAGGTTGAATATAGATCACATTTTAAAGGACTCCGGAAGATTTAATTTTGGAGTCATCCCTCTATCTTGGTATCTCTCTGGGAAGAGTACTGGGTTAATATTGAATTCTCTAGTTTCTCAATTCAGAAAAACAGGTTCTGAGGTTTTATTCCCTTAGAGAGCCAGGACTTAATCAGCCTTATAAAGACATATTTTATAGCAGCATTTCACAAATTCGGATGTGTATGCACATCATCTGGGAATCTTACTAAAATGCAGATTCTGTTTGTAGATCTGTGATTCTTCATTTCTAATAGAAATGGAGCAGATGATGCTGTGATAGGTGATGCCAAAGCTGCTGGTCCCCAGACCACACTTTGAGTAGCACATCTCTAGTACTGTGCTGTTTGATATAATAGGAACTAGCCACATGTAGCTATTTAAATTTAAATTAAATACAATTTAAAACTTCAGTTCTCAGTCTCACTAGCCACATTTTAAGTGCTCAATAGGCATTCATGGCTAGTGGCTGCAGTATTGGGCAGCATAGAATAGAGCATTTCCATAATCTCAGAAACATCTATTACACAGCCTTGCTTTAGAAGATGAACAGTCCAACTCCAGACTGAGTACAATGCTATAAATAAGTTAGGGCTTCTTCTTGAAATTTCAAGGTAGCACCATTTCCCAGAGAAATGATCTGTATTTTCAGAAGTTGCATAACCAAAAGGTCTAGCATTTACTAAGCCATGGTATAATGTAAGCTATATGAGATTTCTTTTGAGACCTTCCTCTCCTGTTTGTACACAAGATGCCCAGCACTCATCACTGCACCCAGAACAAGACACATACATACAATTTAGCTCTTTGTTTCTGTTGTTGGCTGTGGTTCTCTTGGTATCTGTTTTTGACTAAAAAATTTAAAACCTCTAGAGAGGCCCCTTATCTATCTAGAATTCTTATGTGGCAATCACAAACATTGCAACACAGGTAAAAAACAAGAACTGAAGAAAGCTATTAATAGCCAAACAACAACAGACAATAAAAACTTAGCAATCAAACAACTAATCACATATCTATAAAACATTCTATGCACAGGGCAATATATAGGTCCTGGTGGTAAGGAAATAACCCAGTCTCTGCTCTCATGGTGCACTTATGTGGCTTTGACTTTACATACAATTAGCTCTTGTTTTATTGGAGTCTATTAATTTCAATGTCTTGGGGAAGCAGAGTATACAAATGTCCCACGTGATGCTAAGCTGCTTCCAGTTTAGCTCTGGAGCCCTTTTCCAGTGTGTAAATGTCACTGTCTTACGCATAACACTTCAGAATGCTTTCTGAGCACAGGAGGACTTGTGTAATTCAGTCAACCCTGTTCTTTGGATTTGCTTCAATGTGGAGAGGACCTTTGTGGCAATAAGTACGTGGCACACTTCTCAATGCTTCTCCATGACCAAGACACCGTTTGGATTTTGGCGTCACACAATCTCCAGGACCATTTCTCTAGAGTCACATGAGTCTTTAGTATTCCTGTCTCCTGAGAGCTGGCATGACAAGTATACATTTGGCCTTAGTAAGTGGTTATGTGAGATCACTGGCCCGAATGAGGATTCTCTCAAGTTTCTGTAAGGATAAGTGCAGTGCAAATTGGCTACAGAGTAAGGTTAATATCTTCAGTGAGATTCTGCCTCACACAGGGATAAATTCACGGTAAAGAAAGGGACTTGGAGGTCAACTAGTGCTTCCTTGTCACTAAGAAGTTGTCTAGCTATGAGTTAAATAATCTCAGGGATGAGCATTGGTGACTTGAGGGAACCCAACAAATAGCATCCTTCTTCCTCTCCTGAGATTGAAACCAAAGAAGAAATGGACACTGAAGTCTGACCAATGGGGATAAAAATTTCACCTTCATGATTTTTCATAAATCTGCTGGACAGTGGGGCTTAGCGGTTGCAGAAGGCAGCTTCTGACATGACCTCCAATGACATCCACCTTTTGATAGTCACATCTGTGTGTAAACCCCTCCCCTCAAGTGTGGGTAAAACTTAGTAACTTGCTCTAATCAATAGAATATGGCAACAGTGATGCTGATATCCATAAGATTGTAACTTCCATCTTGCTAGCAGAGTCTCTCAACTGACTTTCTCCCTTAGTGGCTTTGATTAAGCAAGTTGGAGATACTCAAGTGCAAGACATTGAGAGAAGCCTCTGGATAACAGCCTGTAAAGAACTGAGGCTCTCAATCCGATATCCTGCAAGAAACTGATCCTTTAAATAACCAAGTGAGCTTGGAAGCCAATATTTCTCCAGCTGAGCCTTCAGATGAAACCTCAGCTCTGGCTGACACCTTTATTACACCTGAGAGACCCTGAAACAGAAGACTCGGCTAAGCCATGTCAAGAATCATGACCCACAGAAACTGAGATAATAAATTGTTTTAAGCTGCTAAGTTTTGGGTAATATTTTTCTAAGCCATAGATAACTAATACAGGTGTGTTTCTCACGTGGACTTGCTAATATTCTGCCCCTAAAGTAGAGAAATGTATCTACTTACTCTCTGGTGGTGCTGGGCAACTCTATACCTCATCCTTGGGGGCCTGTCTTATACAGCTTTTAGCGGCAGAGAAGACAATAGGCTTTTGTTAGGCAGGTGGAGTCCAAATCAATTGAGGAAGAGGAAGGATCAGTTCCTTTTACCCAACTTACCAGATAATAAGTCAGTTTCTCCTCCCCTGGGGAAGAGTGAGTGTTGAGAGCTGAGTCTGTTACTCCAAAGATGTACATATACAAATGGATGAGCATCTTTGAGCCTCATGGTTACCTAGTGATCAGGTAAGTAACCCTGCTTTTATAGGCATGAGTGAGGTTGGAGCCATAGGCCAGGAATTTTTAGGAAAATTCTCTTCTCATGGAGGCAAGAGTGGTAAAACAAATAAATATTTCTCTTTTATAATGAGAAAATCCATATGTTAAAGAGCCCCTTGCATAGAAAAATCTTTCTTGTGCTGATTTGAAGCCTAGCATTTAATTTTCTTGTTCTAGTTTAGATGTCTTATGTTAAATGAAAGTCCTGTACCCTTTCTCATGTGCCAGGTCTCAGTAACGCAAGGATGCATTAAGACCCGTCTCTGCCCTCAAGGGACTTACATCCTGGTAGGCAGATATATTTGAAATCAAACAACTAAAACACACTACTGGAGTTTTGATTCCCCTAGAAGCTGGTTCTGAGGTGAGTTTAGTATGTAAAATGTTTATTGAGAAAGGTCCTTGGGATCAACACCTGTTGAAGAGAAGGAGATGATGCAGGACTGGCCAAAAGGAGTGGTTGAACTGAGAGGGAGACCTCAGGAGAGCCTCAGCTGACTGCACAGCAACCTCTGCTGCTAAAATGGCCCATTGAAGTTGACTTGATAGGCTAAAATAGCTCGGCCTTATATGCTACTGGATCCTTCATTGGATGTGGGCCACCTTGACAGGCCAGTGATCTTGAGATAGGCTTTTCTCTGCACTGAGGGAATCCCTGCAGGGCTGACAGCTGAAAGGAGTGTACCACCAGCCCTCCTAGTACCTGGGGGAACAAGCTCTTCCTTGATGGGGCAGTTTAGAAGGTGGGACCCCCACACCCCTCTCTCAAAACGTAGAGGTAAGACTCTATACGGCAACAGTACTCTCTAGTACAAATATTCCACAAAATCCCCTGTCTCTACACCCAGGCCTATTTTTATTTACTCAAAGTGAAGGAAGTGGTTTAAGACACTCAGGTTGGTTGTTTCCTTTGCCTATCTCTGCTAACCCACATCAGCCACACATTCACTTTGGCATCGGGTGTCTGTCGAGGTGGGAGAAGTTCCCGCTGGAACGTCCTGGTGCATATATTTAAGTGCAAAATGGCCGTGCAGAGGGAGTGCCTGGCTGTGAGACTGAAAGGTTACCTGAGGCCAGTTTGTGAAGCAAGGTGTATATTACAGTAAGAAATTTGAATTTTTTGAGTAGTAAGATGCTACTGGAAGATTATCCTGCAGGTGCCATGGGGCAGGTCACTGTTTTAACCTAGTAATGGGCAGCAGTGTAGAGCGTGAGTTGACGGAGGAAGACATTGAAGACATGGAGACAAACTAACAGACTAAGAAGTTATTGAACAGAGTTGTGATGAGGTCCAGAGCAGAGCAGAGCAGAGGCAGGGAGAAGAGCAAGGATGGGGGCTCTGAAGGAGGACTTTGGAGATTAAACTGACAGGATTTGAAGACTGATTAGATATGGGAGGTGAGAGTGAATTAGTTTTCCAACTTGAGCTAAAGTGTATGTGAAGGGGAGGAGTGAAGCTCTTTTTTATTGCAAATATATATTTACTCTGAAACAAACATAAAAATATGCTATTAATAAGATAATACTGTATTTTTCGCTTGTTTCATAGCTATTGGTTTTTCAGGCATAGAAAACTTGGGTAGGAATTAAACCATTCCAAAACATTAGCTCACAGTTGATAAGACTAATGGCAACCATTTATTGGGCATTTTCTATGTGCTAGACATTAGGGCACTCCCTTTAAATTGCCTCATTAAACTTCACAACACTACTATCCTGTAGATTATTATTATGCCAATCTACAGATGGGAAAAGGAAAATGGTATATACAAGACTGGATTGATCAGGTCTAACTCCAGAAATCATGCTTTATTCTTGTAACCAATTCAAAGCTTCACTCAGGATGTTATCAGTCTTCCCCTGCAGCTGTTCCCTGGGTCATTCCATCTTGCTGATAATGTGTACTTTCCATCACTGGCAGTCAAAGGGTTAAGGATAAGGTAGCTGATTCTGCAGTCTATGCCAGTAATTTGTGGTATGGAATGTTGATGTGCTGAGAAAAAAAGAGTTTAAGTTGCTAGGATTTCTTGCATAGAAACAAAACTTCCATTCACATCCTGCTGAATTTTCAGAACCTAATTAGGTGTGGGACCCATATTACAGTTTCCTCACTCAACAGGAGCACAGACAAACTCTGATGAAAGTTGGGGATACGAATTTCAAGCTTTTTCTTTTTAAGAATTATAGATTTAACAATGCTAAGTGTAGCTTTAAATATTACCTGCAGACCAATGTGTTCTCTCTTCATTTTCTAGTATAACGTGTTTCATTCGAATAGTACTTTGTCTTTTACCAGTAACTCCTTTGTGTGGAATCCTACTTGATCTTCCAATAATGTGAGACTGAATGACTCAGAAGGCTGAGTGAGCTGTCAAATCCCACCCAGCTACAAAGAGTCGGGACCAAGTTTCATACTTGGAAGTTCCAATTTCGGATCCAGGACTTTTAAAATTTTTTTACTACATTTAGGAATTTTGTTGGCTAAACAGTAATCAAAAGCACAAAATGCCGATCTTTTTATTTTGCTTATTTATTATATATCAATATTGGAAACGTTATTTTAATTCAATTACTGTTAAAAATAGAGTGTGAGTGAAGTGAATGAAAGTTTGAGTGTTCTTTTCTCCTTGACCTGGAAAAACAAAACAAAACAAAACAGAGAACAGGAGACAGACTCATTTTTTATAGTGACATGGGACTGATGACATTCAGTTAGCCCAAGGATTTGCATAGAGTTTGCATTGTTTTTGTGAAATGTTGTGGAATTGAATTGAGTAATGACATTAGAATTTGGACTTTGAAATACAGACAAACAGATAAGTCTTGTGATATACAAAGGCTGGCCTCTTTTGCTTTAGATTTGCAGACAGGGATTTCTGTGTCATTCAGTGATTAAGGGTGCCAAATGTAGCCAGGAACTGTTTCAGCAATCGTAGAAGTTGTTTTTCCAATTGGGCCAATCTGCCAGACTGGCAGACAGAAAACTAAGAGAAATATTAAATATAGACAGCTTCTATAGTTGAATCTTGTTTTTCCCCCTCTCAGCTGGAAGCCACTATAAAATAGTAGCCTGTGTGTAGGTGATTAAAAACGTAACAGATACACACCAAGGTTGTGTATTCACGCTGTTAAATTAAGGCTTTGTGGACTCAATAACTGGATGCCAAACTAGTTGCTCCTGATGTATTAGGTGACTGAACGAGTCCTTCATTTATGATGTTATACCCAGATACTCTCTCCTGGCTCTCTGTCACACTATGAAGAATTCCATTCTCTGTTAACCCACACACCTTGGGGAATCATTTCAGGGGAAGCACCATTCTTGAGTTTCCAAATTCACACTCTGGAGGGCTCGTAAATTTGATGGATGTGTGCTTGGAGAACTTGATAGAATAGTTGGTTTTATTTCCAGGATTTGTTTCCATGCGTGGCCAACAAACATGCATAATTACGTGCAATTCTTCTCCTGGCCACAAATGTAATAGAAGAGAGCTCAGTTAGCTTCTGTGACCACAATTTATGTAGAGAAAAACCCTCCCCTCAGATTCAGAGAAATGATGATGCAATTCCATTGCAACATACATATGTGGCTTCCCAGCTGCCCCTGGGATACAAAAGGGCCTTATGCAGCTTTGTGGCTCCATGATCTTCCTTTTCTATGAATATTCTTTTACTGTTTTCTCATGAACTATATTTCTACCTCCTTTGCTTTGTATTTTTAAGGAAGAAAAGTGTTTAATAATATTATAAAAAGAGAACTTTTGTTTGGTTAAAATCGATCAATGTTCACTTAGAAAAAGTAGCTTCCAAATAATTTTATTTCATAGATTGGAAGCATGCAGAGAGTAGTGGGCTCCATCATAGCTGATTTGGAATGATTGTCTCCACCTTCTTCCCTTCCATCAGTAAAACTGGCAAATGAGATGAAGACATATTTGGAAATCTGTGTTCTTTATATACGGCATGAGAAATAGTACTCTAAAATATTAAAAGTAGCATTTAATGTACATGTTTCTATATGGATTGGATATTATGACTTTTTTTTTTTTTTTTTTTTTTTACTATTTTGGAAGGTTTGCATTAGTCGACCCTCTAACCAAGGCAATGAGTGAATTTCAGGGGCAGTAAACAATGTCATCTTCCATCTAGAACTCTTTGCTTCTTGACAGGCTTAGAGATGTGAGTCTGAATTGAAAATAAACTGGTCCATTTCCCCTTTCTTACATCTGAGAGGTGGAGAACAAACAAGAAGGAGAGGGTAGAAAAGTTGCATTCCTCAAACAATCCACACCCCAGAATAAAGAGCATATATAATCATTTCTGGATAATTATATGATGGCAACGTTGGCTAACTAGTTTTGTCTGACTTCTCAACCTAGATTCTTCATCCTTATATTACGTAGCAACACACCCCTTCTATTCAAAAGGGCATTTGTTGCCTGGCCACCTTAAACATGTGGGAAGACACCATTGCAAACTTTCTCTTTAATATGGGAAATTCCCTTTGCAAGGAAGACTCCCTTTTGTCTTGCATATGAATACTTGGTTGATGGTTCAGAAATGTTTGGTAACTTTTAGAAATTATTTGTATGAGTTTTCTACAGAAGCTTAACAAATTACCACAAATTTGTGGCTTAAAACAACATAAAATTTAGTATCTTACAGTTTTGCAGACCAGAAATCTGATGTGGATCTCACTAAGCTAAAGTCAAGGTGTTGGCAGGCCTGAGTTCCTTTCTGGAGGTTGCAGGGGAGAATCTGTTTTCTTGCCTTGTCCAGTTTCTAGAGACTGTCGACATTTCTTGTGCCATGGCTCTCTTCCATTTTCAAAGCTAGCAGTGGAGTGTTGGGTCCTTCTCACATTGTGTCTCTCCAACCTCTGCTTCCATCATCACGTGTCCTTCTCTGACTGACCTCCTTCTGCCTCCTCCTTCTACTTCTAAAAATCCCTTGTGATTACACTGGGCCCACCCAGATAATCCGGGATAATCCCTCCACCTCAAATTTAGCTGGTTAGCAAACTTAACTCCATCTGTAAACTTTATTCTCCATGGTCATGTACATAAGTTCATAAGTATTGGGGATTAGGGTGTGGACATTATTCTATCTACCATACCCTACCCTCATCTCAGATTTAACTACTGTGGGACAGAGGTTGAGTTCTTGACTGGATTAGTAAAAGTTAACTGATCTTGGCAGAAATGAAAATAATATTTCTTAGATGAATGCTCAGGAGCTTCATTTGAAGCCTGAGCATCTCTGTTCAGAGTAGGTATGCATGACTGCATGAGTGTACTTCGCAGAATCAGGTCAGAACCAAAACATTTGATCTATGGGATTCCCAGAAGACTGTCATATATGAACACTACCCTTTTCTAATATAAGTATAGTAGTCCTAAAAAGGAGGAAATTGACTCTTACTGACTATCTACTCTTTGGTCCTAGTGAATAAATACATCATCATCTATGCAAAAGATCATACTGCGTCAACACTGGTAATTTACCAGCATATTTGCCTTTGAGAGGACAACATGGTCCCTGAGAGGATGTTCCAAGCCCCTAGGTTTCTACCTCTGCTCAAGCACCCACCGAGCCTTGCTCACCTGTGGGAGAAGCACCTCCTCTTAGCCCTGATTGGACCATTTCAGAGGATGTTTCAACCAGTCAGCTGTCTTGATACAATAGTCCTACCCCAGTTGTTGAGATGTATTTTCAAGTCTTCTGAAATTTGCAATTTCCCCTTTTGTCATTTGAATCCCAAAATTCTAGCTGTATATTCAGAGTTTAGATTTGACCTCTGCCTCTCTGCCCAGCCTGGACTTCTGGACTTGTAGTCTGAACTCAGCTGTCTTAGATTTGCCCATTATCTTTGAATGGGCCAGTCACCAAAGTTGGATTTTCAATAATCTTTTGTTTTTGTCTATTCTTACCCCTTCTTTCACCTTCATTCCTATATTCAGGACCTCTTAAGGCCTGCAGAAGTCTCTGCTAGGTCTCACTGACCTTGCCAGATTTTATCTCCATCTTTTCTGATCTTTCCCTTAACTTTGACCAGATACTTAGACAATGGTAAGGCTCATTAATGTGGAAATAGATGCTTTAATAAGAGAAATAAAGCAACTTCTGATAGAGCACACTACACAAAATTTCTCAGCAACATTTTATAAGGAATTGGGAGTACAAGGAGTCACCCCCTCATACTTTTACATCTGTAGCGTTTAGAGCAGAGCTGAGAAAAAGAAGGAAATCTCAAATACCTTTCACTGAATAGGGAGATTGTCATGATGGGGAAAGAAGATTTTGGCCACAGAAATTTGAGTCAGTGTAATAAAAAATGTCTCCCTTTAAATTGACAAGTTATTATTTTTTTAATAAAAAAATTTTTTTTGGCTTTTACGTGGAAACTTTTCTCAGATTTCTAACTACCTAGAAGTAGTTTTCTCCAGGACCTTTTGGAAATGAAATGAATGCTCCAGAGAGGAGGAGAAAATTAGCTGAAAGCCAAAGGAAAAGCTAAGGCAGAGGGTTGTGTTTCTTTGGGATCTTTTCTAAACTGTCAACAGTGTTTGGGGAAGTCTGGGGACACAAAGGGAGGTATGGCGACTATGTCTTCCAGAGCAGAATGAAGGATGCTGTGCCTGTGGTGAAAGTGATGGAAGCACAATGGTCAAAGTTACTCTGAAGTCAGTCCATCTCTTCAGGGAAAAAATATCCTCCTTGTTCTGCCTTCCTCTGTAAAAGAAGAACAAGGATGAGAGGGGACAGTGGAGATATAGCCTGGGGTCCTCAGATATAATAAAATTCTTAGAGAAATCCTTAACAACAGGAAAGGGACTTGACTGAGAGTGTGATAGACTTAAATGTGAATTTTACAGAGAATGTACAAAGAGAGCTAGAGATTCATCTGCAACCTGCACATTCCTTTAAGCTACAGCTCTGGAGGTCATAGAATGTTGACACGTAAATGGTCTTCAAGACACAGGCAAGTGTTGAGAGAAGTACTGACTATCTGCTGGTTGTCAACCAAATGTACATATTTTTCGCCAGAGAAAGATTTACCCTGAGCTAACATCTATGCCAGTCTTCCTCCGTTTTATACGTGGGTCACTGGCAAAGGATAAGTGGTGTAGGCTCACGCCTGTGAACCCGGGATCCAAACCTGTGAACCTGCGCCGCCAAAGTGGCATGTGCCAAACTTTTAACCACTACACCATGGGGCCGGCCTCTAATCAAATATTTTTGCCCCAAAATAAATGTTTTGTTGTAGTCTGTGGTCCATGGGGCCAGTCAGCATGAGTTTTGATCCTGGCTTCCCTGATTACTCTCCAAGTGACCCTAAACAATGTATTTAGCCTCTATATACTGTCTGTGTAAAATGGGAGTAATAATATACTCTTCTTTATTGTGTAGTGTAAAGGTGTGAAGTAATACACCTCAAACATTTAGCACACTTCAGGGTACGTATTAGGGATCATTAAAGGTGAGCTGCAACTAATATATTAATATTATCATGGTAAGTTGAATTCAGTAACTTAAGAGATGTGCTTACAGTAGTAGCTGGAGTTCTGTTGCCTGATCTTGTCCTACTTAAGGGTTAACTTGCAGATATAAATAAGCTCCCCCTTCTACTTTCCAGGGCATTGACTTCAAAGTTTAGGCTCTCTACACCCTACAATTTGAATCTGTACTACTTTTGGTTCAACTGTGAAATTGTGGTATGCTACAGCTTAACTCAGCCAGACTTACTTTTTCCATTTTCCCTTGCAGCCAGTTTAGCATTACATAGATTTTAAAGCTGGTTTCACACTCCATTGTTATCAGAGGTCAGAGGTCAATTTGAAACATGGCAGGAGCAGACAGTAATAGCATTTGGCACCTAGATTCCCCTTTTATACTGTGTGAAGCATTTTAGAAACACTAACCTAAGTGGAGTTCTCAGATTAGTTCTGTTTTGAATTAGTTCCTCCAATCTGGGTGGTAAAATGCAAGCAGGGAGGTTAAATGAACTTATTCAAGTTCAGGAACAGAGAGCTTTTCGAAACTGATATTCATATTTAGAACATAAGCCTTCATTACTTTTCCACCCCCACCCCTTCCTCTTTGTCTTCTCTGGAATCAAATGCATTCTCTGACATTTATAAATCTTCTATATCTAGAAGGAAAAGGCATTAAAGTATAACATTTGCCTAATTTCTTCCCTTTTTTGGTGGATGGAGATTTCATTACTGGACAGAAGTCATCACGAGGGGAGGAAGGAAAGAATCTTATCATGGGTCTGCTGCCCCAGTCACAATGACACCATGATTGTTAATAAAGTCATTGGAATGAAGGGAGCTGCAAAGACTTTCTTGGGAAGAAGCCATCGGCACTGGTGGTCCAGCAGGGGCATTCTGGAGGCTTGGTATTAGAGAGGACGCAGTTCACAACTAACGTTGAATACTTAATTTTATTTTCTAAAAGAGTTTTCAACAGATGACCCTCCCCACCCGCCAACACCAGCCAAGGAAGGTTCTAGGGTTGCTACTGTTGGCTCTGACACCTTTCTAAGGTGGAAATAGCATAGAAGAAGGACAAAAAGAAGGAGAGGAGAAGGAGGAAGAGGAGGGATGAAAATGTTATTTCTCCTAAATAATTGCTGAAAGAAAACACATCTCCTGACAAAATTGAAACCACAACATTTATTGCTTTCTATTACTATTTTTCTTCTAAGATAAGAAAACACTCCAAATATTTGAGCACAGTTTCAACCATCACTTTATTTTTGAATGACAGGTAAATACATTAATGGGAGGTGGCCTGCTTTGACATGGGGGGTATCTCCAATATTAGTGGTTGGATGGTAAGATAATCTAATAAAAGATGACTTCTTTGTCTTCTGTGTTCCTGCGCTACAGTGTATCACTGAGCTTCTAAAATTGGGATAAAGGGATTTGCCCTGTTGTAGCCTAAAAATTTTACTGATACTTAAATTTGTAAAGCTAGACATCTTTTGGTTCCTTGTCTCATCAGTTTCCTGACTGATAAAAGTAGTAAATTGTTTAGTAGGGGCTCTGAATTTCTCTCCTATCACTTGGTAGGGTGTAGCTTTCCACATATTTGCTATTTTAGGCTTTATGAATGTGCCCAGTTTATGAAAGTAACAAATGACTTCTTAGTTTTCTGAACAATGTGCCCTCATTTCATTGTGTGGCTCTTTCTATTCAGCATTGGGTACATCTACAGACAAAGGCAAGCAAGAGGAGTAGGATTTTATTTCCTTAGCCACCTGGCAAATTGAGTAGGAGCTCTACCACCCCACCCTTCACAGCAAATGCAAGAACACAGCTCAGTGCTCAGTCAAACTTCAAAATTTTGGAGTAAATTCTGAAATGTTATTTTGGGTGGCGTTATGGCATGTCTCTGGCAAATTTTGTATCATGTTATTCACTTGCCCTGATAAGGATCCAATGAGAATGGTGAATCTCAGGACTGTTTCATGGTGTCTCTTAAAGTCTCACCTGGGTGGGATGTTGCAGTATACAAAATACTTCTCTCATGGATGTTCATGAGAACATGTTCATGGAAGCCGCAAGTAAACATTCAAGTACTATCATTAGAATACTGTTCATTTATTGATGTTCTGCTTTGAGAAATAGAAAGTCAGTGCCCATCAGACTTCTAGACATTTCCTCCCATGGTTATTTTTGATATCTCCAGGTAACTAGGGCTAATAAGTCTGAGCAAATATGACATTCAGCATCCTTTTCCTTTTCAGAGGCGTAAGGATATTATGGAGAACTTCAAGCATTAAAATGTTCACCTTTAGGCAGCACTGATTATTTTTGAAAATCAAAATAAATTGATGTAAGATGTACTTTAATGGGTGTAAGATGGACTTTAAGATGTACTTAAAGTTACATGGAGTGCCATGCTAAATTGAAAAATGTCCTATGGGGCCAAATGGAAATCTTTCTTACTTTTCTCTGACAATGTCCTATAGTATTCACTGATAGATTAATATTGAAAACTGTTTGGCTTTCAGCAAGCAATTTAGACTTTGCCAGTCATGGATTGTGCTGATACAGCTTGCCTTAGAAGGTTTGGACACTTCTACTTCATACATATTCTATTTTTTGTGTTTTCTCTTATACCATCAAGAAGCGACTAGGAGTTTGAAGAAACACCCCTGAGCAGTAATTCTTTTATGATAGTCTCTAGATCCTCTAAGGATGCTTATTTGTGAAAATTCTTTACGTGATCTAAGTTCATGTAACTTTTTGGTGAAATAAAAGATGCTCCAACCCACTGTGTTCCTAATCTTCCTTATACTTCTTCTGGATAATGAACCTACAAAAGGAATCATCTTTTACTATGCTGTGCCTCTTAGCTGAAGCTCTGAGTGCCAGACATCAGTTTAGAGGGTTTTATTTTTTTCAAATTGTCTTGAGCCCCTATTTGATTTGTGAGGGAGAAGAGTCTAGTACCTTTTCCTAGTAAGAAATTATTATTTCCTTTTTTTTCATGAAGACGTAAGTAAAAACATCTCCAACACTCTTCCTGATGCTTACTGGGCAGTAATGGTGGTATCCCTACTTCTTCATTAAGGGTCCTCTGGGAAGAAGACTTCAAACAGTGGGGACTCCCTAGGCAGCCACCTCTTTTGTGCCTTTTCCATAGCTATGCCCATCATCAGTCACATCCTTGATGGTTGCACTCTAAAAGTGCCTCAAGGAATGTAGACATCAGTGCTTATTCTCAAACTATATATGGTGAAGGACCAGGTTTTATTATTTATTTCCAATCTGAGAAAGACTGATTTTTTAATAAGCTACAATAAAAATGAATTGCTAGAAACATAAGGAAAGAAGAGACATACAAACACAAGTGTGCTGATCATGAACTTGGATGTTGAAGTAAGTCAATTCACTAAAAAGTTTCTAAATACTTTCAATTTCCATTCTTTTGTCACTATGGACAGGTAATAAACAGTTTGAAGACCAGCTCCAGTCCCTGGAACAAACTTTGAATAGCACTGACCTAGGTCCCTTGGTAGAAGGTCATCTTAGTTCTACTCTCTGGACAAACTAACATCCCAGCTGAGCCATGTGATGGAAATTGATACTCAAAGTCCTCTCAAGTTGCTTTGGGAAGGAACTTTCTGAAACAATCCAGCATGCTACCTTTTTCACAGCCCAGTCAAGTGCCCTGAAATAAGGGCCTGTCTTATTGCTTTTCTTTAATTAAGAGGTGTTTTCCTACTCAGAGAATACTCTTCTTTGGATTTCCTGTTTCATCTTGTTAAAAATGTTTGAATTCAAGAATTTAGAGAATTTGGCAAAAGTCCCAAGTTCTTGAATTTCCCCCATGTGACATAAGAACAAATATGCCATTGAGTGTCAGAAAGAATGGGGGTAAATTGTTCCCCAGGGTAGATACGTAAATCAAGCATTAATAACAGTTCTGGGCTATATTAATTAGCAGTCATAGATAGATAATGAAACTTCTGGAGTGAGGGAACAATTGCACAATTTTAATACAGGAAGCCACTTGTCTCGAGAGATGTGGAAAAATTATTTATAAAAGGACAACGACAGCAACAAAACCTGATAATAAACAAAACAGTTCTTAGAATTTTATTCTGCAAAACAAATTACTGCAAAGCTGTGTCTTTGTTATCCCTGATATGCCTTAAATGCACAATTTAAAGAGCAGTTTTTTTGTAACTTAATTTTTCTCTCTACTCAGCTTTTATTCTTTAGCTCTTTTTGTCGTGAAACCAACAACTCAGTGGTGCCCAACAGGGATTTCGTGGGTCTTTGAGGAATCTCTCCTAAGCCGTTTTTGACATTTAGGACAAATCCTATATTATGATTACCTAGTATTTGACAAAATCAAACTCCTTCTATATATATTTATAGAATAATAAGGGAAACTGATAAGATTTTTATCATTTAACTAAATGTAGCTTTGACATGAAAACAATGAGCTTCTACTTTGAACGGTAAGGTCATTCTAAGGCAAAATATTTTGGAGTTTGTGAATTCAGAAGAATTCAAGAAAAAAGAAGATAAAGCATGCTAGCAGACAAAGAGGAAGGGTAGCTTTCAAGTGGCAAGTCATAAAAAATGTCAATTAATTGAATTAAGGGTCTCAATAATACTCAATTAACATTGAGCTCCCTCTAAGCAATTTAAGAAAAGAGAAACAAGCAGCATTCAACCTATCAAGTTCCAGAAAAATAATCTCTGCCTAAAAACAAAACATAAAAATTCACTCTAGAAGTAACTTGCCTGTCATGCTATGAAACGTATCTGGATGCACCGCATTCTTTACAGATGAATCCACAATAGTTTTCCTACATCTGTAGAAGGTGTAGACGTAAAATGAGAAATTCTCATAAAACACCATAGTGATCAGCCAATGCCCTGTGGTTATTGGCAGATTTCCTATAAAAAGGAGGTTTTTTGGTGTTTTTCTCTCCTTTAACTTTTAAAGGGGAAAGCAGCAGAGAAGGGCTTTTAGCCTGCGAGAGGGATCAGAGGATGAGTCAAGGCAGGGTCTTGGGAGGGATTAGGGTTAAGATCGACCCCACCCATGGTGAGGTCACTTCTATTCACACCTCTCCATGAATCAGAATACCCCACCTTAAAAAGTCCAGGTACAGAAATGAAAGGAGAGAAACATATAAACCTCACCCTGTGTTTTTGGAAGAGTTACAAAGAAGATGAAAGTTTTCATTATCTAGAGTAACTTATTCAGGGAAGAAGCTTATCCAGAGGATATTTCTAGCAATTTTAGTCTCAATAGAACAGAGCAAAAAGGACAGTTGATGTTCTGAGTTACTGCATCATACTTTAAGGAAGCTCTATGGTGGTCAACTGGGTTTATTGATTCCTTGAATGATTGAAAGTGATGGCTCTTTCACTATATCTCCTATCCAATACCCAATCCCATCTTGCATGCTAGGACCTGTGCTAGGGCTATGGGACAATGAAGGCAAGCCCCTTCTCTTCAGCTGTACCCAGTCTGGTGAAGGGAGATAGACAATTATGCACAGCATATAAGAAGGAATGTGGATATTATGAGAGTAACCAAGAGAGGGATGTAAACCCAGATTTAGAGCTCCAAAGAGGGTGCCCAGGAAGTGGTGATGTCTCACCTGGGACCAGATCAGCAGAATGAAGGTGGGACAAAGTATTGAATGCCTTGGGGGAAGCACTTTCCAGGCTCAGGTGTAAATGTGAAGATGGAGAGTGTGAGAACAGAGGACAGGATGGCTATTTACAGGAGAAGAGGTGAGGAAGAAACTTCTAGAGCTGGAGGGGACCTTCAAGATTGTGTCACCCACACACCTTTCAGATCAGGACACTGAAGCTGGAGGAGAGGGATTGTCCAAGCTCATGCAGATAGTTAATAATCGCTCAGGACTAGAACTCGGGTTTTCTGACTCCCAGCCTGTTGCTGGCTTGCACTCTTTTCTGATCAATTCTAATGACTGGGTCATCTTTCTTGAAGCTAAAATGCATTGAAAAGAGGAGCTGATAAGAGAAAGAAAGACTGAATAAAAAAGATAAGCCAACAGCAAAAAAAAGAAAAAACTCTACATTTTTATTATAAACATCAGTAGTCATAATGTTAACACAATCTAAAAAAGAGTGGATGAAGTTTAGAATCCCTTGTTTAATAAAGCAAAGAAATATGTTGTATAGGTTGGAAATATTTAATGTAAAATGATTAGAATTGAAATCACGCCATTTTTAAAAAAAGCATTGAGCATCTACGTAATGAAACACACCAAAAAGGGGAAGCCTTGGTCTTCTATAATATTATTTTATGTGGGATACATCATTCTCTAACAATAACAGATAAACAGGGTGTAGAAATGTATTTGAAAATCTTGAGTAGACTATATTATCAAAGGGGAATATATGCTTTGGGTGCCTGTCATACAGCGCAGCATTTATAATCATTATTCAGCTATTCCTGAATAATATCTGTAATAATAATAATACCATTTTTAGACTATCTTTGCACTTAACCCAGATACAGCCAAGCACTCAAGGATGGCTTTAGGAACACCAAAAGCATCATCTACAGAAGCCGGATATCTGTAGGGAAGCAGTTAAAAGGAGTACATAATCCTTCTACTTACGGAAAATCAATCATTCACTGAAAAGGGCATTGATGCTAGCTGGAAATTTCTTTGAAGAGCAAGTACATCCTAAGATGGAAGAAATGTAATAGACATATGATTGACCAAAACTTGACCTCAACTGAAAATCCTAGAGTGTTGAGTGTATTTAGAGTACCAGGACAGGAGGTGAGTCCTATGGAAGTAGTTAAAGATTAATGTTGGAACTTGGAATTCTATTTTGCCAAGGGGCAGAGCCATCCCTGGGCCATACACACATGCACAGCCACACATACACCGGATCCTTTTAGGTCCAATTAAATCTCTAAGAGTAACCAGGTGTGCGTGTGTGTGTGCATGTGGAGGAAGGAAGTAGTTAGGAAAGTTCTTGAAGGTGCGTCTTGAAGGATAAATAGGAGTTATCCAGATGAAGAATTCACACTTGAAGATGCAAGAACAAATAGATGTTGTGTAAAGCTGTGCTGAGTTCTAGTAACTCTAGTGGAGGGAAAAAAGCCTGGAGGGAAGCAGAGCATGTCTTAAGAGATGGGACTTAATCCACAGACAATGAGGAGCCACTGAAGAGTTTTAAGGAGGAGCCAGACAGAGGCAGATTTGTGTTTTGAACAGATTCTGTGAATGGCAGCGTGGAAAATAGATATTGAGGTGATGTTAGTCCAGAGTTCTCATCAACCGTGTATCTCCGATTGCTATACCTGTTTTGAGCTGTTTCATGTCAGTGACTTGTGGCCAATAATCTTTTCCCACTTTTTGATGAAACACACTTGGAGGAGAGTGAAGGAAAGAGAGGAGACAGCAGAGAAGGGGAGGTAAACAGACTCAGTCATAGGAAAAACAACCTAAGCCCGATTAGGCAGCTGGAGCCTCCTCGTGCTACGTGGGCATCCTTAGTGAGATACACAGGCATACGGAGTTTCATTCGCCATTCCTGTAGAAGGCTAGTCTGCCTCTGCACATGGCTTGTGGCTCTTTCTCTAGGCTGTTTATTCAGACTGTGATCCCCTGGACCAGCAGCATCAGAATCACTTTGGAGTTTTATGGAAATACTCAATGTAGTACCCTACCCTAGACCTACCCCATCAGAAACTGCATTTTAACAAGAGTCTCTGGTAATTTTTACATATTAAAGTTGGAGATGCATTACTCTAGAGCAACATTTTTTGAACTTTTTAACCAAGACCCTCCCACATGATAAGAAATTAATTTTACATTGTGGCCTAGAAGATGTGTGCACACACACGTAGCTGAAGAAAAATTTCCAGGAAGCAAAACGTATGTGGTTTATTCTACGCTATGCCATGCTACGCTATGTTATGCTATCCTATTCTTAAAAAAAAATAGTAGTCAACACCTGCTTCATTGATTTCATAATTCACTGCTAGTTTGTGACACATTTGGTTTGTGCCCCTAAAGAAACCAAAGTGGCATAGGCCTAAAATAGAATAGCAGAAGTATTTTCCCAGTTTGCAAGAAAAACACATGAAATGGAAAATAATTTGTCAATTTAAAGATATTTTTTCCCATCCATTTTTTTAAAAGATCTGACTTTTGCCATTACTTGATGCTAGCAACTGTCAGTAAACATAATAAAGAATAAAAGAAGAGGAGATAAATATTCACGGAAAAAGAATTGGAGTCAGTCATGCTTAGTTTAATAATTAAAAAAAAATTAGTGATGTGCTTTTGATTGTAATTTTATGTATCATAAAATTAATGTTTCTTGCTATGACGTTTTTCTTGATATGAGAAAGATTTGGCCATGTGATATCATTACCTGTATTAATATTTAATATCACCTGATTACAATTGAGAGTGATTGCTCTAGAAAAGTATTTCTCAAACTATTTTTGACCATAGTGCAGATTGGCAGGACAAAAGACCCCATAGCCCACTTATTATATCCATTCTCACTCTAAAGAGGGAAAAGAATGTGGTAATAAGAGGGAACGTGTCACTATATAAGCAAATTTTTGTGGTTTGCCTTAAAAGAGTGGTAGAGATGACTCCTATTTGAATCACAATGTATATATGACTCAAAGACTAGTGATTGCAAAATTATGGTCCTCAAATACTGTTGATGGAAGCATATATCACTATACACTCTGGGGTTAACCAAACAATCCACAACAAAGTCCAATGTAAATGAAGAAGCTAAACCAAAAGTAATTCATAAGTCGGAGGCATTTGCAAACCATGACCAAGTCAAGACCACATTGATAACCAAGTATGCTTCCTGAAAACTGCAGGAATTGCACAAGTTGTGCTCAATGAGAGTTATGCAATCTTGCCAGCATTACCTGGCAATGTAGGACCCTGAATTAGAATTATCAGTAAACTCTACCGAAGCAAGAATTTAATTTTGGGAATGCACCATTTAAGTAACTTTAACTCATTTATTTAGTAAGTAGCCCATATGTAACCTTTGAATGTCTGTAAAAATGACAGTATAGTATATGAATTGAACATCATTTAGCTGTAAGAACCAAGGAAAGCATTGCATTTTCAGGCAATCCAATGTGGATTATAATCCATATTTTCAGAATCACTACCAGAGAATCGTTCATTAGTAAGGCCCCAACTGAGCTATCTAGCGACAACTCTGGAATTTCACAGATTTTTAGGGTAATAGATTTTTGTGTTTTTTTTTTTTTACTTTATTTTCTATTTTTTGGAGAATACAGGAAAATCCATTGAGATTTGCCTGGGAACTAAGCCTGAGAAACTCTAAATATTTCCATACGTTCAGCCCTGTTTAGGCCAGGGAGTAAAGCTTTCATCTCACAAGCAAAGTCTGATTGATTTGTGATGGATGCCTGAGTGGCTGTGTTGAAGCCAGAAAAGGGTGTCTTGATTGATTAAGGACGTTTGCCATGGGCATTGGACAGCGGAAGGGCCGCTGCAAGCCCTGTTTTGCCTGTTCTGCTACAGGCTTTCTTATCCTAAAACCTGAGGCAGGACATGGATCTTCTGTCACTTTGTTGAAGTCAGCTTCTGGGATATTATTGATTAATTAAACTTTGACTTCCTCCTCACCATGTCCAAATTCAGCTAAGGTTGCCAGAGAACATATAGGATGCTCAGATAAATCTGAATGTCAGGTAAACAACAAATAAATTTTGGTATAAATGTATCCCAAATATTGCAAAGGGCATACTTATACAAAATACATCATTTACCTGAAATTCAAATTTAATTGGATACCCTATATTTTAATTTGCTCAGTCTGGCTCCCTAAACTCAGCGTTTAGTACACTCGACAGTGTCCTAGTATCTGGATTTATATCTCACCTACTTCTAACTTCTTCACGGTGTGCAAACTCACTTAACACTAGAATAGTTTTGTGTATCCCAGAGTGACCCAAGATAAATATGCAAAATAATCCTGAATTACAAAAGTTTGATAAATCCAAGGAATGTGGAGAAGGGGAGTGTGGGAAGGATTTAAAGGATTAGGGGTCAGTGGAATGTAGAAGTCAGGAATGTTCAATATTGTAGGTTGGGATTAGCTGTCTGGAGGAGGCTGAGGTAGGTAAAACCAGTTGGCTTAGAGGTGACTCTTAGGGAGAGATTTAAAAAGAGAAAAGCAGTGCAGGCATTGTGTTTGGTTCTTTCAAACCTGCAACTACTCGTACATTAGGAGTTTCTGGAATAGAGGGAGAAAGCAAGAAAAGGCATTTCTTAGGGCTCAGGATAGCCCTCGGCTAGGAATGGAGATTATAATTCTATGTATGATTCTGAAATATGGCGGCGATAATCTTTGGTGTCCTGCCAAAGCATTCCAAAATGATATTCTTAACACTTTAGGAAAAGGGGTGAGGAGAAAATTTATGTAAACACAGAGTTCCAGGAGCAACTCTTTGTTCTTGCTTCTCCGCTTCTCATTCTCTCTCTCTCTCTCTTTCGCTCTATCAGGTTTCCGGGAGTAAAATCTAATTGCTGATGTTTGCTTCAAATGAATTGTCTGTGTGTGTGTGCGTGTATGAATATTGTCTAATTTAAAACCATGATCATTCTTGGCAATAATTCAGAAGCACTCTAAGCTTTGTAAGGCAAAACAACAGGAAAACTGGAAACCAGAATTTAGCCAAAGATTAAGTTTGTGACCAACCATGGAAAGGTTAACAGTTAGGCACTACTATTAAAACTAATTTCCCCAGTGGTGTCACCAGATTTTCTGTATGCTGAAGAGCTACACTGCAGTGTGGTAGATCTTTGTCATCCTGGTAAACTGCATGAAATCAGCAAGGTATTTGATGGCTGTGGGTGGGAGCTGTGATTGAGTTCTGTATCATCCATCTGAATTTGCAATAAATGTTTGACTTCGGGCTTCCTAGAAAATCCAGCACAGAACTTTCTTTTGCCTTATGGGCATGTTTTATTAAGCACTGAAATACCTGCTGAGTGCAGAGGACTGAAAACAAAATGAGGTTGAGGATATTCATCTGATCACTTTCAAATAAAGTCCAGATATTCAGCAGTTTAGAAGGAAATGCAACCACCAGCCCCTAAAAGAAGCTGCCGGTAAACTGACTATATACTACTTGCCTTCAAAGAACTCTCTCTTTCTCACCCTGTCATGTTTTCTCCCTATAATGGTCATTTTTGCTTTACTTACTGCAAGGTCCCCAGGAAGATGAAGGTGGGGGAAGAAGATTATGTTGCCAGGCAGCTGGATTTCCTCTAAAGTCTTTTTCTTTGAATGAAACTTCCTCCTTTCGCAGGTTTGTAAACAGCCTTTCCTGTGATTTTGCAGCACAGAATATGGTGAGTGCCCCTGCCAGCTCGTTGTGCAGCCAGGTGCTAAGCATCTGCAAGCTGCGTGTTCACTATCCGCATGTGATTGACATTCTGTCATCATCCGGGGAGCCAGGAGGCTGACCGTAACTCACACGCAACCCCTCTTGGTCTTGCAGGCAGCAAAAGTATCACATTAACGTGAAATGCCAATGATGCTCTGCTTCCGCCGTGTTTCCCCTGTTAAGCCTATCCTAGCGATATCAAAAGAAGCAGGGAGCCCAGCCTGGGGGTGGTGCATTATTTTTTGTGGCCAAGTGGTCCTGGAGGATATAGCAGAAATAGTTTCTCTTTTCTGTGATGAGCCAGGGAAAGTCCTGTTTTCTTTATATGTTTTCTTTTTTCCATATAACTGTTGAATTTCTGGCATGCAGGATAAATATAGTGATAGAAGTCATTCTGGATAGAGAAACTTGCTAAGTCTGTGCAGTTACGTATATAATGAAATGGGTGAGCAGTTAGTCCTTATTCTAAAGGTAAAAAACAAATCTTGGAGAAGTCACTCCATATGCATAATTACTAAATTCTGGGAAGCCCAACTCCTGCAAGTGGCATGAAATTTAGATCAGTAGGTGAGCAAATGTTCTACCTTAATAATTATGGATTTGAGTTATGAATTATGTTAATAATTTGTAACCAGTGGCGAATTTGTTGGTATCAAAATTAACCCTGTCTCACATTTCTGCATGATCACACCCCAATCCAAATGGATGCCAGATGCACCTCATTTCATATGCTCTGTACAATAGAAAACTGAATGTATGTTGAATTTTAATAAATCAAACTGCATTTTGACTCTATGATTGCGAACCAGATGTAGGAAGGTTGATATTTATTTAGTGATTACTATGTGCCAGGCACAGTATAAGTACTTTGTGTGAATTTCTAATTTCAATCCTCACAACAACCCCATGATTTAGGGACTATGATAATCTACATACATGTATAAATCTACATACATGTAGAAATTGGCCCAGAAAAGTTAAATAACTTGCCATAAGTAATTAGTGATGAAATTCAGATTTCAATTCAGGCAGTCTGCTCCTCCTGGGTCCATGCTACAATGGCAAAAAGTGATCTGACATAGGGTCATAGTGTCACATAGGTAAACCTTAGGCTTGTCGTGGTTCAGACTAGACAGTTGTTCCAACTAGATAGTTTCAACTAGATAGTTGGCAGTCGCATTTGTCTGTCAATGCTAAATCTCCCTTGTAAGACTAACACCCAAGAGGCCAGGCTTTGTGTGTTATTCATCTTTGTATTTTGAGCTACAGTTAGCTTGGACACAGGAGGCAAGGCATTCAGTAACTTTGTTGAATAAATGAGTAGGGTATTTATAAATGTAAATTAATTTTGTATTTTGCCATATGTAAGGAGGTCAAAGTAACATCACCATAATTATAACATTATTTTACCTCTCTTCATCCTGCAGGAGTAGCAGAGAAACAATCTTAATCCATTTAGATTTTCCCAAGGTTTTCTCATAGATGGTAGCTACATTTGAGGGTAAATTGAAGGTCCTAACCAGGCAAAATGGATGCTGGGGTGCAATTTCCAGATTCCCCTTTCAGGGCTGAGGTATCCATTCCCCAGCTGCCAAGAGTGTTGTCTCTTGACAGCTCACAACTGCCTTCCACCCTGGGAGCTACCCTTGGCTGAAAGGAGGCACCCAATATAACAGCCCCTCCCTGGGGGCAGTGCACATCCAATGATGGTTGAAGTTGGGGTACAAAGGCTCGGCCTCCTAGTTTCAGCATGGGACAATTCTGGGGGTCCCTCCCAGCCCAGAGTTCCCTGAAGAATTGGCTGAGACTTCCATTATAACTGCATTGCACATCAACTCCTTCCTCTCCCCAAATTTGCTTCATTCACTTCCTTACAAGTGTTTCCAAACACGCTCTTCAATAAACTTCTGCACACAATTCTCTTTCAAGTGACATGATCTAAGGCAGTAGGTGACAGGAGTAGTCCCAGGAAGCGGACTCTAGAATGAATGTGGGGGCTAGGCTACTTGCAATAAGGACTCAGTCATACGTGGGAGTACTGATAGTCACTGGCATACTGTGGCTGTGCAAGTGTTAACATTTTCACTGGGGGTGAAACAGAGATATGATATCTGTAGAAGAGAATGCATTGGCTGCACCATTTCTCAGACATTTAAGAATACAGTGAGAATCATGATTGTAAGGACTATGGAATCAGATAGCTGCTGTTGGGTGTTATAGATGTACTGAAGATAACCGAGAGCGATTCACCACCAGCTGACACTCAGAGGGACTCCTTGGCTCCATATAATAAGACTTTAATGCCTTGCATTTAGAAGACAGAAAAACCTGATGATCAGGACCAGGTCTTAACTATAAGCATAGTAGAACTCTAGGGAAGGTCAAATTCTCAACTCTGGCAAATGTGCTATGCCAAGGTCAAGGCCCTGATTGGGAATGCATGAAATATTAACACTTGGGATGGAGATGTCTAAATTGATGTATTTAAGAAACTCAAAACCCAGATGCCCCTAAAACTTTGGGCCTATAGAATTGGCCTTCTTACTTCTGTTAGAGTTTAGTACTCTCTTCTTTCTTGAAGACATGTCAGTAGCCTCTAACTTATAAGACAAACATGCATCCCATCTGCCTTGAAAGTCACTTACCCCCACACCTGGCCACCAAATTAGGGTCAAGTTATAATATAATCCAGCTAGGAAATGCTAGTCCTGCTGAGAAAGGAAAGAGACTGCATGCTGAAGTTTCTGCAGGGCTCAGCCAGTATGTACCTGCAGGAGCTGTGAGAGTAAATATAGGGATGATTCCTGGGAGTACTGGGTTATAAAACTGCACAAAGAAAAATTGATCAATATAGAAACACTTCCTCAGGATGCAGAATTTAACTCCTGGCAAGAATCCTGGGAGACTGCCCTAATATATTGCTAGGATGGCTTTTATCAGTTTGAAAAAAAGAAATGACGGTACAAAATGAAGTATAAATATCCAAATCTCCATGGAAAACAATGGAGTACTGGATCAAAGGCTTAGAGAAGTTGGTATACTTGATGTACCATGGATATTCCAAGGAAGGCTAGAGAACCCACCAGCTGGCTATATTCTGTGGGAGGATCTGGAAGACGCTTCATTTACTGGAGTGATGAGAAATACGATGATGAAGGAGCACTGCATTTTTGGGAAGTTCAGGAGTGGCTATCCTCTGTAGCTGGGGTTAATGATAGGAGATGTTACAGAACTAGTCTTTCTAATAACAATGAGGATTATAGGGTTCCAAAATAATAGGGATGAGGTAGGTAAGCTTAACCATCCAAATGAAGGAAGGTTCAACTTTTGTAATGAGTTTCAAGGTTGGTGGCAGCAGAGGAGCCTGACATGCAGAGAACTAGGTGGTTAATAGAACATAGCATTCCTAGGATAGTATCCAACAAGGACACTGCTTAATTTATATAATCAAAAGAAGTCAAGGATGGATGATCAGGAGGCCGAGGGCAGCTACACCAATGGCAATCATGATCCCTTATCCAATTTCTGGATCGGAATCAATTCTTTGACTTTGATCCTCATATTGGTTCCTTGGCTTGTGAGGGTTAAGGACTATCTGAGTGTGTAAGGCAAAACGGTGTTTTTCGTAATTGCCCCTGCCCCCATTCCATACCACCACCCCAGCTAAGAGATAAATAAAAAGCAATATCACAACCCGGGAAGAATAGAAGATATTAACGGCACTTTTAAAGACTTAAAATGTGCATCACGTCCAGACTTTATTTACCAATTTGGCCCCTACAGAAAGCAGATGAATCCTCGTAGGTAACAGTAGACTATTACAAACTTAGTCAAGTAATTGCCCCAATTACAGTTTCTGGGCCAGATCAGTTAGTTTGCTTGAGGAGACTAAGACAGCTTCAGTATGTGGTATGCAGCAATCAACCTGGTGAATGTATTTTTTTCTCATTCTTATCAGAAAATAGAATTAGAAGCAATTTGCATTCATATGAGACAAAAAATAGCATGCATTTATTATATTTTCTCATGGCTAGGTAACTCTCCTAACTTTTGTTATAATGTAGTCCAAAGGGACCTGGACTATTTGGAAATTATGCAGAACCTTAGTCCACTGTATTAATGAGATAATGTTAATTGGGCTGAGTAAGCAATAAATGGCAAGTACTTGGAGTCCTTCGTAAGATACATGCGTTCCAGAGGCTAGTAGGGAAATTCTGGAAAATGTCAAGAGCCTGCCACATCAGTGAAGTTTTAGGGAACTAATGGTCTACAGCATGCTGTAAAATTCTCTCCAAAGAAAAGGACAAAGTATTGCATCTTTCATCTCATATCGCTAAAGAAGAAGCACAATACTTGGTAGGTATCTTCTGGTGCCAACATATACTACATTTGGAGATGCTGTTCTGATCCATTTGCTGGATTGTGTGAAAGAGTGACAGCTTTGAGTGGGGCCCAGAGCAGGAAAGGATCCTGAAGCAAGTTCAGGTTGACAGGCAAGCATCTCTGCCATTTGGGTTAAACAGTCCAGCAGACTCTGTGGCACCAAAGGGAAAAAGATACACTGTGTATTTTGTTGCAAGACCCAATAGGGGAATCACAACAAAGACCCACAGAGTCTGAAACTAGGCCACGGCATCTGCAGCAGAAGACTGGACCCCGCTGTTTGCTATGGCTGTCCTGCTGCTGAGCTTGTACTACTGGGACATCATGTGACTCTGTAGCCGGAACACATCGTGATCTAGGTTCTTTCAAAAAATTGGGTGGACCTAGCAGAAACTCATCACAAAATGGTAGTGCTACTTATTAGCTTATGTATGAGGGGCCCAGAGGGCAAAAGTAAGCTGCATGCAAGGTGGCCATGATTCCCCTGTCACCTCCACTGTTGCACTGCTGCCTCTCCCGCATCTAACACCTGTGGATACATGGGAAGTTGTTTCTGACAGCTGATGTCATTTGTAAACCATGCTTGATTTACAAGTGTATCAGCTTCGTTTGTGGGTACAAGCTGACTGTGCTATATGACAGCCCCACTCAGGGTTGATTCTGGAAGACAGTGATGAGGGTCAATTCTCCCAATGGGAATCGAAGAGAAGTGGGTAAAGTTAGCAATATATATGGTTTTATGAGCCGAATGACATGACTAGTTTTTCAGGCACTTGAAAGGAAAAAGACTGGAACACCAAGAGCAAGAGGCCTATGGGATAGATCACAAAGTGTGAATATCTTTGTATTGCGTGTTAATGCTCTCCTTAGAGCATCTATAACAAAAGAGAGCCTAAACTACCAAGTAGATAGAATAACGTATCCAGCTGACCTCAGCCAACCTCTGACATCAGCTGCCCTAGTGCTTGCACAATGGACTCATAAATGTTGTAGCCATGGTGGTAAAGATGGAGGCTATGTATGCGCTCTGCACCAGAAGCTCACACTTCCTAAGCCTGGTCCTGATACCGAGACCAATGATGAGCTTCTGAATCAACACCATCCCTCAAGGAGACCAACGTGCCACTCTGTGGCAAGTTGCTTATATTGGACTTCTTCCACCCTGTAAAGGGTAGCAGTCATCTTGTCTGGATTCACAACACATTCTAGGAGTAGGTTGTGTTTCCTGCCCAAACAGCCTCATCTAGCTCCACTCTCCGAGGGTTTACAGAATGTTTCATCCACCGACAGAGAATCCTGCATAATGTTGCCTCAGACCAAGGAATATATTTAACAACAAAGGAGGTACAGTAGTGGGCCCACAGCCATGGCATTTATTGGTCATATCACATATCCCACCCCTAGAAGATTCTGGCCTGTGAGATGATCAGGCTTCTGAGGCATATCTAAGGAACCAGTTTGGAGATGATACTCTGAAAAAAGAAAACTTTATTCTCCAGGATGTGGTGTACACTCTAAATCAATAACCACTATATGATGCTTTTCTTCAACAGGTACAATAGATGGATCTGGGAGCCAAAGGATGGTCTCAGGGATGACCTCACTAACTGTCATGTCCAGTGAACCACTCCGGGAATTTGTGTGCCTCTCTCTTGTGAAATTTTAGAGTTTGTATGTTAGAGGTCCTGGTTCCAAGAGGGGGAATACTTTTATCAGGAGTCATTTTTATAGTGTCATTCAACTTTACATTATGGCTACAGCTGAACTTGTTCAAGAAACCTGGAGATAAGAAAAGGACAGGCAGGGATAACTGACCTTGATCATCAGGAGTGGGCAGGGCTGCTGTTACAACATGGGTCATCCACTTGGGTAACTCTTGGTACTCTCTTTCCCAATTTGGCATTGAAATGGACAAGTGCCTGGGAATGGCAAGGTGGAAAGATGCTCAGGTCTCTCAGGTAAGAGGCTCAGTTTCACTCTTCCAGGTAAGCCTCCACTAACCAAGAGTGACAGGAATCTAGAATGAGTAGTAGAGGAGGAAAACCAGGAGTATTAATTATGGCCTCGAGACTAGCTGCAAGGACAATGGCTATAGTTTATCCTACTAAACTTCCTGTTACACGCTTCCCCAAGGAACAAGACGATCCAGAATCCTGGAGAAGCTTTTCCAAGATGTGATATATTTACTACAAGAAATAAGTGGATCAGAGTGGCAGAAAGGGTGGATCACAGTGAATATCATTATATTTTTCAGAATCACGAAGGGGACAGATTCACTCATTCTCCAAGCCACTGGAAGTATTGGCTACTTGCTGCTTCCAGGCCCAGTATTCTTCCCCCCACCTCACCCCAGGAACAGCCCACATCCAAAGACTGAATGATGAGAAATTTCAAAGATCTGGCCTCCTTGCCTCAATTGGCTGAGGCCTCTATTGTAATTACCTCAGAGTTCAATTTTTCTAATAACAGAGGCTTCTTGGGAGACCAGTTGGCCCCTTATGATGAGGATCAACTCACTTCTGTCTTATCATCACTTCCCTTCTATTCCCTTTTCTCCCCTTGTCTAGGGAGAAGCTTTCAACTCCTGGAGGGAAGAGTTTTAGTGAAAGAATTCACTTCTCAAACCCTGAGAGTGACTGAAACCAGGAGCTTTCTACTCCCTTAAGGGTATAGTCTTTCAAAATAGAAAAGAGGTTGGGTGGTCTTCAGCACATTTGCTTTTGGTCTGGCTGCAGCCCTCCTCTGAGGCAATGAATGAAGAAGGCTCAGATGGTTGGACTGGACAACAGGTAAAAGATGGGGGAACAGAAGTAAATACTTACAAATATCCATAACATATCATATGTTTAATATGATATTTAATATGATAACATATCAAATAGTTAACATGATATTTCAAAAATATAATCTCACTACATCTAGCACTTTATTGTAGTGGATAGCTACTTGTGCTCCAAAGTACTGTTAGAGCATCAATCTCTCTCTTTTTTGAATCTAGAATCTAATGCACTGTTCTGTGCATAGGGTGTTAATAATTTTTTGTTGTTATTGTTGTTTTTGTTACTGAAATTGTTAAAGCCAGCACATGAGATAATAAAATGCATAATTTGAAATATAAATATTGGCTTTAGACTCTTGAAATTCAATGTTGACCGTATCAGCCCCACTGATGGGAATTTGCAGTCCTCTCCTCATAGCTGACCAACTTAGGTTTTCTTTTATATTTTGAAACTCGTAAACGTCTTTCTTAGTATCCACAAGAATCTATTTATAATGTTCACACACTTCAATGATTCACTGAAGTCAAGACTTGTACATAAATATCTCACTTCCTGATTAATTAATGAGATTTCATGAATGAAACTAGTATTATGAATGAAAGTGTTCCCAAGGACAGGCAGCAAATCAAATCCAGGATTCAAGTTCATCTTCTTCCCTTTCATTTGTCTCTGAGATGAGTAATGAAAGTGCCCAGAGGATTTGAAGAGACAACAGTTTGGCTTGATCAATAGAAGAGAATACTTGATCAATAGAAAGCATAGTGTTCAATCATGATAATTAAGTAAATGCACTTAAAACTAGCAATGGTGTACCATTGTATGACTTAAATTGTCAAAGATAAATACAACCGTGATTTCTATGGGTTCAGGAAACAGACGCTTTTCACTCAGCTGATGTGACTATAAATTGGCCTGCTCTTTCAGAAGGGCAGTTTGATAATTTGAGACAAGAGCTTCAAAATGTTGGATGCTTATTGAATATTTATTTATAATATTGGAAAATTAAAACCAACCCAATGTCTGTCAATAGAGGGATGGTCAAACAAATGATATTGTAGTTATACTATGGAATAATATGCATCAATTTAAATTTTTGAAGAACATTTAATGACGTGGAAGATACTTAGGACATTACGTTAAGTGAAAAGTACTGAATAAACTTTCTCGGTATAAAAACATTCCAAGAGTAACCAACCCGGCCAACACCTTAATCTTCCACTTTTAGCCTCTAGACCTATGAGACAATAAATACCTATTGTTTAAGGGAAAAAAAATTTCCAGGAGGAAAATGCACCAAAGTGTGAGCAATGTTTTTCTTAGGGTAAGCAGAATTAAGGGGAGTTTTAATTTTTGCTTTATAATTTCAGTACCTGCAACATTTTCCACATTGGCTATATATTACTTATAATTATAAAGGAACAATAGGAACATTCTCATACAATGGATATTTGTCTTTGGTGACAACATTGGTGCCTTCATGTGGTGAGGAAGAAAGCATTCCATATGCACATAGTGCAATGCATTGATGGATATATCTGAGGTTCATTTCTACAAAATGCCCCACCGTTCTCTCTCCTGCTCTCAAAGTCCCAGCCCAGGGTTTCTTCGGCATGCATGTATTGTAGGCACAGTATTAAAAACACAATCCCTTCCCTTGTAGGGTGCCAATGGGAATTGATCTCTTTTGTTATTCCTTGGTGATTGCTTACTGACATGCTTCATTCATAACTATGCATAATTTGGAAACTTAGTTCTCTTCTCATAAACAGCAAAGATGTTAGGCTCTAAGCAAAGCATAGAATTTTATGGCCCATAGTCTGTCTCAACTGCTATGGCATGAGTTTTGACTTACACCCAAGAAGATGTTTATGAGAAAGGAATTTGAGCATCACTGGATGGAAGGAGAAAATGTCCACTTCCAGAGAAACGACAATAGCAAGTTCCTAGTTTCTCCATCTGCTGAATTAGAAAAGGAATATTAGTTACTATGAACAAAAACTCATGTAGTGATGAATGCAATGCAAGGTTGCAATGTTTAGTATTTCTCCAAGGAAATTGTTTTCTTCATCTGGTTCTATATACCCCTTTCATTTTGATGCACTCCTTCCAAGATTTCTCCCAGCACAGGCTTTACAAAGTGTGATCTAAAAAATAAATGAAAACAAATAAAATGCTGTAAAATTGCCATGTTTCCCAGGAACACAGGAAAAAATATTTTTTGTTTTCCTTTTTCCCCCTGTGCCTCCCTCCCTTCCTCCCTTTCTCCTTAACTCCCTTTCTCTCTCTTTCTTTCCTTCTAGCTGTTAGCCCTTTGTCTCTTGATCTCTCTTTCTTCGCTTCCTGACTTAGATTGCTACATAAAGTCTGATCCTACTTGTTCCTTTAGAGACAAGAATACATAAAATCTTATTTTGTTTTTTCTTGTGAGAAAGATTAGCCCTGAGCTAACATCTGTGCCAGTCTTCCTCTAGTTTGTATGTGGGTCCCTGGCACAGCACGGCTGACAAGTGATGTATGTCCATGCCTAGGATCTGAACCTGTGAACCTGGGTCACTGAAGTGGAGCATGCTGAACTTAACCACTACACCACAGGGCTGGCCTCCATAAAACCTTAGATTTAAAAACAGTATTTTAATATGCGTAAGCCACAATTGCTGTGATAGGAACGTGTTCTCCTGTGTAAGATGGCATCTTCATTTGGAATTTAACTTGTAATGTGTAACTTTGCTTGGACAAAGATATTCACAGAAAGAGTGCCTTTCCTAATTTTCAGACTTTGAAATGCCTTGTGGCCGTTTTTGAACGATTTACTCACCATGGATTCAAAACCAGAAAAGTCTTATTTCTTGTTTCTTTCAATAATTTTACCAAACATCTGCTAAGAGTTCCCAGGGGTATATTTTGCACAGGACTGAAAAATGACTGCTGGTAATACTAAAAGCCTGCTACTTTCAGAATATGTAACACCGCTAATATGCATTATGATTTAATAAACGCATGAATGGATATTATATGGAGACTGCAGACCAGCTGCTCCCTGCTAAAACAAGGCAGAGGAACAGGGCTGCAGCTAGAGAGATTCAGGTTCAATCTTAGGGTCTGGAAGAAGTAGCTAGGGAGATTTCTGAATCTCTTATGAAGATCCTTACTCGGAATGTTGAATGCTATCAGCTTTGGCCTGTGATTTCCAAGTCTTACAAACTAAAAAAAGAACAGAATATCGACTTGGATTTTAAACTTAGATGGAAATCATTTTATTCATTGGAACAAGTTCTCAAGTAGTACTGAAAATAAGGAGGAAAATTTCCACTCAAAATTTCTGGAGTTAAAATAGGCCCTGTTCATCTTCTTCTTCTCCGTCTCAACAAAGCAAAACTGAATCCCCATAGATTGTAGGAGTGACTTTGGACCTTGAGCTAACCTCTACCGTTACAGCTTTCTCACTGGGTCTTCTCAAGGAGCTCTCTGTACGTTGCCCTGCCAATAAGAGTCAGTTCTGAGGTTAAGTTAGTGTCTCATTTGATATACCCTAAGATCCTACAAACAGATGTTATTATCCCCATTTCCTGATAAGAAAAGTGAGAATCGTGGGGTACCCTATGCAAAATTATCTACTTCATAAGTGGCAAAGTCAGAGCAAAATCCCATCTTTTGAATCCTAGTTAAGGATTCTTTGTCACAGTAGCTCAGTAATTTTGATGCGCTCAAAAGTTTTTTTTGCAGGGGTATTCCACTTTTTAACAGTGTGGCTAATGTGTCTGGTATAACCCTGGATATCCACTCTTCTAGGAAATTGCAATGGAAATAGTCTGGAGCTTTCCAAAAAGCATACTGGATGCAGAACATTCTCGCTTAACCATGCAATGTCAGTATTGATGGTCTGGCTTTTCCACAACAACTTTGTGGCACATTATTTCACATCTATATGTCTCAGTTTCCTCATCTGTATAAATGGAAATAATAATAGTGCCTACCTCAAAGGGTTGTTGTGAGGAAAAATTGAGTTAATGCATGCAAGGTGTTTGGAGCAAACTGTGCTTTGAACAAAATAAGTGGAGTCAAAATGTTGGTTTATATTACAAATTTGCCATCAACTCTAGACTCCAAGTTTGGCTTTCTCGTGTGACAACAGGATAATTAATTTTATGAAAATCATCTATAAATATACCTCTTTTCAAGGAACTGGAAGAATGGGGGATACATAAAAACTAGTATCTGTCCCCAAGAGGCTTATCATTCAGTGGGAGAAATAGAGAATATCTACACATTTTTATAGTCCAAGGCACAGTAAGTAATGTAAGACCAGAGCACAAAGGAAGGGGACATTTTTAACAGCTGGAAGGATCTGATGAGATTTCTAGGAGTGTTAGGGCTGTGAATATCTTATTTGCCTTAAGTTTCCACAGGAACTGGCTCAGAGGCTGCTACGTAGAAAGTGCTCAGTGGATATATGTGGAGTGACTGAGTATGGCAGGTGGAAGCCTGCCAGGGGTTTGGGGGAAGCTTCCTGGGTGGGAAACAGTGTAAGCCACACATGGAGGCATGAAAAAGATCCATTTAGGAAGTTCACGGCTGGTGGAATCATGGGTTGTAAAAGCAGATTTAGTCCTAGATATCAGATGATCTTGAATGACATTCTACAGATTGAAGTTTTGTGTGGTACCAATAGAAGCAAGGAGAATATCAGATGGTTCATAGAAGGATGTGGCATGATTGGACATGAACTATAGGACCATGCCTTTTATGATTTTGAGGAATGTTAAGCCTGATGGGCCTATATTATTGGTCCAATATTGGTACCCAGGTATTAACAAGACCACAGGCAGTCTTCTCATAAGGTTGCCAAGAGAAATGTCCATGTTGGGGGTCAAAAACAAAGGAAAGCAAACAATCTTTTATCATCAGTTGGACTTTTTGTCCTCAACTCCCAAGAACTCTGGCAAGATGGACTTGGAATGTGGCATATAGAGTGGAAGCCTAAGGAGCCTCTTTGCTATCCCTAAGCCTTGACCTTAACCTGGGTACTGGACTCCCGTTAGCCTCAAGGAAGGACAGCAACTTGAGATTAGTGAGCTGGAATATATATGAGAGAGAACTGCAGAGCAAGACAGATGGATGACTCAATCTCCCCGATGTGGGAGAAGTCCTGGGCGACTTTGCCATTCCCGGTCCATAAGAGGAGAAAGCAAAAGAGTCATATGTATGACTGTAATCATTAATCCATAGTGACTCTACTCATTAGTAAATGTGGCCCCGGCACATGGCTGGAATCTGACTCCTTAACTGAGTGTCTTTCCTCCTAGAGGGAAGAAAAAGAAGGTGCAGGGGAAAGTAGATATTTAACTTTTCAGAGGCCTCGCTGGAAGTTGGCTTAAAGAGAACTATCAGAGGTAGAGAGAATTTGAGTTAGGTCAATGTCCATGGGGCTGGAAAGAGGGTTTGCCATGGAAGAATCTGACGTGATGTTGGGGTGAGAACTATAGCAGCATTGAAGGCAATGATCACTTTCCCATCTCTGCGACTGAGAGGATGGTGATGCTGCCATGAACTGAGATAAGAAATGAAGAGGCCACAAAGGTTTCCATTCTTTTACAGTTTTAGTGTAGCCTTTAAACAAAACACATCTGCTTGTATCCTGAGGCTACCTCAAGGCTAAGCTAAGCTGTGAGTTAATTAACAAGTAATATTCCAGTGATAAGAAAAAGGGAGAAATGAAGACTACTTTTTTCCTTTTTCCTAGAGAATAAAGAACAGGAAGGTAGAATTCTTCAGGAGGGAGGTAGACTCAGGGTCTTGGAACAAATGGCTGCTTGTTTGACATCTTTTTTATGTCTCAGAGGATCTCAGAAAACATCTAAGAGGTGCTGAACGTTTTTGGAAGGATTATGTCAAAAAAGAGTTGTGAAAGAAGGCAGTCATAGAAATTACTCTCTAAGCAACATTTTCATAGTTGAGTAGAGGGCCTTTGCTCTGGGACTTGTTTAAGTATGTAACAGGAAAGAAGAGACTCCTCTTTAAAGTCAACGATGGCATTTTAAAAAGAAGGAAAGGAGCAACATGATGATTCTAGGCTCATGAGGAAAGATACACATATGTAAGGTAGCATTTGTCCTAGAATCCCTGAAGGGAGCTGGTGATAGATGCAGAATAAATAACTGAGATAAGAGTTGCTGAAATGTAGTTGATCTTCCAAGTTAATATTTTTGGAAGTCAAGAAAAATCCCATGACAAAGAAGGGATACAAACTCAGTGATTGCTAGCAAGTCATGAGATTTAAGAGAACACCGCAGTTAGTGAGGGTCAAATCCAGGCATAGATTCTTGGAAGGTCAAGGACTGTATACTTAGGCAATCACCAGAGGTAAGAACAGACAACAGCAAAGCTCCAAGGTGGTAGTGTGAGCCATGGGGGAGATGGTAAAAGTGGGGTTGGAACTTTGGCCAGTGGCTGGGGGAAGATTGTAAGAACCCAGTGTAGATGCGGGAA
The DNA here is from genome assembly GCF_041296265.1 of Equus caballus. Classification (NCBI taxonomy): domain Eukaryota; kingdom Metazoa; phylum Chordata; class Mammalia; order Perissodactyla; family Equidae; genus Equus; species Equus caballus. The sequence goes on along the minus strand of NC_091689.1, from coordinate 14,809,179 downwards.
GAAGGACCTTGATAACTGAGAGAAGTCAGTTAGGATGTTTTCATTTGGGTCCTTGTTAAGACAAGAGCCAGTCCTCAGGATGGGTTACCTTGAACCTTTATAAAAGAATGTGTAAGCTCTTTGTGTATGTATATGAAAGGATCCCACGGAATAAAACAAAGAAATACAGAGCACTTAGCATAGTTTGTACTATAGTATGTGTAAAATAACAGGTGCATGGATACATAGACAATTGTCTCTCGTATCCCTGGGGATTGGTTCCAGGACTCCCATAGATACCAAAATCTACAGACGCTCAAGTCCCTTATATACCTAACGTGGCATAGTATTTGCACACCCTCCTGTATTCTTCGAATCATCTCCAAATTCCTTATAATGCCTAATACAATGTAAATGCTGTGTAAACAGTTGCTATACCGTATTGTGTAGGAAATAATGACAAGAAAAATGCTTGTACATTTTCAGGCCAGGTGCAATCATTATAGGCCTTTCGAGGTGAAGTTGGCTGAATCCAAAGATGCAGAACCCATAGATATGGAAGGCCCACTGTGTATGTGTGTGTGTGTGTATGCATATATATCTACCTTAAAACTTCTGGAAGGATCCACAAGAATCTGTAATAGTGGTAACGGCAGTGGTGACAGGGAAGTGGACAAAAAAGAAAAAGTGGTGGAAGAAAGACTTTAACTTATACCTATACATTGTTATATGGCTTATGGAAAAATTAAAGATATACATTTTAAAAAGAGCATGTTGCTTGGGAGTTACATGTGAGAAAAAATGGAGTTATATGTCTTGGAAAGGGTAAAGAATGAGGTGAGCAGTCATCTCATGTCATGGGAAGAAACATTTTATTTTAACAAGTTGTTTGAAATATGCATCATCCATAATTTGTGTTTAATGTGTAAGTTCAAAGCTTTAACTCCTAAAATCAAAGGTGTAAAGTAAGTCTAGATTAGAGACACATTTCCTTGGAGAACAGAAATCAATCAAAACCACCCACTTTTGGGGCTGTGTGAATCTTTGACTCTTTCTTGCTATATTTAGCAGTATAGTTAAAATTCAGGAGCAAACTTACAGGATGAGCAAACTTTTTGCATATGAAACTGTGAAGTAAATTTCGTGTGGCAGTAGCTTTGTGACAGAGCTCTTCCGACATGCACATTTTTTTTTTCTAGTTGGTGTCAGGAATGTTTTGGGTTGACAACACCAAAAAATGGACTCATTAACTCCACCAAACACCTTCCCCCCAAAAAATGGGAAAGAGAGACAGAGATGATGGTGATGAAGAGAAAAACTGTACTTCACAGTTGTGCTCAGGACTAGTTCTGTGTGAAACATTTTTACATTAAATCACAACAGCTTACAATACCAATTTATGGTTCTTTAAAAACTTTTTGCCTGCCTGTTGCTCTCAATGCAGTCACTGGGGACAAAAATGGAAAGCTATTTTAGATGATGGTGTGCAGACTCTTACTATGAATGAAATCCTATTCAGGATGACTGCGGGATTGATTTGTGCAAGTTATGCATGCAGCATTAACTATAAATAAGTGGTGGGCTCAACTTTTGGAAGAACTGGAAATCCTATGGGAATATAGATTTATATTCAGGTGTTATTATGTCAAGGCAAAACTAAAGGCATGGTCAACCAAAATGTTTAAACAGTGTAAAAAGGAATACTTTATTTAAGTAATTACAAAATGTTAAAAACAAAGACTTTTAGATTTAATCCTGATTCTAGAATTCCCTCCTTTTATTTTAATCCTTTACAACCTCAATACCTCAGTTTTTATCATCTCAGAAATGGGGAGATCAATGCTGCTTCATGAAGATACTAGAAGCAACAACTTAAGAAAGGTTATTGTGGCTATTCTGCAAGGATGAAATATTAAAATTTTAGAAAAATTATTTACTTTGATACAAAAAGTTTATTGATTCAATTTATTGATAAGTTTAATATTTTTACCTGTTCTTTTGGGTTACGTTCCTTTGACACATCAATAGTCTACTTAGCTGCTCCTTTGGAGACATTCTGACTGAAAATTGAACTGACGATGTTCCTTTCCTTATTTATATAAGTTCTTCTTTCAGTTTTTAAACAACTCTTCTTTGATCTAAAGCTCTTTTGGAGCCTTTTTCCCTCCTATCAAATGTAAGGTAGATTCAAGGATGAGAATTTTCTTCACTGCTCCAGTTTTGTTTACAATAATAAATTCTCCTGAAATTTTATAACTGCTGTTTCCAAATGTTTGCAATTAAATATTGATGCGTTGGGGTTGAACTACCAAATATCAGTTTCTGGAGGAGAGAATCAAACAGTTAACAAACCAACAAATGGTGAGAGCTATTAGACACTGAGATTCTAGCTATTTATCATTGGTGTTTTGGTAATTGTGATTTATTGGGCAAAGTTACAATGCTCTGAGTTCATCAGGCTTCCACTTCTGTATTGTGGCCCAGACTTACTGCTTTTGTTTGTAACATAAATCATGTCTGGAGACCAAAGACTCCAGATTTGCTAACCTTTAAACTTTCTGTATTTTTGTATTCTTTGGGTTTCCTTATTAGGAAATCTTAATTAGGAAATTAAGCTATGCTTAAATGCATATTATTTCTCTTAAAATATATAGTCCCAAAACATTATTTGAGGCAAGGGTTACTAGAAGACAGGTGGGTTTCAAATTTATGGCATTTGATCTCTGTTTAAAAAAACCAAACTCTTTTTGGATCAGAATCACCTGCTCAAAGACTATTGTTTTTTGAAATCCTGACAATAAGCATTTCATTCTCTCTCATTCTGGATAATTAAGAAATTGTCTTTCTAAATATTGCTTTGAGAAGTTACAGATTATCATCTTTCTTCTTTTAAGAATCTCCCTAGAATGCTTTGCCCTTAAATCTTTACATTCTAGGCTCCTTCCTGTCATTCGCAGTTCACATCAAATGTCCTTTCCTCAGATAGGCCTTTCCAATGGTTTCTAAGGTGGTTCCCGCCATTATTCTCTTCATATTACCTTCTTTTATCTCAGTGTCTGAAATCATCTTACTTATCTGTTTCCTTCTTTGTTGTCTATATTCTCTCAGTAGAAGAGCAATTGAGAACTTGCTCTCCTTGTGTTCAGCAATATGGTCAAAACACAGTCCAGGATTCAGTGTGTAATAGACATTCAATGAGTACTTGAATAAACGCAATAAATAGATGAAACTGGAATTGGAAAGAGCTTTTATTTCTCTGCAGTTTACTGTATGAATGGTCTTGAGCATATTATTCAATCCCATTCATCGTATTTCTTCCTTTATAAAATATTGAGTTGAGCACTATGACTTAAAAAAATGCTTTGAGGTTGAAAAACATTATAGCTTTGACTTTGAAAATTAATATTGTTCACAGCAAGAAAACCCATTGCATTGGATTGTATCACTGTAGTAGTAGACATCTGTAATTTTATTTTAGCTGAATTACAGTTTTCCTTTGATTTTGAGAGAAAATTGTCTGGATTTATATTTTTCTTTCTGGCGGATGCTTCCTTTCTTTTGTAACTTTGACCTGATGTCATAGTATGGAAGAGAAAGGTCACTGTTTAAGAGGACACCTATCTCTGGCTATTCACTGTCAGGACCTGATCAAATTTGACTTAGTGCTGCTGCACTTAACCTTGAGAGATGTTACTGACTCTCCTGTTCACTCTCAGTGATCAGCTGTTTTTGGAAGCACTCATTAACATCTTCTCTTCATTTTTTTTCACTTTTCCAAATTCAAAACCCAGATTTCAAATGACTAGAACAAATAGATGACAATACTTGGCTTTTTTCGCCTCCTATTCTTTTGATCAAACTATATTTTTATGTGTCTATTCTTATGATATGAATTATTTTCATAACCTTATTTAAAATAGGATAAAGAATCTGGCGCTTCGTATTTCCTTCTCATGCTAATTTTCTCCCTGGTACTTATCAATTTATCACCATCTAATATCACACACACATACACACAATTTCTCTTCTTTTTTTGTGAGGAAGACTGGCCCTGAGCTGACATCTACTGCCAATCTTCCTCTTTTTGCTTGAGGAGGATTGCCGCTGAGCTAACATTTGTGACAATCTTCCTCTACTTTATGTGAGATGCCTGCACAACATGGCTTGGCGAGCGATGCTAGGTGTGCACCGGGGATCTGAACCTGCGAACCCCCAGCCACTGAAGCAGAGCGCATGAACTTAACCACTACACCATGGGTCCAGCCTTCACAATTTATTTCCTTATCTATCTTCATATTCTCTTAAGTAGATTGTAAGTTCCACATCAGAGATTTTTTCTATTGGTGTTTATTTTGTTCCCTATGTGTCTATGATATGTCTGTCACATAGTAGCAATATAATAAATATTTATTGAATCAATAAATGAGTATTCCCATATATAATTTCTAGAGAATTCTTTTTAGTCTATTGTCAGAAAAGCAGGACCAATACTTGCTCTGACTTCTATTGTCTGTACTATTAAGTTGGAAATCTGTGGGCAAAATCATACTTCAGCAAAAATAAAACCTTAAAAAATCAGTTGCCAGTGGGGTGGGGGCGCTGGTTGCACAGTGGTTAAGTTTGCATGTTCCGCTTGGCGGCCCGGGATTCCTCAGTTCGGATCCCAGATGCAGACATGGCACAGCTTGGCAAGCCATGCTGTGGTAGGGGTCCCACATATAAAATATAGGAAGATGGGCACAAATGTTAGCTCAGGGCCAGTCTTCCTCAGCAAAAAGAGGAGGATTGGCAGCAGATGCTAGCTCAAGGCTAATCTTCCTCAAAAAAAAAAATCAATTTCTATTTTGGAACTTAATTTTGTCCTAATTTAGTGTACACTGTATGTGTTAAACACTACAACTTTCCTTAGGAAATTAAGAAAATTAGTGAGAATTAAGAAGAAATCCATAAGAAGAAATTAGCTCGGATGCAAAGTCAACCTTGTGATTCTGTTGAATAGGAAAGAGAGCATTTAAAAAATATTATGCTCCCATGGGCATATAGTTTAATGATCTCACATAAAAGGCTCCCTCTTTTTAAAATCTTCATTAAGAGAGAAGAAAACAATTTTCTCCATTCTTTTGACCACCATACTTCTTTGTATCTTGCCTATGAAGTAAAGGAAAGGCTTGGTCTTCATATGAGTTAAAATCTCCATAAATTTCATTTTTTCCAGATAATTTGAGCTTTTTGAGAGCTGAGCGCCCCTTTCTTTTCTCATATTTAACTAGATTAAACTCAAGAGGAAGAGCATATTGAGCAGATTTCTTTCTTTCCAGTAAATCAAATTAAGGGTTGTTCATGTTTCATGCAGGATAGGGGAGCTCTGTGAAGCTTTTTTCTTCCCAGAAGAACAGGGCATCCACTATTCACAAGACGCTAGCAAGCAGAGGAACAAAGAGAGCTAAAGAGCAAATTGCCAGGACTTAATAAAAATCTGAATGACCTTTCCTTCCTAGAGGAAAGGGTCACTGATCCAAAGCATGCTACTGACACCAAAAAGAAAGAAAAACGAATACACGGACTTGGAAGAGTGCATTTTAGGTTAATTAAACTGAAACCACCTGTTGTCCCCAATTATTTAATTAAAAAAATAAACTCAAAGTGTTAGAAACCCCGGATTATAGAAAGCTATTTTTTTTTAGTTAAATGAGCCAAAAACAATAATTTCATCTTCCAAAAAACATCCCATCCATTCATTTTCTCACACATTCATTCATTCCTTCCAGGGGCCTCTCATCTACTAGACAGACCAACCTGCAAAGAATTACAGTGGTATGACAAATGTCCTAATGAAAGTGTGAACAATGCACAGAGCAGGATTTTGTTAACTCTGCCTGCAGAATTTAGACAAGGCTTTTGTCAGAGAGTGACATTTGAACCATGTTTTACAGAATAAGGAGGATTTTTCTAGCAGGACAACGTGGAAGATTATTACAACGTGGAAGATATTAAACAAAAGGAAGTGGCTTTTTCAAAGCAATCAAGATGAAAAAGAGCGAATCAGAAACATGTAAGTCTACTTGGTTCATGAGAAGAGATATTAGGCCATTTTCCTGAATGCTAATATTAAATTTTCTTTTAATAATTATATAGCTGCTTTCTATGTCAAGCCCAGCTGAGTCTCCAATAACCAAATTTAGATGACTAACACCAGAGGCTCAGGGAGAAATATTTTCAATAGGAATCATTTGTTTGAATCACTATGGTGAAGAAATCTATTCATTCAGTGGCCAGTTAAATAGCCTAAATGTTCTGCGAGCATTTCCAGGATAGCTATTCATAATGATTGGTCCTCTTGTGGGTGAAATGCTGCTGTTTCCCCATTACTGGTGATGGAATGTCTTGATTAATCTCTCTCACTTTTCTTCATTCTACCTCCTGGGTGTTTTGGCCATGACTTCATGGGAATTCAACGGTTGCTTGGTAGAAATATTTGTACAGTGAGGACAGCTCATATATCCTTTTGAAACAGATATTTGTTTGCTCCCTTCACTCTTTCTGACCTCTCGCCTCCTTTCTTAGCTGCCTTCACCTTTTTTCCCATCATCTTCTTCCCTTCCTCCAAAAGGAATTGACTTGTCTAAGCTATGATCTTGATATTCGTTTTTCTTAATGCTTACGGTTTACTCAATATTGTAGATATTACAATATTAAATAAATATTCCAAATCTAGTTATTCTTGCTTAACACTTTAAGTAAACATACACTCAATTGAGTTTTAAGGTTGTAGTAGAAGTATTTTATTTTGTAGATGTATTAATAATACTTCTTATTTTTGTGATAATGCTTTCTATTATTTTACGATAATATTAAATTTGATTGAATCCATCTTTATGAATTGTTATAACATTATCAATAAGTTTAGTATTTAATGAAATGGAATATTAACCTTTACATACAGTTTTTGGGTGTATAGACTATATTGAATGAGGGGAGCAAAAGCTGATAGGCTATCTCTGAGGAACAATAACATAAAAGTAAGAGGAGAGAGAAGAATTCACAAGGGCAACTGAGAAGGAATGAGTAAAATGATAGGAGTAAATGGGAGAGGTCGCATAGAAGCCATTGGACAAGAGAGGTTTAAGAAGAAACAAGTACTTAGCAGTACAAACTACCAAAGAGAAAGCAAGCAATATAAGGACAGATTCTTCTAACTGATCTGATAATACGGGTATTAGTGACCTTAGCAGGGACAGTTTTACTTGAGTGTGGAGGGCAAAAACTAATGCAGTATGTTAATGAATAAGAGGTTTGGTAGTGGAGAGCATGCATGGGCACTTCCTCATCAAATGGAAGTTGAAAACACAGGGCAGGACCCAACGTGTCCTGATGGCACAAGTGGCTGATATCCCCACAATGCCTACTTCCACCACACTGTGACTTCACTCAGAATACTATTATGGTCTCAAGAGCAGTTTCCTATGACTAAAAGACAGCGGAGAGAAAAAGAGCCTCATTAAGGATGGCTGTACATGATATGCTGGCATCAGCATTACAACCTGCTGCATGGGTGGCCCTGAGGGACAGTGGAGGAAGAGAAATCCTCCCAGTGGGTAGAAATTTGCATAATGCTTACTAAATTTTAAGTTCATAGATAAACCAGCTCTTCTTAAAATACATTCTCCACATTATGAATAGTCTTTAAATATTAACTAGATAATATCACTTGCTTGCTCGAAATCCTTCTGTAGATTACTATTATACTTTGTGTTATTTTATAATCCTAACTTTGTTCTACCAGGCCTGAAGTGGTGTGTTCCTTGCCTTACACTAGAACTTTGACTTGGCCTACCCTTTCTTCTGCTTTCTAGCCATTGGCTTTATTTTAATTTTCAAGCCTCAAACTCTTGGCCCCATACAGACCTTCACCTCTGCTAACTCGCAACATGGCTGGCTCTTTCTCATCGTTCAGATTTTAGCTGAAATTTGACCTCTTCTGATAGGCCCTCACTAATCTTCCAATATAAATTAAGCTTCTTCTGTTACTCTACCTTTTCCAAGTTTTCTTCTGCTGCCTCTTCTTTTCCTTCATGGAAGGTACCAATATTTATATAACTGTTTATACATTATTTTACTTAAAAGTTGTTTTCTTCATTGTGTTGTAAATTCCATAAAAGTGGAGACCCTTTCTTTTTTGTTCACCACCCGATACAGAACACTGAACACAATGCCTGGCTTGCAGTGGGTAAATGAGAAACTTGTTGAACAAAGTTTGGATAAATAGCTGTCGCTCTTAGAAAGGAGTTGAGGAGAATGTGGGTCTCTAGGCCAAGTGCAAGTCTTCGGGTACAGGGAGATTCACTTGATTTATAAGCCACGGCAAAGAAAAAATAATAGAAAGTTGGTAGAACAAAGTCAACAATCCCGTGAGGAACAGAAAGAGCAGGCAAGATATAGACATGGAGGATGGTGGAACAAGGAAAGTCTTGGGTATATCAGAGTCTGGTCGAAAGATGAACAGAAACTTGCCCAGGACCTCCAGCAGCACCTTTAAGAGAAAGTTTACTCTATTCAGACTGGCAGCTTACATTCCTTCCTTTATTTATTTTTTCCTTTCCTCAATTTTTCCTTTACTTTTTCTACACAAAACAAAACAAAACAGAACAAAAAACCAACAGAAAACCAAGTCTAATCTTCCAAAATTTGGGCTAAAATATCGAGGGCAATACAGGTCATTCATAGCAAGTGAAATTTCCAAGAGCCTCCTAATTCATTCATTAAAGGAAATCAGTATATACATTACTGTTCATTAACAAAAGATTGATTTCCTTCATAAAATATTTAAATTTTACTGCCAAATTATTGTAATGATGTTTTTCTAGGCCTAGACAGTTTAGAAAATACAGCTTTTAATAAAAATCCTAAAAATATTGAGATAAAATTCCAGATTTCCAACTGAAGTGCAGCCCAGAAGCTGATTAAACATTAATATCAAAGAAACACACACCCATATAGAAAGTAGACCATCAAAGGTGACATTTTTGAAGGCAGAAGGTTAAGGACAGGCATACCCCTGAGGGGAACTGAACGTTACTGCTAACTTCATAGTGCTCTTGGTTTCAGCTATTTTTTTAAGATGTCATAAAATCCTGTTGTCATTACAATCATTTCATGCCTAAGGTTTTCTCCATAGAAATAACGTATTTTTTTAGGACAATGTTACAAAAAGAATTAAAGGAAAGTCTATTGAACACCTGCAGAAAACCTGTGAAATTAAAAGACTTGGTTACTTCATGGTATATTTGTTCCTTTCTCCTGCTAGTTTGCTGGAGTTCCTTGCGATACAAGCATTTTCTTCACTGCCAAAAAATGGGTGCTCTGAGGTAAATCTAACCTCAGGAATTACACCTGCTCCAACAGTCAAATATGACCCCCAGAAAAAAATCTGTCGTTTAGATCAATGGCGGGTGCATTCAGCAGTGTAATTAATTGCAAGCAACAGAAATACACTAGTTTAAGAAATGTATTGGGAAATAGGAGGCAGCTCACAGAGTCTCCAAGAGGATCAGAGAACTGGCTGACTGGCTGGGGGGAATGCAGCCAGGGACAATACCCAAACCGTGCCCCAGAACTATATACAAACTGTCGCCATAGGATGCAACCAGAGTGGCCAGTACCATCAACACCATTGCTGGGGACTTCTGCACAGGCAAAAGAGAGTGAGAGCAATCAGCAACTAGGAAGTAGGAGAAAAACCAGAGAAGAAAGTTTTCTAGGAAAGAGGGAGTGCTTTCTAGTGCTTCTCAGAATCGTAAGATGAAGACAGAAAAGTGTTCATTGATTTTGGCAACAAGTAACTCACTGGGGACATCAACAACAGCAATTTCAGAGGAATGATGAGGGTGAAATCAGATTGGAAGGAGGTGAAAATGAATAGGAGGCAAGGAACATGAACCTTAGAGGGGGCAGAGAAAGGAGACGTATCTATGGGTATGTTGTTTCAAAGGAGGTTTCTTGTTATGTTTTAATAGTGAAGAAAGTAGAACATGTTTGTATATATTCTGATAATCCTATAGAAAGAGAGAGATACTTAATGCAGGAGACAGCAGAGACAGCCAACAGAGTAAAGTCCTTTCCAAGGCAGGACTAAGTCCTGAGAGAAGAGTTTGTCTCTTGAGATGGAAGGAAAGAAGCAGAATACGGGAGCAGATGCCGGCTGGGTTCCACTAAGTACTTTCTTTGCTCTCTGCTGGGCTCACTCACACGTCTGATGATCGACTGGCTCTTGAATGGAGTGGTGGAGACAGCTAAGTCACGTGTCTCTCATCTTCCAGCAGACTAGCTCAAGTGTTTTCCCATGGTGATGGTAAATGGTAGAGCAATTACACGAGCATTTCACTTGTGTAAAATATTTTCTGACATCCCATTGGCCAAAAGAGTCACAGGTTTGAATGTAGAGTCAGAGTGTAGGGCAAACAAAGTGACATAGCAAAGAGTGTGAATGTGACAAAGTGGCATAGCAAAGCCTGATGAAAAACTGAGGCCATGAATGCATTCAAAATATTACAGAACAGGTTAGAGGAGATGAGGGAACCCTGTCCGATAGAATGAAGCAAATTCATTAGCTGAACGTTGTGAGGAGAAGTGAGAAAAAAATGGAGAAATATTTCTCACTAGAGCAATGAGACAAAAATATGAAATAAGCTTTTCAAGGAGGGAGAGAGATTCCCTTTTATAGAAACTTAGTACAATTTTTAAGTGTCCATTTGTGAATGACCGTCAAAATTTGTTTGATACCATTTCTGGCTAACTGTATGATTTTCTCCAGCAGCAGTCTACTGAAAGAATGTGAATATTGGAGAAGGTGAATTGTTAAGTTAATTCAAGGCACTAAGTATGTTATGCCAGTATTTGGACGGTGCAAGGGTTAAGGAAGTTGCAGTAGTTAGGAGGGAATTGTAATTATGGACCTTAAAATTTAATCTGATCAAGAATAGAAAGAAAGGCAGCAGGAGATCCAGGGATAAAGTAGAAGAATTGATGAGTTGGGGGTTTCAATAAAGTCAGGTAATGGTTTCTGTGAGGATAACTAAGGAAGTAAATTGGAAGACCTGAACATTGTGGTTGGAGAGGGGGAATCTATGAATGTATGATGGTGATGGAGAATGGTTTCTTGCTTTTGAATATGCTGTGCTCTTTCCAGCCTGTGCTTTGAATCATGCTGCCCTATATCTCTGAAATTTTTTCTTCCTTGTCCACTTGGATAAGCGATACCTTCCCTAATTCTTTCAGGCTGACATACATGACCTTTCTTTGTTCTTAGCTATGTGAATTCCATCAGGAATAATATTGCTGATGGAATTACTGTCTTACCTATGCAACTTACTCTACCAGTCTGTGAATTCTTTATTTATGTCTATCTTCTCATTGACTGGCATGGCGTCTGATGCTCACCATAGGTTTGCTAAAAAATGAAGAATTGACAGTGACTTTAGGTGATGGAAGCCACGAGGGGAGATGAAATCATCAGTGATATTGTCTAGATCTGTGCTGACCAATATGATAGCCCAAACTAGATGGCTATTTAAACAAAATTAATGTAATTAAAATTAAATATAATTAAAATTTTGGTTCCTCAATCATACTAACCACATTTCAAGTATTCAGCAGGCACATGTGGCTACCTTATTGAAAAGCACAGAGATAGATAATTTCCATCATAGCAGAAAGTTCAATTAGACAGAACTGGCCCTACAGAGCAAGAAGCTGGGGAAAAGAGGACTTAAGGATGATGTATGGAAGTCACTGATAGTGGTTCAGAAGAGATAGAAGAAGAAGAGATAGGAGAAGAGAAAGCAGAGTACTAGAAATGGGCCCTGGAGATGACCTTCCGTAAGAAGTCTACTAGGTCATAGAAAAAAACACAAATTGCTACAAGAAATTAGACATGAATGAAATATATATATATGTATATTCATTTATATATAAATTAAGGTAATAGGAAAGAAGGGAAGAAAAAAAGTTAGACTACAGCAAATTAGTAGCACTAAGAGAAGGATTTTTCTTCTTTCTTTTGGGTTGGGAGAGTGGTATATTTGTGGATGAAGAGAAGTTCTATTAAAGAAGAAAAGATTGAAGATGGGAATGGATGGGAGTCACCAAAACTACAAGTTTCAGAGATTGAAAGAAAACTGAGATCTGGAGCATAAGTATTGGGTTAGACCTTGAGAAAAAAATGTAACTTTTCCTCTCATTCTGAAAGCCAGACATTCATTTATTCAGCACGTATTTATTGAGTTCCTACTTTGTTCTTGGCACTGTTTTAGGTGCTAAGAATTCAGTGATGAACAAAACAGATAGAATAACTGATCTTATGAAGCTTATATTCTGGTAGTGGAGACAGACAATAAACAAGATAAGTAAAATATATAGCATGTTCCAGAATGATGAGTGCTAGGGAGAAAAAGGAAGCAAGGAGGAGGACAGGAAGTAGTGATCGCTCAGGGAGAAGGTGAAATTGAAGGAGTTCATTCTTTATATTCGTTGCCTTGACAAAATCATGTGGTGATGATGAGGAGTATGGCAGTGGGGTTGACTTGTGGGTTTGAAGGAGAGGTAGCCCACTGTAGGAAATAGAAATATTGCTGTCAATAAAATCAATTAAAATATCTGTTTCTACTCTACACTAAAGATCCAGCAATATGCTTTTAATTGGCATATTACTTTTGGTCTTACTTTACCAGCCACTGTCTGTTGTAGTCATTGAGTGGAAAACATTATTAGAATCCTATCAAAGTTTGCCTGTTAAGTTTATGAATTTTGTGAACTGATACCTAACTTAAAATTTTTTATTATTCATGGAAAAAAATCATATAACTTGAAAACCAGATGCTAAACCGCTAAAGGACCCAGAAGACTATGAACTTGAATAATTGAAGAATTCAAGCAGAAAGGGTATTTCAGTTGCAGAATAGAGTCCCAAGTTATGTTCTTAAATAAATTTAAGGGAGTTAGCGGAGCATTTCAAGATTTTTGTTCCATTTTCCTTTACTTAGGAAAAATGAATATATTCATAAGCCACTAAGATGATTCAAAAAAACAAACTAAAAATGTATTTTTCAGTTTAAAGATTATATTAGAAGTTAAATTGTCAATAGAAGGAGCCAATCTTTAAATACTGATGCTTGTCTAATGTAATATGAAAGATTCATCACTTGATACTCTTGATGAAATAAAGGATGGACAACCTTCCCTAAACAGCTGGGTTGTGGAGTGCTGTAAAACTAATCAGATACCATTTTCTCTTAAAAGCAGAGGCAGATTTTTATAATTTAGTAAACATGCTGGGATATTTCACAGAAATGACTTGAGGGAAAAAGTAACATCTGGAACCTTTGTAGCATATGTATGGAGAGACAGGACTGAGAGACCTGTCAATGGAGTAAATGACTGCTGCCTGGGAGATCCTGTCCCCACAGGCTTATCTTAGGTCTGTCTCTATTGTGAAATTCCATCATTAGCAATTCATTTCCTTGTTTAACCTTTGTGCTTGTATAGAGTCCAGAACTCATTCTATCTCCCTTTCCTCCCTTCCCAATCAAATGTCGGTGTTCTTCAGTGTTAACACTGTAGTCCTCTATTCTCACTATGTATTTTCTTTCACTGCCTCCATTTTTAGCCACCTGTGCATCAATGATTCTCCAAACCTTATTTACTGCTCTAGACTTACTCAACCAAGTCTACTGGATACAATAATAATGTTAATAATAATAGTAATAATAAGGGATGTTGTTTAAGAATGGCTCATATACACCGTATATCAAGAACTAGACTAAGAACTTTAAAACATGATTCCATTTGATTCTCTTAATTCTGCGAGGTTTACACAGGAGGAAACCAAGGCACATTAAATCCAGGTAACTGGCCCAAGATCTCATGGCTTACAAAGGGAGCAGCTGTGACCTAAACCCAGATCTGTCTGATTCCAATGTGCTTGCTTAATCACCACCTTACACTAACATCGCACTCAGATGTGCCACTGGAACTTCAAAGTCAACATGGCCAAACAAATCTAATTTTATTTCTCCCACGTCTCCCCCTTCTTCTATGTTCTTGATCCTAATTAGCGGCTCCACCATCCCCTGGAGCACTTTATTCAGAACCTAGGAATAGGGCCAGCTTCATGGACATGTGAGCTGTCCAGTTGCATGAGTGCCATTCCTGAAGGACCTCGTGCTTTGTTTAATGCTCAGCTGGTGCTGTCTTGAAACTCTTAACAATTTTTGAACAACTCATTTTTGCACTGGGCTCCACAAATTATGTAGCCAGTTTTGCCTGGGGTGGGGGTGGTGTCTTTGACTCTTTCCTTCCTTTTGTACATTCCTGTCACCCCTTCCTCCATCTCTGGTTAGTAAATCTTCTGATTCTACCTCTTAAGCCCCACTTGAACCCTTCCTCTGTTCTTCATTCCAGGCTTCCTTGCTTTAATTTACATCCTCATCATGCTTTTACTGGATTACTACGGAGTCTCCTGTCCTCCTGTTTCCTGTCTCAACTTCCTGTGATCGGTCCTGTACATTATTTTGGAAGGCTCTCTTAAAATCATACTTGTTAATGCTACTCCTCTGCTTATAGCATTCAGTGACTTCCTACTTCCTGTTGGAATAAATGTAAAACTTCTTTTTATGGCATGTAGGGCTCTCAAAACACTGTCTTTTGCCTGTTTCCTTAGCGGCACCTTTTACTGCCCCTTTGCTCATGACTTACTGTTTCCTAGCCAAATCGAAGTGAGCGCTGTAGTTTCACCATTTCATGCTTGTGCTTTCGATATTCCTCATTCCTGGAGTCTCCTTTTCTTCCTCTTACGTCACGATATAGCTTAAGCATGTCTTCTTAGGAAAAGGCTTTCTAGAACTTTCTCTGCTTTTCCCTAAAGACAACTGATTGCTCCATTCCCTACAGCACTCAGGACTTTTAATACATCTTTATTAGAGATTTAAAGCAAACACTCATATTAAGTTAAGCCACAGAAATGGCTGTTTGTGTAGGTCAAGAATGGTTGAATATCTGCATTTTTCTGTGGGTGTGATTTTTGACACTTTTATTTGATTCTGAATTAAGAACAGGACTGTTTTGTATTCAACTTCGTGCCTTCATCCTTGAGGATAATTCCTGACACAAAATAGGTGAATGAATTTCATGGGAGGAACAATAAAACAGAAAATTGTGAGAACATAGCTAACTTGAACGGAAATGTTCATTTGTAAGTAGAGTGTCTGAATCAAAGGGAGCCAAAGTATTTCAGTGTTAGATGTCAATCAATCTGGAATGTTTCCTGTACAGTCATTGTCAGAACTTTGGTCATAAGGCCTGTTACTGAAGCTCAAACTCTTGTTAGAGGAAAATTTTGAGACAAAGGTTTTGGAAACTTCAAGCGACTAGCCTAGGCTGATATACCCATGGGCTTAGAAGAAAAGCATTGGTATCTGACACAGGCACCCAGAACCCATGGTCAATGAGGATCCTGGGACTGGCTTTAGAGGAAAAAGACTGGCTTTAACTGGCTATGAGGGCAATTCTGGTGCCACTTCCCCCAAAAGTTTATGAAATCTGCTAATTTTCTGTGGATCACCATGTGTTCTCCAGAGTAACTCTTGGTATTTCCTGCCTCTGGATCTAGATTTATCCTTTCTACCTTCTCGAGGTTGTTCTGTTCATTTGATCACTTTTGAGGAAATTGGAGCCCAGAAGTGATCCCAGTGTGAGTGTCCTTGTGGGAAGTCCTCCCCAGCATCAAACCTCTGAGAATTCCTGATTTTGAAGTAGTGTCTCACCTCGATGGTTTCACCTTGCCCAGCAGAGTGGCTAAATAAGGGAGAGGAAGTCCACTTGTCTAGGGATAAGGAAAGCATAGTAAATGAGAGCATTTAAGGCTCCTGTCCAGTTGATTTTCAATAGTCTTTCTTTGTCCTCATTTGCTGTCTTCATCATACACAGATGTTGTGCCTGAGGCTGGGCTATACATTGTGAAGTATGGAAAATAAAAGATCTGGTGCATCAAGAAATTTATAATCTAGTTGAGATGCCAAATTTAGCCCTCCAACCTCTCAATTAGAGAAGAATTAGAATGGCAAGCTTTCGTGGTACCCAATATCTGTATAGGAATTTCAGTTTGCCTACATTAGGTGTGATTCCTTTCGGTGGGAGTATCAGGAAGACATATGGAGGAGCTGAGCCTCCAGACAAGCCTGCCACTGAGCATGGACAAAAGTGGCTGCTGTGGGCTCATTATCACCTTAACTATTAGGGTTTGATGATAAGATGAAAGCTCATGAGGAGAGGAAAAATGTGAGTCCAGGGATTCATTTTCTATAAGGGAAAATATAAATATAAATATACAAAAATATGAAATAGAAATATAATATAGATATGAAATATAAAATTAAAATATAAAAATCATTCTATATAAGGGAAAAGTAAGCCTTGCTGAAAGGTTGAACACAGGAAGTGAAAACAGTGAAAGTGAAAGCATCTAACCTAAAGCCTGGAAGAGTGGCAGCCCTGCTGGGATTATTTGGGAAAGGCAATTTCTTGTACTTTATTTGGGGAGGAGGGGGTGGGAGAACCTGGGGAGAATGCTGATGTCTAACTTTGAGGAGCTAGCATCCAATGGAGAGCAGTGTTTCCCAGCCTGTGACCTGAGAAACACAAATTTTGCTACGATGTTAATAGGTGTTGCCTAAAAACGAACAAAGGAAGAAAGAGTGAAAGAACAAAGAAAGAAAGAAAGAAAGGAAGGAAGGAAAGGAGGAAGAAAGAAAGATTAATTGGTTAATTCAAAAATAAATAAATGAGGGGCCGGCCAGGTGATGTAGTGGTTAAGTTCTCACCTTCTTCTTTGGCAGCCTGGGATTCAACAGCTCTGATCCCAGGAGGTACCTACACACTGCTTATTGAGCCATACTGTGGCAGGCGACCTATATACAAAATAGAGGAAGATGGGCACAGATGTTAGCTCAAGACCAATCTTCCTCAGCAAAAAGAGGAGGATTGGTGGCAGATGTTGGCTCAGGGCTAATCTTCTAGTAAATAAATAAATAAATAAATAAGAAGAAGGGAGATCTATGGTTAAACACGCTTGAAAAATATCAAGTCAAACCAAGTGAATCCAGATTTTTCTATTGTAGGATTTCTTAGAGCTATTCCTACAAGAATGTTCAACGTTCAGCAATTCCCAAAGTTACCAGGCTGCAGTTCAGCAGAGCATTCCGTGGGACTGTGATACTGTAGAACATACTTTATAAAATAACAGGGAGTTTCAGGGAATACACTGAGCTAGGGAGTAGGAGGGTCAAGGGGAGAAGTCGCAGGACATTGTGCATTTTAAGGAACAGATAATCATCCTTGTCCAAATGGCATGAGAAAAAATGTTTCTTGTATCCTTTGCTGTAAATAAATAAGAAGTGCGAAGACAATTTGGGGATATAAAACAAGGCTTGTGGTTTTTTCAGTATATCTGAAAGTGTGCTCAATTAAGACTCTGGGAATCCCGGATGAAGTAGCTGAAGGCGAGAAGGCTAATGATAGCAAGATAAACAACTAATGTTTACAGCGAGGTGCATATCCAGTTTTATTAGCTATCAGTTGTTGCTTTTTAAAGCAAATGACAAAGATTTATTTATGACCAGGCAAAGTTATCTGATGTGCAGTTTGGGCTAATTGCTGCCATGTTAGATTTCAGAGCCAGATTCTATTTTGGTAAGACAAACTTGGCAAGTGCCTAGCTTGTATGTCAAAATGTGCTCCATGTATATAAGAAACACGAGCTCCGTTAAAATTGGTCAAAATGCATGTTTTTTTGCTTTGTAATATAAACACACACATTAAGAAAGCATTGCTCTTTTAGGATCTATACATAGTATTTGGATTTAAAGCTGAATATGTGAAACCACCCATTTTGTAAACTCATAACCTTGTGCATCATAAACTGGAATAAATGAGGTGATTATAAGTGCCAGAGGATTAGTTTTAACCACCCTGTAACCCCTTTTTCTAGGTTGATTCTGGAATCAAAATTGAACTTTGAATCTTCCATTTATTTACTATGATAGGTTATTTTTTCCCTTCCCTTGGCCCCACCCTGATATTTGTTTTGAAGGGTAGATGACTGCTGATAAATGCTGAGTGTATTTCTTCTAGAGCAGAGTTGGAAATGCCTTTTAAAATATTTATCTGTGTGCTTGATCCAATTTGCTCGTAGGTGCACTTTTCTCCATGGGAGTCATAACACATATTTTACCTATCGTGGTGCAAACACACACACTCCTAGCTCATGTAGATAAGCTGTGATTCCACTGGAATGAAACGGATTTTGCAAATCACACAAAATTCTTTTTTGAAGTTATTAAAAATTGTGAGATAATTATTAATAATATTCAAAATCTATTTAGAATAGTAAGCAAAACATGTCTGTGGGCTGGATCTGGTCCATGAGCTACCATTTTGGAACTTCTTGTCTCAGTGTCTGTGGACTCCTGAATATGTTTTGTGTTCCTCCATGTATGTACCTTTATTTATTCTCTTCTTCTTGCTTAGAGTGATCGGTTGCCATCTCATTCTATTGAAAATCTTTCCCGTTGTTCAGTGGCCAGTGCAAGGCCACCGAGGAGTCTCCGTTGCTTCAGTCTGTCCTCCTCCTGTGAGCACCTGCATTACTTATTGCCTGTGCCTATTCTTTGATTCTTACAAAATCCTTCGTCTTATCACTATTCTTGGATATGTCCCATGTTTGTTCTTTAACTGTAAACTTTTTGAGAGCCCATAACAATATATTGCAGACTGTATATGTTAGCTATAACTGCAATATCTGTCATGGAATCTCATATACAACTTAGGTACAAAATCAAGTAGTTGAATGAATGAAACATGTTTCTTAAAGCATTTTGGTTAAAATTACTTTTGCACATATGCGAAAAAGTAGCTAAAATTTTATTTCATAAATCATGGAAATGCTGTTATATTACTTTTAGAAATAAAGCTGTATTTGTAGAGGAAAATAATTTTATTCTCGTACGTCTAGGAGAATGGATAACCATTCAGTATTCCTTACTACAAAAATCACATGTGGTCCATTTGATATGTCATATTTTAAAACCTTTTCCCTTCAGGGTTTTTACATAATGCACACTCAATGAGGTTAAGGATATTTTCAGGTATAAATTGCTTTGGATGTGTTGAAGAGGAAAACTGTTTTAAAACACTCTGGAACTTCAGGGGGCTGTTTATTCCTCTCTGCTTCAGATTGATTAGGCAAGTGTTATAAGACCTTAAGCTCACCTTATAAAGATGCTAAATTCTCAAATTGCCTAGAATAAATGAAAATTTAAAACTATTCTCAGAGCAATTATTTGAAGGGTCTCACATTTAATCCTGGATTGTGAGTGTGAAGAGACAAAAAAGAAAGCAAGAAGGTGTAGGAGTGTCAAAATGTCGCCTCATTTTATTGTTTAGTAAAACTTGTATGCAAGACAGGCGTATAAACCTTTATCTACATCTTCCTGGGGATACATACGCATATATACATCTTTTTGAAAGTTTAAAGCATCTTTTTATTCTAAGGAATAACATAACACGTTCATCTAAATCACATTATGAAAAGAGGGAAGGTTCCCGACATCTGTTGGAAATATTAATCCAGAGATGTTTGAGCTGATCAGCCCTATACTATTTTCTTCGTACTGCATGTGAGATCGTGTGTGTGGCAGTTTGTCTGTGTGCTATAACAAGTTCCCTTTCTGACTGGGACTTGCAAATGTTTCCTGGGGGCTGATCACACTTGTTGAAACAAGGAGGAAATTCCTCTCAGATGAAAGAATATATTACCTTTAGGACTGGTGGGATTATGTAGCAGGCCCTTAGACATGAACTGCTAGAGGTGGCTGTGACTTTGAGAGGTAACTGTATGGTGATGTCTATTGCCCAACGACACCTTTGTGCTCAGATGAATTTGGGTCCAACAATCTTGTTATATTTTTCCTATGTGGGAAAAATGTCACCACTTTTCATGCTTCAATGCAGCAAAGTTTGAGACAAAAGAAAAGGAATCTCCCCCTTTATTCAACAGCATTTATTGAATTCTACTATATTCTGGTTATTGTTCGCTCTAGGAATAAAATAAAAATTAAATGAGAAGCTGCTTCCTTTTATGTTCTAGTAGAATGAAATAAATTTCTTAATAAGTATAATACAAGAAGATGATTGTTACAATTGAGGCAGTTAAAGCAGGGGAAAGAAATCCACATGTCCTTTGAGAAGCCAGAGGAAGTCACAGGAATTAGAACTTCAAAGATACCTAGAGATGTGCTTGGGAAAGTGGGCATGGGAGGACAATGCAGGCAGAGAAAGTTTATCTGCAAAAGCCAGGGGCTTGGGGTCAACTTAGGTCTGGTTCAGAGAAGGGCTAGTAATCTGACATGGTCAGGTGAGGTGGGTGGTGGGAGATAAAGTGAGGTAAGGACACAATGGACATTGTAGGTCCACTAAGGATTTCTGAATTTTATCCTGGAGGGGAATATTCTTACTGCCTTTGGCTAGCTCCGTTAGACCAACGATTTAAGATTACGTTGGGTAATAAAAGAGGAGGATTAAATGTGTGAAATTTTGATGTATGTCTTACTAAGTGTCAAGTACTAATCTGAAATTTAATACTCACAACTCCCTTTTTGGAGGTAAGATGCGTCATTGTCTACCATCTGAAAATTCTGAAGCTTGGAGAGTTTAAGCACCTGTCCCGGAGTCAAATACCCAGTGAGAAGCAAAGCCATGTTCAAACCCAGGAAGTCTAGCTTCAAGGGCCATACACTTTAATCTCTGGCATTCTATATCTTCAGATAGGTCTTTCATTCCATTGCATCCTTAGCCAAACAGCAGACTGTATGGTTTAATGATGTCATTAATATTTGCCAATGGATCCAGACCTTTAAAAGTCCAAAGGCTTAATGGATATGACAGTTAAATGTCACATGTTAAGACAGAAAGCTGTCTTCTCAGTGTTCTTCATATCTAACATCTGAAATAAGAGAAATTTCAGGCTAATACTTATCCTTTCCCTGGATGTTAAAAACTGAAGCTGGGAAAGAAAGAAAGAGCGAGACATCTTTGCTCTTTGACCACAGTCTGTTAAGGATGTGACCTCAGAGCTGTCAGTGCCCATGTGCCCACCAAACAGAGAAGCATGGGCGTGGGGACCCAACCTGCAGAGAGATGCAGAGCCAAGATTTGGAGAGAGAAGGGACTGGCTGCGTTCCAGACCAGAGTCCTTGTCATGCCTAAGTTTAGAGGACCCTCTGCCTTTGTAATACCCGACTGTGTGAAGCCATCAAGTCCCTTTTTTCACTGAGCTACTTAGAGAGTTGGGATCTTTGTAGCGACAACTCTGAATATATGACAGCATATGTATCTCATTCTTGGAATTGTTCAGTTCTTAAAATGTAAATTTTCATTGCATAAATTGATATGCTACTACTAATAATACCTAAGTGAAATGAGATCAAATGACTCTACTCCAAACTATCTACTTTCTTTGATCTTATACAAGTCAATTTTTATACGTTATTGGTATTTAATCATTCAATACTCAATGGCTTTTTTCTTGATCCATAGCAAGTGACAATGTGAAAGATAATCGATATTTGATTCAGAAAGAGAATATGGGGAATAGTCCCTATAAAATGGTGTTATGAACCCTTTTTAAATAATGGTCTCTTTTGAGACTCCCTCTAACAAACTTAAACTGGTAGATGAAATAGTCTTTAGGGTGCTAAGAAATTTTAAGAGACTCTTGTTTGGGTATGATATTAGAAATGTGTAATGACTACAGTGCAAAAGCATTGACCAATCAGAGTGGATACTGGCCTTCAACAACTAGTATATAGTCATACTGGTGTGGTGGGTACTTGCTGAACACAGGATAGTCCTCATTCCAGGTTCTAACACTCCCCTGAAGCATTATTGTACTCTTCTGTCCATCCTTGTCTTCTCCAAAACCCTAGAAACACCCACAACACACACACACACACACACACACACACACACGCTTCATTGACTTAAGCAGGATTTCTGGGTTTTCATGGAAAGCAGAATTGGGCCCATGGGCTTAACAAACACATGTTTTTCCTATTAAGGTGAGGGCTGCTTGTTTTAAAATTTAAACAAGGGCTCTGTTTTGTGTGACTATTATTTGACTTTTTTCCAGGCATTTTAATAACCTTTATTTGCAGAATTGTTTTCATATTACAAATTCTTCTATGTCTTTCAAGAAAATGCAAGTTTCTATGGTTCAAAAGAAAACCCGTTTGACCTCAGTCACACAGGGAGTTCAAAGTGCTTTGGCCTCCACGCTTTGTGTTTGAAGGTGCTGCTGCACTGATTTTGAGCCCTGAACTTGGCCTACTCACTGGAAGGAACACTTATGCATGGATTGTCAAAGGCAGGGGTGATGTGGACGTCTCACCTTTGGCCCTGGGACCAAGCAGTCCCCACAGTGGCCAGGTTACTGAGTAATGTAGCGACTAACAGATTCTCTGCGTAGTTCTTCAGCTGTTACGTCAACATGTAGCTCAGAAGGTCATTATTTTCCCCCATAAATCCTGTTCCAGCCTTGACTGTTAATCATTATAGAGATTTCTAACATATTCATAATTATGATAAAAAAGTTGAAGCATAGCCAGGATTTTGAGGAAAGATCTGAAAAAGGAGGGGCAATCCTCTGGGTAGGGGGAAAGGCATCTCATAGGAATTGGCTCATGGGGATGAGGGGGTCTTGAAATGGGCAGTTGAAAGAAATACTGTACACAAGAAAAGAATAAAAGGACAAAATATATAAATCAACGAGGGTAGTAGAGAGTAAATAGGGCAATATCATGTGAAGAGGATAAAGCCGTTAGGTTTACAGGAAAGCTATCCTGAAATTCTTCACTTCCTTGTAAACAAGTCACCCCAAGGTTGAGACTGGGGTTATTCTGGCTGATGGAGAAAGAGACCAAGTCATTGGAGGCTTTGATGGAAAGTCGGCAATTCACTTACACTGATTCTTAGACTCCCACCAAGAGAGGAAGAACATGAACATTCTCCAGCTCCAGGGAGGTCCAGCAGAGATCTAACATTTATCTTTCTATTATAATCCAGTAACAATCTAGAAACTAAAATCTAGAAACCAAGCTGGCCACTTGGATAGAAAAGAAATTCAGATTGTTTCGTAAGTTCAGCAACATCAGAAAAATTACTATTAAAAAGACAGCAAAACAAAGCTTTCATTCAGACAAATTCTGATGTGATTAGTCAACAAACACATGGTGAGTCAGGTCAGCAGTAATGAGGTTACATCCACCCCTAATGTGCTACAACAAATGCTCAAAACTTGCTATTCTCTCTACATATGTTTGTATTTTGCAATGTCTCCAGAGATAAAAAATATTTGTATTACTTCTTCCTTCATAAGAGACATCAAGCTTTGTAGAAGTAGGAAGTATGAATTATGGATGGAAAATACACTTTTTGTTCCTCTGAGGCTGGACTTACAGAATGCCCTATAAAATTTAGTTACTGTCATTGAGGAACTGAGGACCTAATGTAGGGAAGGAAAAAGAAAAGGTGGAAAAAAAATGAAATTGAAGCATTTTATGAATCAGGTGGTTTGTACTTCACATGCTTCCATATGACAGGATACTACATTAAATTGAGCTTTAGACTAGGGGTCAGCAAACTATGACCCACGGGCCAAATTCAGCTGCCATGTGTCTTTGTGAATAAAGTTTTATTGGTGAAAGCCAAGTTCATTGGTTTACATATTGTTTATCTAGGGTGCTTTCCCACTACAATGGCAGATTTGAGTAATTACTGCAGATACCATATGGCAGGCAAGCCTAAAATATTTACTATCTGTCCATTTACAGCAAAAGTTGGCCAACACTTGCTTTAGATAATTAGAGCCTTCAATCCCTAGGGGTGTTCCTAAAGACTTACGAGCATAGGGAAACCACAATGAATAATTCTCCCCACGCTCTTTAGGAAAGATTGAAGTTAAGATGAACTTCAAGGGTAGGTTTGATGGCAAAAAGAAGAAAAATCTACCTGTCTTAATGACACATGTGGAAGGGGCTGCTGCCTTCAGGATCGTTATGATCGGCTGAGTGGGTGTATGCCAGTCTCAGATCTGTTTTCCAACCAGTTGGCAGCTTTTACCCTTCATCCCTGTCAGGTGAAACTTTAGCCACCTGGAGCCAGCAGCAGTGAGGGCCCCCAAAGTGAGGGGCTCAAGCTGATTAGCCTAATTTGTTATACTCTAGGAATTGGTTGTGAGGAGTCATACAAAGTTGGGACATTGTGAAAAACGGGGACTTTTTGAATAGGGTGTTATGTGATAAAATATCCATCATGTGATGCATGCCAAAGATGTAAAATGTGTAACTTGAGGGAGAAAGAGTTACCAGCTAATGTCACGAGCCAAGGATGGCGGGATTTGTGGTAGGCTCTAAGGAATGGGTAAAATGCTGATAAATGGAGAAGGACAAGAAACGCTCCCTCATGAAATCAGTGGAGATTTTCCCTTCTCTGTCTAGAGCAGAGCTGAGCCACAGCTGGTTGATTTCCTACAGAGAACAGCCTTTGTACACAGGAATTGAAGACATGGTCCAGGTTTCACGCTCTAGGATTAAACGACCTCAGACCTTAAAGATATGGTATCACTCAGCATAATTCTCACTATTGTTCATTCAGGAATTTTTATTTGTCTTATCAAATTTCTCCCCAGTGCTATCACAATGGAAAACCACAGAAAATATTTTTCAATTTACACATTGAAAAAGAAAGAAGTACTTATACATAAATCCATTTAAATGGAATTCACACTGAAGGAATTAAGGAGAAACAGCAATAAACTTACTTTCAAGGCAGGGGAAATAGAGGTGTGACAACAGTTTCCTAGAGTGACAATTGGTGCCAGATTAGTTACTGAATTCAAGTCTATCAACTTTACCTTGTCGTGCTGATATGTAGTCAATATGCATAGATAAGACTTTCCTAACATACTTAAATTTCTTTTCCTTTTTGGTTTGTAAATAGTCACTGCCTTGAGTTTCAAAAGACTATGGTGACTATAATTCCTGTTTTGCCCAGGACAGTCCTGGTTTACACCTGTTATCCTAGGGTAATTAATTTAGTGCCTCCCATCACTCTCACAACTGTTCCAGTTTGGGTGACAAATTATATGGTCACCCTACCAAGGGTCTTTGACTATTCCCTCCTTAGAACCCCCGGGACCTCCCTGTAAACCAGCAACCAGAGGCTTGATGACAACACAGCCAGGGCTAGAGAAGGGAGCATGGCCTAGCACTAAGGCTGGCTTGCCTGCCTAATCAGTTATTAAATATTTTGACTATTATCCCTGTAGGTTTGAGTTTTTTCAGATTTCAAATTCTACAGATGGCTGAGAGAGATTCTCCCTCAGCCTGTAGCTGTAAACTGCCTCCTGCAGAGGGCAGGACTCAAGTTCTCTTGTACCGGATGAGGTGGCCCAGCCCATCCGTCTATACCTTTCTCAAGTCTCACCTTCATTCTCTGTCCTCTTACCATGTGGGCCTCCTCTCAGTTTCCTGATAGCAGCTCTTTCCTCCTCACTCTTACTGCCTATAATCCTCTTTCTCCCTCCTCATCTGGCTAAGGTATCTTTTAGGTACCAGCTCCATTATGACTTCCTCAGGCAAGCTTTTCCTGACCCACTGTGACAGCAGAATTCTAATATGGCCACTAAGACACATACCCCTTTGTATATGTACATCTTTTCCCAGTTATTCAATAAAACACTAATCTAGATACTGCTGTGAAGGGATTTTACAGGTGTAATTAAGGTCCCAAATAAATGGACCTTAAGATTTGGAGCCTAACTTTGGTGAGCTTAACCTAATCAGGTAAACCCTAAAAAGGGACTAGGCTCTTCTGGAAGAAAGAGCTTTGAATCGTGAGAAACTCAACACAAAGGAGATTTTCTGTCACCAGCTTTGAAGAGGGAGGGGAATCTGTGACAAGGAATGTGGGTAGTCTCTAGGAATTGAACACAGCCCCCAGCAGTGAGCCAACAAAGAAATAGAGACCTCAGTCCTACAACCACAAGGAACTGATTTCTTCCAACCATCTGAATGGAGCTTGGAAGTCAATTGTCTTGCTGACCCTCCAGACTAAAACTCAATCTGGCTGACACCTCAATTTCAGCTTCTGAGACACTGGATAGGGAATCCAGCTATGCAGTGCCTGGAGTTCTGACATACATAAGTTTGAGATATTAAGTGGATATTGTTGTAAGCTGCTGAGTTTGTGGTAGTTTGTTACGCAGCAAGAGAAACCCACTATATCTATAGTCTAACTCATACTCCTTTCTTATCCATTCATAAGATCACATTCTTTCCTTTCACTGGTCTCATTTAGTTTCTAATTCTATATTAAGTTGTGTGGTGGATTGAATAGTGTCTCCCAAAAATTCCTGTCCATTGGGAACCTCAGAATGTGACCTTATTTGGAAATAGGGAATTTGCAGATGTAATTAGTTAATGGTCTTGAGATGAAGTCATCCTAGATCTAGAGGGTGCTCTAAATACAATATTTGTTGTCCTTATGAGAATAGAAGAGGACACAGAGACACACAGAGGAGAAGACAATGTGTAAATGGAAGCAGAGATTGAGTGAACTGTCTACAAGCCAAGGAATGCCAGAAGCTGGAAAAGGCAAGAGAGGATTCTCTCCTAGAAACTTCAGAGGGAGCTTGGCCCTGCTTGCATTCTGATTTCAGACTTTCATCCTCCAGAACTGTGAAAGAACAGATTTCTGTTGTCTTAAGCCATCCAGTTTGTGGGACTCTATTATGGCAGTGGTAGGAAACTATACAAGGTGTATGATTTTTAAAATTTTCATACTCTTTCTGTCAAGCCTTCTGAGTTAAGGGATGTGTTTATTTTTGCACAGCATAGTGTCTCCAGTGCCTTTCCCAATGCCTGGCATAGAGTAAGTGTTCAATAAATAAATCGTCTAATTGATGAGTACATGATGGTATAAATAGAAATATGGTTGAGAGCTTTGCCTACCTCTGGATAGTTAATTTTCTCTTTTAGCAGCCTGGGGAATAAATTTCTGAGATGGATGCAGCATAAGTCTAGGTTTGAGGTTAGTCAGTACACTGCATGTTTGAGGACTGTAGCCTCTCATAGCCCTCCTTCTACCATAGAGACAGCAATGTTCTTGGATTATTTCCATTCAGGTCCAGACATGGATTTTGACAAAAACTTAACTTCAGGCCTGGACATCTAAGGTAATATGGACTATTATGGGTGCCTCTGCAATTAGTTTCGTTGTAGTCAGACTCTAGGGCTGCATTCAACAGAAACTGGCCTTGACTAATGTAAGCAATAAACAAAAACCATGGGTATACATTAAATGGACCACAGAATTGAAGGAAGAGTTGAGCAGCTAGACTTCTGGATGGGCAGAAACAAAGGCCTCTAAGTTACCCTGGAGATCTTAGAAACAGGGTTTCTTGTCAATCTCTTCAGGGCTCTACCATTGGCTGACTCAACTCCAATCATCTTTGTATCTCAGAGCTAAAGATTACATTTCCCAGTTGAGTGGATCTGATTGGCTAGCTTGAGTCATATGTTCACCCTAGTGGTTGGGCAGTTCCTCTAAACCAGGAGAAGTAAGGAAGTTTCACAGATAAATGTGGTACTGTTACCAAAAGTTAGAGAAGGGCTTCTGGACAGACAACCAGGACAAATTCTTCTCAGCTCTCCATGTCAGCTCATCCTCAAACAACAGTGACCTGACGAAAAGTTTATTCTGTTATTTTTTCCTTTCTAGAATCTACCCCACTTCTGATATCAGTGTCCCCTCTTCCTTGGGGAACCCTCTCTCCATCCACTTCCTGTGGGTGGAGCTCCAAGTATGCATAGGAGGTCCTAGCCAGGCAATTTAAACCATGGAATTTCAACTCTTTGTTTTTTCTTGGGTGTATTAGAGGAAAAGCATCTTTTTTTTTCCTTCTGAAGGTTGCTAAGAATGTAGGCTATAACTCTTGGAAATCTCATTTCCATACAAAGGGAAAAGCCTGGCTGAAAGTGGGCCAACACAGATAAAATCAGAACTGAGAAATGAGAAGAGCAAGACTTAGCCATAAAGATATCATTTGTGTCCCAAATCTGACCCAAATTCTGGACATTTCAGTTGAATAAGCCTCCCTTCCTTCCTTCCTTCCTTCTTTCTCTTCTTCCTTCCCCTCTCCTTCTCTTCTTCCTCTTGCTTCTTTTTCCTTTTTTTGGCTAAGAAGTTTGAATTGTAGTTTCTGTCACTTGCAACCGAAAGAATTCTAAGTTGGAAGGAGGGAGCAACAATTCTACCCATCAATAGCGAGGACAGCAGAGTCAGCTGACTGGTCTCTGAGAAGGCCAGCTTTGCTGCCGGGCATATAGTGAGTGCTATTCTGCCTTCCCTGCAGAGGGCACGTGGTGTTTCTGGTGTTATTTTTCATCCCCTGCCTTCTAGCTCTGATTGATTGTGTCCAATCCCTGATCTGATCTGGCCCCTTGAACTGTCTTCCTACTCTTTCTGTTCCTGCTTTGACAGTTGCTCTCACTTTCTCAAAAGTTGCAAATGTTTCTCACTGTTGCTCTGAAAAGTGGGAACAGTGCAGAGAGAGGTGATATCTGTCAGCATCGCAGCGTTGTGAGAACGGCTTGCCAAGTTGGCGAGACCTTTCAAATTGTTTCCCTTGGGCTGTGGAGTTTGTGACGGTCTGTTTTACTTTTTCTGTAAAGAAGTCAATGCATAAAGGCCTGTGTGCCTGCCCTGTGTGCAGACAGCACCTGCCTGGAGCAGCCTGGGTCACAAGGAGGCTCTGCGTGAGGACCCAGCGTCATCCATCACTTTAGCTACAGCTCCTGGCCTCCGCATTGAGAAATGCGATTTGCCAATCTAAGGCATCTGAGCTGTGGCTGAACTAGGAAAGAAAAAGTTAAGAGAGGGCTTCTCAGGGTTTCCTTATTTATCCTGGAGCCGAGCTGTTGGCACGGATGTAATTTCTCACTGCCCACCTCTGACACAGTGGCCAAGTGACTGTTAGAATGATTGGTGACTGTGTGAAATGGAGCTATTTGAGGATAATGTAGAACATCGGCTTTATGGACCTCAATATATTGTTTCAATAGACAGGTGGCCTTCCAAATCCATTCCTGCGAACGTGGGATGCTGTTCTTTATACGCCCATGGAAGTGGGTGTCTATTACTGCCATGCTGTGTTCATGGTTTTTATTATGATCATGTTCCTTGTCTGAATTGATAGAACCATTTTGTCAGCTCAAGTGACAGCAGCTGTTTTTTTTTGTTTAAAAGAAAGCTCTTCATTTCTGTTAGTAAGTTGCTAAATCTCTCATGAAGAAATACTGCAATTATAAACAGAAGGTTCCCCAACATTCACTTATTTATAATTTATAAATTTATTTTTGCAAAAGGTATTCTGGTAGAGCTCCCGGGAAGAGCATGCAGGTGCATTAGAAGGTGCAGAGGGTATTTCAAAGAAGGCTTATGGAGGAGAATGATTTTGGGAAAGGCAGTAAATGTTAGCCAGACAAAAAAATACGGCGAGAGCATTACAGACAAAAAGAATAACAAAAATAAATACAGTTTTCTCAAATATTCCTGTAACATTCATCAGAATTGTCTATAAGAATACGAGATGCAACAGAAAACTCCTTGATACATTTTCTCATACAATAATATTATAAATTGGTGTTAAATTTTCAATGGAAGTTTGCTATCACATGACCACTTTAAAGCAAATAAAACAGAAAACGCTGTCCTATGTAGAACATGCAAATTATCCTTCACATGAAGAAAGAGCAGGGCACGTCCGTCTCTGGGGATGTGCCCACAGATTTGTGCTCACAGATAAGGAAGCTAATTGTCTTTCAGTCGCTGCACAATATAGAGAGGTCAAGCCCAGATTTCACCATTTATTAACTCTGATCTTTGGAAATTGTTTAACTAATATGAGTCCTTTCCTTCATCTGTAAAATATAGCTAATAATGGTATCTATGGAGTTCTCGCTAGGGTTAAATGAGATATTACATTTAAAGTGCTTAGAACTTTTTCTATAGGAAGAATAAAAATACCCCCTTAATCTTTAAATAAAACGATAATAGAAAAGAATCCGAAGGAAAGCATGGGAAATGGTGAAATGAAGATAAAAGCAAAAATTATAAATTAAACAGGAAAACAGTTGAATTGATAAACTCAAGACCTTTTTATATTAGAGAAAAAATATTAATATTCAAATTTAACAAAAACTAGAGAAAACACAAAACACAATATTATATGTGAAGTGCTTTAAAATACTTATGCACTTTGATCCAGGATTTCCTTTCTAGAAAATTCTCCTAAGGAAATAATCACAGAAACGCATAAAGATTTACAAATATATGTATTATTTATTTTAAGAAAATAATAGAAACAACATCCATTAATATGTAACTCATTAGACAAATTATGATAGAAAAATAATCAAAATCTAGGAAGAATATTTATGGTTACAGGAAAAGAGTCATAATATAATAAAGTGTAAAATTAAGCTAGAAAGCTGTATACTTAGATACCAATTTGATTTTTAAAAATCTACATGAATTCATAGGCGGATGGATATGAGAAGGAGCTAACGGTTAGCCCAGGATACTCAGATACTCACGGTAGAGTGAGAGAATTATACGGTGAGTTTGATTTTATTTGGTGTACTTTTTTAAAATTTCCTTATTTTGTGCAATGAGCATATATTGCTTTGGTATCAGAGAAAAATATAAATAGTAGAAGTTACTATTGTTTTTCAAGCCATGCCTTAACAGGGAAATAACTGAAAATCTCTCTCTCTTTCTCCCTCTCTCACCCCGTCTCGTTCTCTCTCTCTCTCTTCCTTCCCTTTCCTCCCTCCCTCTCTGCCTCCTATAAGACACTTTGCCGGGCTGGCTAAAGTCCAAGGATTCTTGCACAAACAGCAGTTGACATGAAGAAACTTTTATGGACAAAGATCATTGTCTTTCAAAACTCATCAAGGAGCTGTGTGGGGGCAGAGGGAGTTGAAATGTCCATCATTCCCACATGATCCTCTTCTCACCTCCATTTCTTCCCTTTATATACCTTGACGAGGTGAGACATCCCACCATAATAAGGGGCTTCACAGCTCTCCGCTCTCTCAGACTCACCTTAATCCTATTCTTTCTTTCCTGGCCTGGCAGAGTCAAATCATATTTGCATGTATTTGAACCTGACTTACATGCATAACTGGTTATTTTTTAAAAAAATCCAGCTGCATATTTTAGTTCCTTTCTCATTTAGGAAATTTGAATGGAAAATTAAATCCATTTAGCAGTACTTACTTTGTTAATTTCCTGAAGCAGTCAGAAGAAAAGATCCAGTTTATAAAAAGCTGCATAAACTTCATTCAGTGGATTCATTTCTCTATACATACTCTTATTAAATTGGTTTGCATTTCACACTTTTAAGTTTTTTTATTTCCTGTCTTTCGTGTTGCCTAGGCGTTATAGCAAGTGAGTCTAGAAGAGCAATAAACACGGAGCAGGGTTTGAGTTCCTTGGGTCGTCTCAAGGAAAACACTTGATCTTCCTGTACAGCAGCATTCTCTTCTGTAAAAGGAGAAGTTTATTTGCGTAAATTCTCTCTTGGTGGCTCTGGAAGGATTAAATAGCCAATGTCTGGAAGCAACATAAGCGATTCTGAAAATAAGGCTCTGGGAATCTGTGATTTTCTTTCTCAGAAGGATTTATTGCTTCGGCATTGGAGTTTGCGTGTGTTGTGTGTACAGAGCTGTGAGTGACGTTCCTGGTTCAAGAAAGGAATTTATTTTTTTAACAAACACATATGTAGTGCTTAGTATGTGCCAAGTGCCATTCTAAGCTCTTTACAAATTTTAACTCATTTAATCCTTGCAATAACTCTATGAAAAGGGCAGTATTATGATCTACATTTTAAAAGGTAGGGAAACAGCCCCAGAGCAGTTAATTCTCCCCAAATCTTGCATGTACTAAACGACAGTTGTATACTCAGACTACCTGTCTGTCGATTCCATGTTCATAACCATGATGCTATGCTGTTTTGAAGGAATTTTTGAGAAATGACTGAAAGTCACCCTTATTTTATAGGATTGAGGTTTGTTTGTTTTAAACATAATCTTACTAACATTGCCTATTGCCTGATTGTCAGCCAATATTTATCCCACATGGGAAAGTGATTCTTGAATTTAACCTTTCAAGGGTGATTCTTCCTCTAAATGCTTTCCATGAGCTAACCGGAACCCTTTCCTTCACATCTACTTGCACATATTTGAACACACGGATTGAGAATTCCCCAAGAGGGCAGAGGGAATGTCCTCTTCTGGATCCAAGGAGGAGGAATCTTAGCATGAATCTGTCCATCAGGAGGCTCAGAGCACTTAAGAAAACCTCTACGGAGTTGTAAGTTGTTTTGAGGATTTTAAATCCATGAGCCCAGCAGATTCCCCACTGTGCTGATGGACAAGATTCACTCGACTAGCCCCGCCTAAATGTAACACCATCGTCTTGGCCCTCAGTGGAATTAGCTTGGCTGTAGATGACGTTCAGCATTTGATCAAAATTAATGTAATGCAGCTGCAGTTCCAGATAACATTTGTTAATTTTCAAAATGTCGCTGTTTTACCTAACACGAAACTTGGGCCGATCATGATTTTTTTTTGCTTCAAACAAGTCATGCAAGTCGAAGTATCTGCTTTTTGCAATCTAATAAAAGAAAAATCCTGAAATGTATGTCACCATCAAGCCATCTCATTTCTTTCTGAATGCATACATAAAATTAAATGCCATCAACCTCAAAATTGACTGCGAGGATCAGAATAAAGCAATCTCCTTGAAATAACTACTATCTGGAAGAGCTATAATAAAACTTGTAAGCATCACTTCCATCCTCCATAAGTGACTTAGGATGATATTCTTAGAGTCTTGGTGGCTCTTCATAATTGAATTGTTCTTTAATAAACTCTTTCCTAGCAACTTAACACCCCTCACTCAATAATTAATTTCACAATCCAGTTACGGGTCAGATGAGTATTATTATCTTTATAATGTAAAGAAAAAATTGCAAAACACTAGATTTGAACAATGGTTGTTAGAGTTAAGACAAAAAAAAAAATAATGATAAAGGCTGTTAAAAATCAAACGTACAAGAAACGATAGAACAAAAAGATATTTAAAAACTCCTGTAGGGGCCGGCTCCGTGGCCGAGTGGTTAAGTTCGCGCGCTCCACTGGGGTGGCCCAGGGTTCGGATCCTGGGCGCAGACATGGCACCGCTGGTCAGGCCACGTTGAAGCGGGGTCCCACATCCCACAAGTAGAAGGACCTGCAACTAGGATATACAACTATGTGCCGGGGGGAGTTTGGGAAATAAAGCAGGAAAAAAAAAAAAAAAAACTCCTATAGATGATGGACAATGCTTCCTATTTTTCATTTTTGAATACCTAGATAATTAGAGAATGCCTCTAATAGAATTCCTTTGTTTCTTTTATGTTTTTGGTAAAATAGTTGGTTTGTGTAAGCTGCATATGAGGTCAAACCAAGAAGTTTTGGGTAGGTTGACAAGAGCCATACATATTTCTGCTGTAGTAAAACCCTTGTTTAGGCACTGTCTGTACAGGTTAGATGTAAAGGGCTTTTAAGCTCCACAGTTGCCTTCTATACTGGCTCTCAGCAAATTGACAGCATCTCTAACAGCTAAGCAGCCAATGGAGGCTGTGAAATCCAGCCCTGGGGTAGTGGAGTGCTTCTGTTTTCTGGATATCAGCCTTGTTTTCTTTTTGCCTCTCCATCTCATGTTTGCTCAACACCTCTTTAAACAATTAATTTCTCATATTAACACCCTTCTGTTTAAAG
This sequence comes from Equus caballus, assembly GCF_041296265.1. Taxonomy (NCBI): domain Eukaryota; kingdom Metazoa; phylum Chordata; class Mammalia; order Perissodactyla; family Equidae; genus Equus; species Equus caballus. The sequence goes on along the minus strand of NC_091689.1, from coordinate 14,775,211 downwards.
TACCTAAAATAATTCATTTTTTCCTGAATGGATCCTAAGTTTAATTTCAGCAGACTCATAGAAAATAAATGGTATTTCTTCGATCTAATGATAGCACTTAAAAACCATCTTTCCAGTGATGGGTACTTCAGAACGAGCTTCTAGAGATATGCTAAAAGCAATTTAAAAGCTGTTATCAAGCAATGATTGATCAGGTTCATGTATTCATTGAACATTTATTCATGGGCACAACATTGTATTTATCACATACATCTAATATTTATTCCTAGCTTTTACAGAATTTTCTTCTCTTATTTTGTACTTAGTATTTTTTTTTTTTTAGGAAGATTAGCCCTGAGCTAACTGCTGCCAATCCTCCTCTTTTTGCTGAGGTAGACTGGCCCTGAGCGAGCACCCATGCCCATCTTCCTCTGCTTTACATGTGGGACGCCTATGAAAGCAAGGTGTGCCAAGCGGTGCCGTGTCTGCACCCGGGATCTGAACCAGTGAACCCCGGGCCACCAATTTGAATGTGCAAACTTAACCACTGCGCCACCAGGCCGGCCCCTGTACTTAATCTTAACTAGATTATAAAATAAGAATTTGATCAGAAGCAGAAATAAATGCTGGTTTTAGTTAAAACTCCTTGTTAACAAAGAATGATGCAACTCTGATCACTCTAAGCAAAATAATAAGGCAATTAAAAATTTTGGAACTGGGAAAGGAGCTTGAATCATACCTAGAAAATTGCCAAGCATCTGTAAACCTCTAAAGTGCATTTTGAATCATCATCGAAGAAAATAAACTTTGATTCTAAAACGAACTTTTGCAATTTGCTAATCGTACTAAATATAGCATTTCTAGAAGCAGAAAGTATTGTTTTTAACTTCTGTAGGGCTCCCAGAAATCTCAGGGAATAGCAAAACTGGTTAATGGTCATTTTGGAGAATAAGAGAGGCAGCCTCAGGCACCAAGAAGCAGGCAGCCCAGTTGGGCGGAGCCTACCTGAGTCAGAATCCCGGTCCGGCCATCATTACCTATGAGTTGTGGACTGCAGATTTCTCCCTCTGAGGGTGATGACCATAATTATAATAATAGAAATGAACTCATAGGATTATGATGAGGATAACTGCTAAAGTACTTAGAATAGTGTCTGGGAGATAGTAAACATTCAGTAAATGTTATTATTAACAATCACTATTATGGCTCAAATGGTCACAAGGCACAGGCAGCCTGGACACTAATGAGTAATTTATCTCTGGTCAGTTACACTCACCTCAAACTTCTTCCTTCCTTCCTTCCTTTCTGTTTTTCTTCCATCTTTCCTTCCGCTCTTCCTCCCTGCTTCTCTTCTGCTCTCTTCCTCCTTCTCTCTTTGAGTATCATACTGTTTCTTTCTGCTTCCTTTTACCTCTTTCTTTCCCTTTATTCTGCCATTTCCCTTTATTGACTTTCTATCTTCCTACCTCTATTTTTACCCCTACCATCTTTCTCCCATTCCCAACAATCTCATTAGTGTCCTTCCTCAACTTATTATGATCTGTTTAAAATGCATGTCTCATTACTGAGTTTTAAAAAATAATCTAAAATTTTTATATCTCTACTTTAAGGAAACAAGTAGGCAAGGGAAATGTGTTTCACTTCTTTAAAAACAAAACCCTCAGGACCTAGCCCTGTGGCTGAGTGGTTAAAGTTCTGCACGCTCTGCTTTGGTGGCCAAGGGTTTACGGGCCCAGATCCCAGGCAGGGACCCGCTCCACTCACCAGCCATGCTATGGAGGTGTCCCACATACGAGAAAATAGAGGAAGACTGGCACAGATGTTAGCTTAAGGCTAATTTTCCTCAACCAAAAAAAGAGGAAGATTGGCAATGGATGTTAGCTCAGGGGGAATCTTCCTCAGCAAACAAAATAAAACAAAACAAAACAATGAGGCCCTCAAAACTAAAATTATTTTATGCATGTCATTTCCCTGGGTGGATATTTTTATTTGTGGAATAATCACAAACAAAACTTTCTTCCTTTCCACCATGGGAAAACATCAATGGCTTCCTTGCCCTGAAGCAATAAAAAGAGGGAAGGAGAGAGAAAGAGAGAGAGGGAAGTTAGGGGTTCTATAGGGTCTAATAGATTAGCATCTGTAGTTTGAACATGACTCAGACACATAGCCAGGAAATTGGGCAATGTGGGAGGGCCTAGGGCCACATGCCCTAGGCAGCTCCAACCACTGAGCAGGGCTGGCCAAGTGGAGGTGGGAACAGTCACGGCCAGGCGCATTTCAGGGTGAATTCCTATCCTAGGAGGACTAGAGCTCCCCCACGTCCCCACGGCCCTTCCTCTGGAATATTATGATAGTAGGATTCTCGTCCTTTAGGTCAACTTATTTGGAGTGACACTTTTCTCTCTTCTTGCCTATATTTCAGAGCAAATGAGGAGACTTTAATCATGATTCAGGATGAGATGTCTAAGAGAAAGTTCAAGTGCATTCTAAGTGCTCATGCTGTCACCAGTGCTTGGGAAAGCATAGATCTGTGATTTTGTTCACTTATTTAGTGGAAGGCCAGTATAAATAATATGGGGAAAAAGATTCACTTGGGAGACAGAAAACTTTTTATTAAGAAGTACTTATAGTGAAGCTACTTTATAAAAAGTAAGGATTGTTTTTTCTATAACATATTTTATCATTGTTTATATAGGTTTTAACAATCTTCCCTAATGTAATATAAACAGAAGTGAAATTGCAATGTAAACCAAACTCCCTTTTCCTTCTCTGGTGAAAAGCCTTCTACTTAGTACCTACTTTGTTTAGAGATGCCACAAAATGATGCGTAGTCTATCAGTGTCCCATGGTACGCCGAACAGGATTAAGATGGAAACCTGGACAAGTATCAGACCTAAAATTATTAGCAGGATTACTTTACAGTACAATTGTCTCCACTTCCTCACACATTATGTTTCCATAAGAATTCTTAATGGAAACAGTGACTGAAGGAAGTGGCTGCAAAGCTGGTGTCCTTAAGACCACCTGATCTTGGATTCTGTCATTTATCTGACATTTATAACATTGCTGACAACACTCTTCCATCCATTCCACTAGTTTGCACGTGTAGAGCATGTATAGCTTCATAAAGATCTTTTACATGCATCGTAGTCTTTTAATTTGCAGATCACTTCAGCATTTATGAAGCATAGTCACCTACACAGTGGCATTTGAATTTCACAACAGTCTTGTTGTTTTAATGAGGAGGCCCATTGCAGATCAGTGATTATAAATTATCCTCAGGTCACACAGGTAAGAGAAAACTTGCTCTTCTAATGAGGCTGCATTAGAATCCAGGGCTTTTGACTCCTTTTCTTGGAGCAAACCACCAACCAGTACAAAAAACTTGCAGGTTTATACAAAGAGGGGATAGTGAACAGAATCTGAACAGACAGAAGGCATGACATACATTTCCCACACCCTAGGTGCAGACCTATGCATAAGTCAGGTTGGTGTATTGCCCTTTTCCATATTAAATCATTCCAGCTATATGAAATGCATCAAGATGACACCGGCAGGGCACCAACTTGTTTTAGAACGGAGCCACACACCTGTTCTTCTAAATATAAACAAATTTGCAACCTGAGCCATTGGCAGTCACTGGAGGGTAAGCAAGTGAAAGCTGGGGTTGGTGCCTGCCTGCACCTTGGCTCTGGGCTCACAGATGCACAAGAGCCAAGGAAGCATCATGACAGGCAGGATGTTTGGCATTGCGATCTGGTGGTCACAGTGACCTTTCATCTCGTCAGAGAGATGATCATTATTAGCCTTATTATCCTTATTGTTATTTTTAAACGTGCTTAGTTTGCTCTGTGGCTCAGCTTGTCCCCAGGTTGTTGAACATTCTAGGTCTTCTTGGTTTGTATATATGAAATTTCCAGAGTTGCTGTGTTTGGAAGAAAACTTATCCTAAGGGATATTGATTACTGAGCTCCAGAACACTAAATTAAATCTATAAAGTATTTTTATTGTCTATGTGAAGGTGACATTGTTTTAGATTCTAGAGTTCCTGGCTATGCAAGATATCTGACTACTCATTGATACCATAATGCCTCTTTCCATTCTTGCTCAGCGGGAAAGAGATCACACTGGAGTCCTTGGAAACGTTCCACATTATCCTTAACTGAGGGGACACTACAGAGGTGATGCAGATGTTAAGTAGCCCAGTGGCAGGGATATTAATACACATGTGGTGGAATTGTACTAGACTTGATTGGTCTGAGTGGCCAAAGCTCTGAAGATTATCCAGATTATGATTATAAGTAGGTTCTGAAAGCCTTATTTCTAGATGCTAAGAGTCAGCAGAGAAGTCTCTTAGCTCTTTCAAAATAACTGTTAAATCTTTTTTATGCAATTGCAAAAGATTTGCATGTTGAAATGTTTGAATATACAAAAAGCACCAAAGAATACTGAAACTGTTACCATCTTTTAATTTGCTTATATGTTCCCCTGGTAATTTGGTGAATTCTACTAAAATGTCTTCTAATATGAATAAATATCTTCAGATTCTTGGGATAAATCCTACTTGTATATGATAAAATGTTACATATTTGGATATAGATAGAGATGTAGAGATTTATGTATGAACGTAGATTGATCTAGCTGTGGTGGCATTGAGGTGTAGTTCACTTCTCCCTTTGAGAGAACCTGCTGCAAAGAGCTGTGGGCAGACAGCCTCAGCTGCTGCCACTTGGGATCCCCCTTCATATTTATGCTATGGTCAGGCTCTCCCTGGTCTGTTCTCAGCCAATGACTAAGCATGGCAGGAATATCAGAGCTAGGTCATTCTTGCTCCTCCCCATCTTCCCAAGAGGGTAAGTCAAAACAATATTTCAGCCCAGGGGAATGATGGAGCTAATGCCACCATTAAAGATGTAAAAGATGCAGGAGTGGTGCTCCCCATCATGTCTTCACTTAATTCACCAGTCTGGCCCCTGCAGAAACTGGATGAATCCTGAAGAATGGCTATAGAATGCCACAAATAAGTAGCTCTGATCAAAACTGCTGTACTGGATGCGGTATCACTACTGGAGTAGATTAGTAAGGCATGTGGCACGTGGCCACTGATTTGGTGGATGCATTCCTCTTTATTCCAATCATTAAGAGAGGGGCAGAAATAGTTTACATTCATGAGGAATACATAAAAATAATTCATTTTGCCCCATTGCTTTGTTAACTCTTTCTCTTTCTTTCATAATATAATCCAAAGCGAACTTGACCATCTGCATATCCTAAAGAACATCACATTGCTAGCATTTATCTATGGCATCATTTTGATGTGGCAGGCTGAGCAAGAAGTTGCTAGAGTGCTGGAGACCTTGGTAAGATACATGCATTGTAGAGGGTGGGAGGTAAACTCAGTCATGATCAGGGACCTGTGCCTTCAGTAAACATTTAGGGATCTAGTTGTCAGGAGATTCCCAGGACATAACCTCCAGAGCAAAAGCCAAATGGCTACATCTTGCACTCCCCACTACTAAGAAGGCAGGGAGCATAGCTCCTTGTAAACCTGTTCAGAGTCTGGAAGCAACACATTCTATACCCAGGTCCTAGGAATACAGCTCTGACTCATGTACTGGGTAACACGGAAGGCTGCCTACTTTGAGTGGAGCTTAGAGTAGTAAAGCACTCTGCAGCAGGTTAGGCTGTGGTATAAACAGTTCTGCCATTTGGGCCACAGTGTTGGAAGCATCAGTAATAGGAAAAGATGAAATGTGGAACTAATGGCAACCTTAACTGGGAGAATTACAGTGCAAGACCCTGAAATTCTACAGCAAGTGTTTACCATTTGAGTGAAAATTATATGCCTTTTGAAAAACAGCTCTTGATCATTTATTGGGCTCTGGTAGAGGCAGACCACTTCGCTATGGGGCACCAAATGATCATGCATCTAGAACTACTGATTATGAGCCAGGTCCTGTTAGACCACCAAGTCATACAGTTAGATGAGCACAACAGCAATCCATTGTAAGATGCAGATCATACAACAGAGATGGAATCTGAGCACAACCAGACAGTAAGAGTAAGCAGCATGAGCAAATAGTTCGGATCTCCATGTCTCCCACCAAAGTTGTACCAGCACCTCTCCTCCAACTTGCACCTATTGCTGTACTATAGGGAGAGCTTCCAGTATGGTCAGCTGAAGGAGGAGAAAAAGCTCAAATTTGATTTAAATATGGATAAGATTTGAAGGTTGGTGCAAGCTAAAATTAAAAGAAGGCTGCACTACAGCTACAATCAGGGGTCAACTTGAGAATCAGTAGTGAGGAAACATCTTTCCAAAGATGGAGCTGTGGGCAGTGCTCCCATGTGGATGGAGAAGTAGCTAAAGGTAATCAGGAGCCTGTAAGGAAAAAGACTGGAAAATTGGAGACAAGGAGGTGAATGGACATATGGGAATGGGAGTACAGTGTGAAATTTCTGTATGCCCATAACAAAGCACCCACCTCTGAAAAGGCACTGAAAAGCTAAAGATATATGATTTAATCAGTTCATGTTAGCCAACCTCTATCATTGGCCAGCCCAGAACCGGCAGGATGGGCATATGAACTGAGTGTCTGAAATGGAGGCTACACATGGACTCCTACTTTCCATAGACAATCATTTAGCCACAGCTGCCTCTGAATGTTCAACCTCTTACCAACAGAAACCAAAGCTGATACCCAATATGACACTTTTCTCCAATAATCTAATTAGCTACTTGGTGGCATGTTGACTACATTGGGCATCTTCCATTCTGGAGGGCCAATGGTTAATCCTTACAGAGACAGAGACGTATGCTGGTATGGGTTTGCCTTTTTCACCCACAGAGCCTTATACAGCACCAATTTGGGGGCTATGAATGCCTGATTCACAGACACGGGAGACCAAATGGCATAGAATCCAACCAGGGCACCCACATCCTAGCCAAGAGGGTGTAGGAGTGGGCCTGTGACCATGGATCCATTGATTATATCATAAATCATCCTGAAAAAGGTAGCCTGATAGCAGGTTATAACAGCTGATGGAAGGCGGAGCTGAAATGATAGCTTGGTTGCAGACCTCTGCAAGATGAGGTGCTATCTTTCAGGATACAGTATATTCACAAAATAAGAGACTTCTATATGATGATGTGTCCCCAAAAGGAAGAATACATGAGTCCACAGACCAAAGGCTAGAATCAGAAGTAGTACCATTTGCCATTGTTCCCAATGACCCAAATTACCGAGTTGTTTATGTAGCAAATATTTGGGAAAAACAGAAGTGTCAGATAAACTATGGTATAATAATACAATGGAATGGTAATTAATAGCTGTAATTATTGAAATTAAGAATATTTATAGTGCATTGATAATATATGTGCTACTTTTTACCTCTCATCCCCACAACTCTGTGTTCTGCAGTGTTGGAGTTTCTGTTCCCCTAAGAGCATTCACTTTTCCTAAGAGACATAGCTAAGTTTCCATTTAAATATAAGTTCTGGCTGCCCCCAAGGCACCTTGGACTCCATGTGTCCTGGGACCAGCAGGTGAGAAGAAGAGTCACTTTCATTCCAGGGATAACTGACCCCACCAAGCAGGAGGAGGTAAGACTGCTTTTACACAATAGAGAAATATGTGTGGAACCCAGGTAAGCCACTCAGGCACCTCCCAGTACTCCTTTGCTCCATTCTAACCATGAACATGAATTTGTTCAGCAATCCCAGGCTGAGAATGGCATCATGACCAAGTGTTCAGACCCTCAAGGAATAAAGGTTTGGGTCATCCCACCAGGTAAACCATCAAGACCTGCTGAGGTGATAGCTGAGGATAAGAGAAAATTATATAAATAGTGGGAGAAGGAGAGAACGAGTAGCAGGCATGGCCCTAAGTCCAAATGCAGAGATGGGGCTGAAGTTTATCTCATTGACTTCTTTCTTCTAAGCTTGTCCTCAGGAAGAGAGGCTGTAGAAACTGTGGAAAATTGCTCCCTGAATGTGTGAAGTAGATATGTGCAATGTGAGGGGGAGATGTTGGCGGCCATCAAGTTGCATCACTCGGATCTCACTCTAAGACTATCCATTGGGTCCAGTGTGGTTGGCAGACAGCCCCCATTTGCTGCCCTTTTGAATCTACCATGGTGTTCAGGCTGTGGCTATGCTCTCTTCTGGCCTCTCCCAGCCAGTGGCTGAGGAGAGCAGGTGTATTAGAGCTGAGCTATTCCTGCCCTGGGGGGTTCCTTTGATTTCTTTGCTTTGGGGCTTCTCATCAACCTGAGTAAGATTTTTCTGAGCTACTCTGCAATTTCAGTCTTTTCCTGCCTAATTCTCACTGCTTTCAAGCTTGAGATCACCACTGTAGACTGAGGTCTCTTCCTGCCCTCTCCTGCTTCTTCCCCCACTTACTCTTCACAGGCATTTCCCCTACTACAATGCTCCGTGTCTAATCACATCTTGGTATCCCCTTTGCGGAGACTTGAGGTGACACACCAGATTTAAGGCTTAAACCGTGGTTTCAAGACTTTCTCTCACTCTCCCATTGCTTCTGCTCAGGTCTGCTTTCCACTTGCAAAACTTTCACCCTCAAATTGACTCTCTCCACCTGGTAGCACACACAGGTACAGGCAGGGCTGGCCTCATGGATATGCAAACCGTCTCGTGGTGGAGGGCCCCCTGCTTAGAAGGGTCTAGTGCTCAGTTTATTGCTTTGTTGTTACTGTATTAGTTTGCTAGGGCTGCCATAACAAAGTACAAACTGGGTGATTTAAACTACAAAAATTTATTCTCTCACAGTTCTAGAGGCTAGCGCTAATCTCTTGTCCAAGATCAAGGTGTTGGCAGGGTTGGTTCCTTCTGAGGCTATGAGGGAGAATCTGTTCCATTCCTCCCTCCCAACTTCTGCTGGTTTGCTGGCCATCCTTGGTGTTCTTTGGCTTGTAGACACATCACCATGATCTCTGCCTTCATGTTCACATGGTGTTCTGTGTCTCTGTGTCCAAGTTTCACATTTTTATAAGGATACCAGTCATACTGAATTAGGGTCCACCCTCATGACCTCATCTTAACTAATTATAGCTGCAATGACCCTACTTCCAAATAAGATCACATTTTGAGACATAGGGGATTAGAACTTCAATATATGAATTTGGGGGGGAGGGCACAATTCAGCTCACAACAGTCATTGTTTTGAAATTTCTAATAATTCTTAATTTGCACTGCAGTCCAAATTATGTAGCCATTCTTGGCTCTGGACAGCTAATTCTAGGCTTTCATCTGCCTTAACATCTTGGATCTCAGTAGAGAGAGGGCCTTTTTTCCCTATCAGTAAAGCAAAAGTCTTTGTAGGAGGCTGGATTAGCCTCAACTGGATCATCTAACCATTTCTAATCAATCACTATGGCCTCAAATACCCCGTATTCTGAATGACCACCCCTGGGGCTTGTGACTCCCAAATCAGGTCGCCTGCCAAAGGACTGTCTTTGGTCCACTATAGCATTCTTGTCAAGATTTGGGACCAGGTTTATGCTCATTGGATAGAATTGTGTTTACAGCAATCCTAATAATTCTGTGATCTGGAATGGTTTGTGTTGTTTAAGAATGATCTGTGACTTGGAAGTCTAAAAACAAAAGGCACTAATAAAGTTTTCTGTTTTTTATTTCAAAATGTTTTTTGACAACTTGATACATTTTTACATATTTGTTAATTTCCTCAGCATTTTCTGTTTTTTGAGTCAAAATTTAAAATTTTCACTTTTTAAAAGAAAATGTGTTCATTATCGAAATGACGGTTTTAAAATTTTCTTCTATGTATAGTTGTTTGGGCCTGTTATGGGCTGAATTGCGTCCCCTCAAAATTCAGTTACCGTTCATGTGTCAAAAGTCCTAACTCCCAGTACCACAGAATCTGACTGTATTTGGAGACAGGATCTTTAAAGATGTGCTTGAGTTAAAGGGAGGTCATTGGGGTGGCCCTAGTCCACTCTGTCTGGAGCATTTAGAAGATTAGGACACACACATGCACAAATACAGAGAGAAGACCATGTGAGGATACATAGAGAAGATGGCCATCTATAAGACAAGGAGAGAGAGGCCTCAGAAGAAACCAAGCCTGCCAACACCTTGATCTTGGTCTTCCAGCCTCCAGAATTGTGAGAAAATAAGATTCACTGTTTAAGCCAGCCGGTCTATGGTACTTTGTTATGGCAGCCCTAACAAACTAATATAGTGCCTAAGGTTTTTGTATTTGTGTTTTCTTATTAAGGTTATTAGATTTATAGATTTTTTTTCAGAAAATATATTTCATTGAAATATCTATATTTGATATCTTTCTGTTCCTTTTCTCTCATCTGGCTAAAATTTCTTGTTTCCCAGCCATTTTTAATTAAAACTCTGTGGACATTGTTTCACTGTCTTCTGTCATTTCATGTTGCAAAAAGAATTTTAATATAAAACTAATACTTTACTTTAGTAGACAACCTCTTTATTATTCTGCCTGCGTTCACACAGAATTTTATATTCTTTATTTTTGAAGTGAAAACACATCATAAGAATATATAGCTTTTTTCACTTATTTTGTCTGCCAATCAAGAGCCCCTTTGATCCAAAACCTCAAACATGTCTTCCATTTAGGAAAAGTTTTCTTACATTATTTTGAGTATTGTCTGTCATCTTTCTCCTCTGTTTTCTCCTTCTGAAATTGTTGTTACATGAATGTCATGATCCTAGATATCTTTTCCGGGTCTCTTATTTTTTGTCTCATCATTTTCATGACTTTATTCTTTTTTTTTTTTAAAGATTTTATTTTTTCCTTTTTCTCCCCAAAGCCCCCCGTACATAGTTGTATATTCTTCGTTGTGGGTCCTTCTAGTTGTGGCATGTGGGACGCTGCCTCAGCGTGGTCTGATGAGCAGTGCCATGTCCGCGCCCAGGATTCGAACCAACGAAACACTGGGCCGCCTGCAGCAGAGCGCGCGAACTTAACCACTCGGCCACGGGGCCAGCCCCTCATGACTTTATTCTTAACTTTCAGTTCTTGAATTGTCTCTGGGGCTCATCTACTGTTTTAATAGACTAGGGTTTCAGGTGATTCATTTTAGGTGAGTTATGGTAGTTTTTGTAATTCTTATTGGATACCCTGTCCTGTTTTATTCATCCTTTTTTTCTCTTTGCATTTTAGTTTGGGCAGTTTCTATTGACCTGTCTTCACATGCACTGATTCTTTCCTCAGTCTCTTGATGAGCCCGTTAAAGACATTATTTCTCTCACATTGTTTTTGATTTCTAGCATTTTGTTTAATTATTTCTTAGCATTTCTGTCTTCTAATATCCAGTATACTGATGAGCCCATCAAAGGAACTCATTTATAGCATTTCCTTTTGATTCTTTTTTAGAGTTTCATCTCTCTGTTTATATTACTCATTTGTTCTTGAATCTTGTCTACTTTTTCCATTGAGCCCTTGACATATTAATCATAGTTATTTTAAATCCTTGTCTGATAATTCCAACATCTGTGTCATATCTTAGTCTGTTTCTGTTGCTTGCTATGTCTCTTCAGACTGTTCCTTCCTTCCTTCTTTCTTTCTTTCCTTCCTCCCTCCTCTCTCTCTCTCTTTCTTCCTCCCTCCCTTCCTTCCTTTCTTTCTCTCCTCTTTCAAATGCCTTATACTTTTTTGTTGAAAGCTGGACACGTTGTATTGGGTAGTAGGAGGTAAATAGGACTTCAGTGTGAGGACTTAGGTTAATATGGCTAGGAATTGGGCTGTGTTGTTTACTGTAGCTGTAGGGGCCAGAGATTTCAAATTCCTTTAATTTCCTCGTCTTGGTTTTTGTCTTTTGAGCTTCCCTAGTACTCCTCCTCAGAGAAAGTTTGTACCTTGCACTGTTAATTATACTAGAACCCCAATAATTTGGTGGTTAGATGTGCAGATAGAGGGAGCTTTCTGTAATTTTATGACTCAATTTCAATCTTTTAGTGGAGTTGTTTCTCTGTGTGACCTTCCTAAGTTTTGTTCCATTGATAAGCCCCTTTCCCCCCTTTAGATGAGACAGGAAAGCTGGAGAGTGAGAAGAATGCCTCTCCAGTTAGGATAAGGTTCTAGTAATTTTTTTCCCCTGGGGAGTAGGCCTGTCTTGTGGAGAACTCTCTGGGTGAAGTTCACAAGGATTGTTCTTACCCTCCAGAGTCAGTGGAACACCTTTCTGGGATCTTCACTATGAGTACCTGGTGTGCTTCCTAGAGGTAAACCCCAACAAAGTGTGGGAATCCCCTTAAGTCTGTAGCTCCCAGGCATTTCTCATTCTCGCACTAGTGCACGTGTAGCCTCCAGCAATTTATCAAAGCTATCCTTTAAGCGTTCCTACCAGCTTACGGCTCCAGGGGTCATGTCTGTCTGCTCTAGGGAAGCAGCCTTGACTCAGGATTCACATTTCTCTCCAGATTTTGAGTGATGGTTTTCTCTGAAACCTCAGTTTTCTGAGGGGTCTGAGAAAAGCATTGATTTTAAGTTTCTTCAGCTTATTCTTCTAAAGATGGTAGTGACAACATCCAAGGTCTTTATTATGTCAGGGCTGAACATGGAAATGCATATGTTACTTTGTGCTGCATTTTCTTACTTCCATCTTTGAACTTTCCACAGGGACGCTTAATAATTATATTGCAGGCAAGAATTTTTAAAAGTTTCTTTAAATATGGGAGATACAACACAAGGAAGAATTCAGACTTGATATACCAACGATACAAATGCTTTTATATTTATTTACCTGCTGCCAGGCACTGTGATAAATATTTTCCTTTCATCCATCTACTCTTTATAACAAGCTTATAAAATAGCTACTATTTTGTTGTTATTTTACAGGTGGGGAAACTGAGGCACAGAGAGTTTAAGTCATTTGCTTCTGGTCTCACAGCAATTAGATGACAGAGCTAGAAGTTGAATCCCAGTAGAATGCTCTAGAGCTTGCTTGTTTAAACACTGCCGTAAGCAGTCTCTCTTCTTTGTCAGCTAAACACTGCTAAAGCTGCACAAACTTACATACGTCATACAATCAGTGGCACATGCACGATCTCTCTGAAAATCCTGATAGTACCCCAGATAAATTTTATTGGACAATTTTGATTTAAGTTTCCTATAGCTTTAGACTACTTACCTACTTATAGTCTTCAAATTAAAGATAGATATGTTATATTAAAACTACATACAAGATAAAAACACATGCAAGTGAAGAAACGATGAACTAAGAAAAAATAAAGTAAGCTAAGGGTTAAGATAGTACCCATGCTGCTGCAAGGCTCTGCAGGACTAGGGTCATGTGAGGCAGGTGGGGCATCCTGTTTGACTCCTTGATTCTTGTGCTCTAGGCACCTCACTGGCCTCACTCTAGCCCTGGTCCTGAGGCTATTCCTGGAAGATATGAATCATGGAATTGTCTGGACTAGGTTTTACAACAGTAAGTACAAAAAGAGAAACATGATCAATTCTACAACTCGCAACATTCATAGGATAAAAACAAAGCTAGTAACTTAGAAGAAACAACTATTGTTGGAACCTGGAATGAGAAAAAATTCTCCAGTGGTTCCTCACAGAGAGATCTTTGTGTAATACCGTGAAAAATGTTCTCAGCAATGTCAGAGTGGTAAAAATGAGGAGTTTCATGGGAAGAGGCTCATAGTGCGATATCTAAATGTAATTTAGTGAAAGTGGTGACCTCCTCTGGTCTCAAGGCAAGATATTCCCATGGTCTAGGCCTATCCTTTATTGTACTATTTACTCCTAAGTCCCATCCAGAGAAATAAAGGGCTCAACTTTGTTGACCTACCTTGTTTACTTTATTTAATGTAGTGAATAATTATGATATGTGTGTATGTATATGTATTCTGGGGGGAGGGAGGACTTACCAGTTCAAATTTATCTACAATTCACAATGTGAGAACTTTCTGAATGACCTTAAATGTCTTTAATTGTAGTTCAGGTTGCATGACTGATAAACACAAAATTGGGTCTAACAATATGAAGGAATACATAATTATCAGGAGTGTAGTGGTCATAAGAAAAATAGAAAGCTATAGATAGCAGCAAACTAACATTGGCTTGGCTTGACTCTTGCAATGTGGGAAGCCCAGAAGGAATTAATTGGATGAATTCTTCAATCATTTCTTTGTCTAATGATCAGTCATATTTGGTATCATGACAGATGGTAGAGTTCTGCTGAAATCGAGACAGCTTTGAATAAGGAAATGTGTGAAAACTCAGGAGTTCCTCCTACAAGAACTTCATTACTATTCAATAATTAGATTTGACTTGTGGTTGGATGCAGTGGTGATTTGGGCTTAGGGCTTGTTAGAGATGGGAACACTTCTATAAAGCAGCACCAGATTAAGCAGCGATAAAGAAATTTAAATATTCACACCATTGAATTTGGGGCTAGGATAATACCCTTTTTGGAAATCTGCTTTGCCCCCCATTACAAGTGTATTTTCAATTGGGGTTTGTGTATTCCTGTGGAATCTAATTCTTTATGTTATTTTGTAATTCAAGTGATAAATTAAAAAGAAAAATTTTTATTTCCTGATGTAATTATCAATCTTTATATCTTTGGAGCAAAGTTACTGGGCTTCAGCTTTTATGCATCCTTGATCCCATTTCAACCCCTCCTCTTGCAGAGCAATGCCATGGTTTTGGAAAGAAGAGACACCGTATTTCAGGTGACCACAGAGAGTGAATATTTTTAACAAGATTGAGTTAACTGGGTCGCAGGGGCTCTGTGGCTTTATGAGCTACAGCATGGCTGATTTACCTGCAGTGTTTCTCTTTCTAAGGTTAGAGATGAAGACTAACTCATGAATGATCCAGCAACAATTTGATTACCCCTCCATTCCTTAAGAAAGATAAAATATCAAAGAATTCTAGAATATATATTATATTTAACATCTCCCATGTACATGGGTAAAAGGACTGAGTTCCTTTTAAAGGCAAGATGAACATCTGGTTCAACACTGGATCCTTCAAAAGACTTAGCTAAGTGTCTCCTAAAGAGTTGGTGTTCAGTGTTTATTTGTTGAATGGATATGTAAAAGATGCTAATTGGCCAATGCAAAGACAATGGGTGAGGAAAAGTCACTCAGCTATTAATGGGTTTTGAGCATCTTTTGGAAAATAGGCTTCATACCACACATGAGATATGGCTGAAATTACTGAATATACCATAGGTGACACAGATGTCCAATGTCCCTTCATCTTCCTCTTGAAACCATCTGTCCATGTCCTCCACATTCTAATAAGAGAAAATCAAGCATTAGTCATGTAGAATCTTCTGTAAATGTGCTAGGAAAAGTAGAAAAGTGGACTGTAGCATAAACAATTTAGAACTTAGAAAAATTCATGGATTGATTTTTTTTCTTGTTTTCCTCTCCCAAGTTCCTCTTGTTCCTTTTCATCTTCCCTTCCATTGAGCATCCAGCTCTCCCTAAATACAGTATCCTGCTCTCAAATGTTTCTCGAGGTAGCTAAATCCCTCGCCCCTCTATTACATGTAGAATTTGCCTCTCCTGACTTATTACAGTGCTCGATAAAATGCCCTCTGGTTAGCATTATATGCATTCAATAATTCAAAGGGACCTTTATTAAAAAGATTAAATGTTGTTAATAATTAATGCATTAACAAAAATTAACATTATCTGATAATATGCCTGTCCTAGATGTGGCAGATGGGAAAGGTCTGTAATATACAAAGAATTATAGCCATTTTTTGTTTGGAGAGGATTAAAATAAATAAGCCCTAGGAAAATGCAAGTTATGATCCATCTCAGGAATCTATAAATCTTGAGGGTCTAACTGGAAATGATCAGGGAGTTCCTGATTCTGCGTAAACATTATTTTAGGTTATTCAAATACACCTTTAAATGCTTGCTCATGGTTAATGGGAATGTCACCTGGACATTGCTCAAGGAGAATAATGAATATAATGAACTCCATGAAGCTATTTTGAGTAAGATTGCATGGAGTGATATTCAGAAGGTTTTATTCTTGTTGTTTTCAGTATCCCCAAGCTCTCCCTTTGTTAACACTTTCATCAAAAAATGCCCCATCCTTATTCTTTTTGATGAAATGTATTTGATGACTCTGAAAAACAGCCGAATTAGTATTAACTTGTATCATGCTTTGCTGTTTCGATTATCATTCAGAACTAATGATTTAATCACTATTCTGAACAAATGATTAAATAGACATTGTTATTGTTATTATCATAATTATTATTTTCAATGAACAGAGCCAATTTCACCATTTCTCAAAAGTTTTGCCTTGCTATAGATATTTTACCTGGTTTCCAACAGCCTACTCATCTTCCCACAAGAAGCCATATATGAGCCTGTCCTATGGCCAATCATGCCTTTCCTTTCCAACTCTTCCTCCCTTAATTCTACTCCTCTGCCCAGATCATTTGAGACTATCAAGATTTGACTTTACTTAGCAGTAAACCTGGAGGAATGAAAAAGATCTCAGTTGGTTTTGGTCAGGAAACTGACAATGTGGGTGTGATAGAGGTTGCTCCGTGAGGTTACATGCTCTTTATCAAAATGAAAAGGGGCCAAAGGGATGAAGCAAGAGTAGCTACTCTTGGGTAAATATTTCTACTAGTCTAGTTACCATGGGGATCTCCTTGGCTTCATTTTAGGAAATAGTCCAATAAGTTGGTAGTCATGGAGTTATTAAAAGAGAGCAGGCTAGCTGAGAGTAGATGATTGGAGGGTAGGCAGGCTTTTAAAAGTATCTTCCCAGCTATAAAGAGGTACCTGTGTATAAGACCTATATGGTGTTGAGCAATCACAACTTGGAGTGACTCACCTAATGCATGAAGTAAAATGGCAGAGCCACCAAAAACCAAACAAAACAAAATAGACACACACAAGCTACAAACCCGTGCTTACTTCTCTGAATTCCCTGTACTTTCTATGGAAATCCCCCATGAGTGTTTTCAGTCAGTACTATTACTGTTCTACTTCAGAAATTTGGTTTGGAGGCAAACAAATTTCCATTAAAAAGCCTAGAGTTAAATATGTTTTATTTTTTACAAGAGCATAACCGCTAAACACACATTTAAACAAAACTATTATTACACGTGTTAGAAAGCCATTTCACGACACTGCCTTATAGATAACCAGAATTAATGTCATCTTCAAATATGAAGGACAGGTCCTTCTCTTTTTTAAGAAAGAAGTATTTGAAAGTAATTTACACTTCAATTATCTTGACATGAATGTCAGCTGCATTTAGTCTGCGTTGCTGAAAAGGTGAATAAAGCCAGCTGCTAAACCACTGTGGTCGCTTTTAGAACAATTTCTTTTATTAGGTCAATTGAAGCAAATAGAAGTATCTTTGTTTTCTCTCATTCATTCTTTTCTTTTCTTTTTTATTGAGGAGCAAGAGGGGAGGATATCACAGAGGGCAGGATGGTGTGATGGATTAGTAGAAAGTGACTCCCTTCAGTAAAATGGTCATTGAGATGTCTTCAGTGTTGACAGGTTAGGTAGGGAGTAGATTGTTTTGATGCATTTGCAGCACACAGGTGACCATATTACCCAAACTGGAGCCCTCCTTGGCCAGATCCACAGAGAGTGTGATGCCTGAATGGTGTATAAAGTCTGAGCCACCAACTCCCTTTTGGGAGGTCAGACAGCAGCAGGCACAGGAAAGAAGGTGGTTGGAAGGTCAGAATGGCCTAGGTAGAGCTTAGGTTCCTTGTACTGCTTTTGTCCTTAAAGGCACGCTCTTCACAAGACGTTGACTAGCTTTTTGTGGGCTTGCTGGACCTCACGCGCACAGTCAGATTGACTCTACCAATTATATCCTCTGATAGTGACACAACATTTTTATTGTTCAAATCATAACTCCATGACTATTGTTGTCTTCTTTTGGCCCATTTCCCAGTTCCATACCTTTTCTGTGCATTGCACCTAATGCATGTCCTTTCAATCCATCTTCAACCAGAGGCAAGAAATATGTAAATGTTCATTAACTCTAAAATATTGCTTAATATATAATTTTAAAATTCACACAAATAGATTATTTGGTATGGACTATACACACTGCAACTTGATTTTTTTTTCGCTCAGCATTATGTTTTTGGCACCCATCTATGTCGATAAATGTAGCTTGATTCTTTCAACTGTGGCATAGTATTCCATGGTATAATTACACTTTTTTCTATCCTTTCTTCCACTGACAAGTATTTAGATAGTTTCCAGATTTTGCTAACAGGTTTACATCATCAAGAATACTCTAATGAACAACAGTGTACATGTTTCCTTGTGAGTTTTTACTAGATATTCTCTGGGGTAAATAGCAAGAATTAGGATTTCTGAGTCTTGAGGTATACGTTTTTTCAAATTCATTTTTCAAAATGGCTGTACCAACTTTTTTTCCCATCTGAAGCACAGGAGAATTCCTAAATAAATTTGCAAGTGAACAATAGTCATTTAAGAGAAAATAGAATTTCTCCAGGGATGTGGTTATGATATTATCCCAGGGTAGGTGAGTTGAAGTTCTTGACAAAGCCTCTCCATAGGACTAATCTGTGGTCACTGGGGAAGCATTTCTAGGAGACCACGTCCAAGGCAAGATGGAAATGACCATAGAATCAGCCATCAACTTGTGCTCTATTTGTTAGTTGAGTGTTATTTTTTAGGAAGCTGATGGAATTTGACTGCTCACATCATGCACTGACTTCCTACTGACATTCAAGTGCCGCAACTCACAGCCTAACCACTCATTTCAACCTGCTGGAGGCCAAGCGTGATATACTCGGGTCGGCAACTTGCTGAAGCATACAATCACATCTGCCACAGGCTTGAATTAAGCAGCTACATAGACAAAAGCTGTGAAAGATTCATCAATCACAGGTTGTCTATTATTGGGATTGAAACACCTTCTAACTGTGGCATAGATTTGCATTGATTGCTATAGGCTGTGAGTAACGTGCTGCCTTCCCTGCTTTGCACTGCACTGCCTCTGCCTTTGGACTGCAACCTCAGACATAGAGGCAGATTTCCTTTCTTCCTTGGAGGCTACTTCTGCATTGCAGAGACAACGGGATGTTAAATGGAATACAGATACATTAGGTGACTTGACTTGGTGTGCAGTCATTAAACTTAATATCATGGCGAACAATTCTTTGACAATTAGAAATTGGAGCATATGATGTGACAAAGGCGTTTTATGCAAATTTAGTGTCAGAGGCAAACTGGGAGATGCTGTTTGACACTACAATATGGATAATGGAAACAAGCGAAGAGAATGCCTGAAATCAGGATTTTCAAAAATAGGGATGATGGCCATATTTTCAATGTCTTAACAATTGTCTCTCATATTACTGTTCCTATGATGATGGGAGCCAACTTGTGTCCTTACACCGCTGAACAAGGGGAGGTATTTTATATTAAGGACAGTCATAATTAGAAGGAGTTTGTTCTTGTCTATGCAGTACGTTTTGAAAGGCTTTTTTTGGACTTCTCAAGGTGCTCTAAATTTCACAAGTAATAACTATTATTGATAATAGTCACATTTGTCAAAGATGTACCAGACATAGTGCTAAATGCTTTAAATCACTTGATCCTTACAACAATTTAAACACTAGGTATTATTACTCACATTTACAAAATATGGAAGCTGTATTTAGGTTAAACAACTTAAATTGATTTCTCTATGTTAAGGTGATCAGTATTAAAATACCCCTGGGAAGTGTGAATTTGTTACTCACAATTTGTCAGGGATGCCCAAGGGGAAGCAAATATGCCAGAGCCAGAAGCCAAGATTCACCTGGCATTATAAAAGATAAACTTCTTTCGAGCATCTATACAGGTGATCCTCAACTTCTATGCATCTTCCTTTTGTGCAGTCTCTACTGTTTTTACGTTTTACAGTGATGCCTCAAACCACTTTTCATATGTCAAATTCAGATGTTCATTTCTCATGGTTAGTAAACATTTTGAACTATAATATGGTGCTGTCAAATATACTTTTATGCATCAGTTTCAGGAACATCTTCATTTTTTTGCATATAGCAGTGTTTATTTGTGTAACTTAAAATGTTTTCTTACATTTTAATTTATTTGACAAAAGTAGTAATTGGGAAAAAATAAACTTCCATTGGTTATAATAATAATAAGAGAGAATTTATTATTCTGGTAATGAGACAAAGATGGATGTCATTCATCTCAATTGGGTACTCAATGGACAAATGCAGTTTGTTGAAATTATACATCCATGAGTTTCTGCATTTTAAAATATAAAATCTAATTTATTGTTTTATTTGGAAACACTTTGCAGAAAACACTCTTTTTGCATCAGCGGGCTTTTCCTTCCCAGGAACTGAACAATTTCCCGCTAGGATGATCTCCTTGCACCCCAAAACTTGGTCCTTTGTGGGAACGTTGCTTTCAGCCCACTTGTGGCAGTGCTGCGGGAGTGAGCTGAAGGGGGGCCTCAAGGCTGAATGATAGGACAGAAAGAGCCATCCAGGAGAAAGCCTTGAGCCCGAATGTAGGAAATTCAAACAGTGAGGTGGAACAGTGGAGGGAATGCAACTGCTGGCAGGTTATTAATGGGCTTCAACATTACAGATGCACTAAGTAGGGCAAATCTCAAAACCTGCTTTGGTATAAATTAAGGTACAAATACAACACAAAGCATAATAAGTTTCTTGAATCAATCTTAATTTCTCTCTTCCTCTTATCCCACATCTAGTCTGATAGAAACCCATGTCAACCTTGTTTTCAAAGTCTACTCAGAGTATAAATGCTTCTTATCACCTCCACCTTTAAACCTGCCCAAGCCACCATCACCGCTCACCTGAATTACTCAAACTGCCTGCTAGTTCACCCTTTCCCCTCATAGTCATGTCAACCAGTGATTCTTTCAAAAGGAAGGCAGCTTATGTTCCTCTGCTCAAAACCTTCCAACGGCCACTGATCTTAGAGTGAAAGGCAGCGACGTTGAAATGACCTATAAGCCTATGTATACATATATCCTACAGCTTGTATGTATGTGTATACATGTATATATATATATGTATATATATACTTTTCCCACCCACCAGATCCTCTCTGATGCCTTCTCACACCATCCTCTCCAACTACCCCCCACCTCGGACCACTCCTGATACACTCATCTCTCTGCTCTTCCTTGAATATGCCAGCCATGCTCCCTTCACAAGACTGTTCCCTAGATATCAACATGACTGTCTCCCCTAAGTCTTTGCTCAATATGAATGCCTAAATGAGGTCTATCTTGACCATTCCTTTTTTTAAAAAAATTACCATTTTATTTTAGAATAGTTTTAGATTTACAGAAAAATTTCAAAGATGGTACATAGGGGTCCCACATACCTCATACCCAATTTCATCTATTGTTAACATCTTATATCAATATGGGATATTTGTCAAAACTAATGAACCAATATTGATACTCTATCGTGCACTGAAGTCCACATTTTATTCAGATTTCTTAATTTTACCTAAGGTTTTTTTCCTGTTCCAGAATCCTCCCTAGGACACCACATTACATTTAATCATCACATCTCCTTAGGCTCCTCTTGGCTGTGAGAGTTTCTCAGACCTTCCTTATTTTTTGATGACCTTGACAGTTTTGAGGCATAATGGTAAGGTATTTTGTAGAATGTCTCTCAGTTGGGATTTTTCTGTTGTTTTCTTCATGATTAAGAATGGAATATGTTTTGGGGATGAAAATCACAGAGGTTAAGTTCCATTTTCATCACATCACACCAAGGATACATACTATCAACATGACTTATCACTTCTCGTGTTGACCTTGATCCCCTGGTTGAGGTAGGGTTTGCCAGGTTTCTCCAGGGTAAAATTATTCTCTTTTTCCTTATTTCCAAACTATATTCTTCTGAAGGAAGTCACTACACTCAGCTGACACTGACGGAGTTGGGAGTTATGCTCCATCTCTTTAAGGACAGAGTATCTACATAAATTATTTGGAATTCCACGTGGGAGACTATCTATCTATCTATCTATTATCTATCTATCTATGTATTTATTTATTGTTTATTTATTCAATTATATATTCACATCAGTGTGGACTCATCAATATGTATTTTATACTATGGCTTATAATCCAATATTGTGTTACTTATTTGTTGCTCACATTGTTCCAGCTTTGGTCATTGGGAGCTCTTTCAGTTGTCTCTCGTATCCCTTTGAGATATATCCATTATTGTGTATGTGTGTATGTGTGTGTGTGTGTGTGTTTGTGTGTTAGAATGTTTAACACCTCCTTTCTTTCTGGCATAATAAGATGCTCCTGGCTTATCTTATTATCCAAGCCCTAGAGTCAGCCATTTCTCTAAGGAGCCTTGGTTCTTTTTATTGAAGACTGGGATAAGAAAATCTGGATATGCTTGTTGCTACTGGTGTATTATTGCTTTTAGGCCCTCTTAGCTTCAAAGCCAGGGAGCAGATCAGCCCATCGTTTTTAATATTGCCCTTACACATCGATGAGTCCTCATATCCTTCACTGTTTTATATTCTCCATAACATGCGTCATCTAATTACATTCTATCTATTCTATTTGTTTACTTACTTATGCATGTATGCACGTATTTAAGAAAAGTGAGTGAATCAACATTAATGTACAAGTAGAATAATAGCATCCATGATGATTTCCTTTCCCTGGGGGGAAATTGGGTGGGGGAGCTCAGCAGTAGTACTCTCAAATAGAAAGCACAGCACTGTCAGTAGCAGTCCTTAGAAACAAAAGCTAAATTTCATTACAAACAAGTAATAAATAAAAACCTCCTTTAAAAGTCTGTCCTTGCCAAAAAGATAAGTAAATGTATTTTAAATAAGATATTTAAGAAATGGATACAAATTGCATATATAAATAACTATGCATAGATATTCAAGGTTGGCCTATAATAGAACCAAGAATCCGTTCGATTGTGGCATTTTCCCTCAATGTTCTTTAAAGTTCTTGGATATTTTTGGTAAGTAGAAGTTTTAATTTCTAAAAGCAATACATGCTGTTTCTTAATGCTTTGTGACATTATAACCCTTTAGAAATGCCTCCTGTATCATTATATAGTACCATAATTAATTAATCAAATCACACTATTGATGGATATTTATATTGTTTTTCAGCTCTACTCAACAATACTTTACTGAACATCCTTGAATATTATTTATCTAAATATTTTAAGGACAGATTCCTACAAGTGAAATTTCTGTGTGTCAATGTGGATAGGAAAAAATTTTAATTTGGTTTTCTAAAGCGCTCTCCAGAAACATAGCAAATTTACACTTATATCAATAATGCATGGCAGTGACTGAACTCCCACTCGTGTACTTTATATTTCATGGGGAAGAGAAGGAGGGAGGCCTAAGAATTGTCTATTTCTTAATCTCTGCCCCCAAAGCGTGCTTTTTAATAAGAGGATAAGGATGTACAGAACCCTTAGGCGAATGGGTCAAAGAAGGTTGAAAAATCATGGTGTGGACTGAACATGCCACCTGCTTAAGCTCTCTTTACTCCCTGAGCCCTTCTGGGTCTCTAAGTCTAACCGTCTTTGGTGGGTAGTGTGCCAGGCAGTTCCCACTGGGCATGCTAGCAGACTACCAGCTAGAGGTGACTGTTGACTTGGTTTCTTGGAGCCTTCATTGGAAAACAAATTGAGCACACAATGGGCAATCCTTAAATTTCACTCTAAATAATTATATTTACACAGTAGAGATAGAGTGCTCACCGGGGTGGGGCTGAAGGGCCCTGAATTAACCACATCAATCTGGGCAAGTGATGGATATGTTCCCCACTGCAGGGTAAAACCTCACAGAGTGAAGAGCTTTATCTTCTATTTAAAAACTCTATGGACAAATCCATCAGGCTATTTGACAGGTAAATTAAGCAGGGGTCCAGCTCCCAAGGAGCCCAGCTCATATTCCTACTAGGCAGCAACAAATCATAGCTCTTTTCTTCCACTAGGCTTCCCCTTCAGGAGCTTAACTGGCTTTAAAACCAGCCTCAGGATTTATGCCTCTCAGTCTTCCTTACCATCCAGGCCAAGTCACTGAGAGCCACCCACAGCTGCTGCCGTTTCTCCTAGATGTGGCTATTCCCAGAACAAGCAGGGTTTTCTTCTTGCACAATTTACCCAAAGGGGAACCCATTCATTTGCAGTGCTTGGGGAAAGCTGTAGCAGTTACAAGGCACATTTTAGTCACCGATAGACCATGACATTGAAGGAAATGAATCCCATTTGGGGGCACAGACACCCAATTCTTTCCACTTACTTTCACTATAATTGGAGAGGAAAATGTAGCCCCAGCCAATAAAATAAAACAAGCAAATTTAGAAAACTACACAAGTCACTTACCTGAATAGAGACACTCTGTAGAGTGCAGGAAGGCACTAAATAAACAAATTGTATGTCAGATATTTATTAAGGATGTAGTGTATCTGGGTGCCTGAGACATGACAGTGAGTGGTGTATAATATGCCTGAGGCCTTGTCCACAACGAATAAAATCCTTATACCTCATGTTCATGTCTCAAAAGTGCTAATATGCAATTAGATTGCTAACTAGGGGCAACATGCTGGTCACTGTAAAGAAGTAAATATGAATGATGAATATTTCTTCCTAGCCTCCGCCTCTTCATCATAGCAGCTGCTGTCTCTCTAGTGCTTTCCCTGAACTTAACCATGAGCTAAACACTTTAGTCCAATTTAAGCCTTGTACAGCTCTATCAGTTATTTATTATTAGTTTGATTTCATAGGCGAGGGGATTGATGCTTATGATGTTTCACCCATTCCTTCTTTTCTTCAGCTGATAATTGAGTGTCAGTATGTGCCAGACACTGTTTGGGGGTCTTGCTGTAAAGGTGTGGGGGGCTCCAAGGTCTCTCAGCCACCAGGTTATGCCTCTATTCATATCACCTCCTCCTGCTAGGTTGCCCCACTCCATGCTAGAGATGAGGTCTAGCATGGGTCATAACTAGGGGTTTTTGAAGAGGTTAACAGAACAAGACTCATCATAAAATCAAACACAGTTTCTATTGTGACAAATTCTGTTGTTACTTGGATTCCCATTTGAGGGATAGAACGTTAATTTGATTCTTCTGGGCTCTCACCTTATGTCCCAGCTTGTGCCTTGCTCTGAGGAGCCTGATGTAGTTTGATAAGCCACCTGGTGCTCTGGTGGTGCTTAAATTGAAGTGCTGTCTGGCTCTTACCAATCCTCACAAGAGCTTGATTGCTGTATTCTCACTTCCCAGCTGCAGAGGAGGAAGCCATTCTCTTCCCATGCCCCTTAGATGGCCTGCTCACAGCTCAGTATTGTGAGTGGTCCACTGAGATTCCCAATCAAATGTCAGATGTACAGAAGTCTAAGGCTCATCCTTGACTCCTCCTTCTCCTTCACCACCATATGCAATCCATCAAATATTCTTGTTATTCCACTATCAAAATGGCCCTGAATCTATCCATGTCTTATTATCTCCAGGCCCAAAATACTATCATCTCTCCATGGGCTACTGAGATAGCCTCATTCTGATCTACCTGCCGACACTTGGGCCAGTCTCCCACCCATTCTCTAACCTGCAGCCAGAAGGACCTGGTCAAATCTGATGACTCTCCTCCTTCTTGCCACCCCACCATGCTTAAACCTCTTTTGTAGCTTTCTATTCTCCTTAGGATAAAGACAAAATTCCCTTTAGTCAGTCTACCTATTTTTGGGTTGCTATTATTTTTTTAATCAACTATTTTGAATACTTTGAGATTTGTGGAGAAGTTGCAAAGATAGTACAGATAATTCCTGCATACCCTTTTCCTAGTTTCCTTTGATGCTGGCATCTTACATTACTTTGATAATTTGTCAAAATTTAAAAATTTTCATTGATGCATTACTATTAAACTCTAGGCTTTATCAGAATTTCACCAGTTTTCCAGCTAATGTCCATTTTCTGTTCCAAGATCCAATACAGGATATCCCATTGCAGGTAACCTAATTTGGTTTGTGACCAAGGGGACTATAGAATTTAATGTCCAGTCTAGGATATTTTTGAGAAAGTGGACTTTATTAATAATTATGCATGGGCGGCAGGTGTAGAATGGGACTGTCCCAGGTCACCCTATCTAGAATGACCAGGAGGGCCAGGTGGTCTGCAACCTCATCTCCCACTCTCAAGACTCACACTCGAGCTCTCTGGAGCTCAGAGCTCTGGAAGTACCAGGCTTCCTTCACTCCTGCTACTCATTTTCTCTTCAGATATGCTCTTCCCACTCATTTTCACCTCATCAGTGGCTATAAAGCTTCCCTGACCTTCTAAACCCGGTCAAATCCCCAAAATCATATTTTCATAGCACCACGCACTTTTCCTTTCTAGCTTGTCAGTTGCAATTGTACTTATTCTTCTAAGATTATTTGATTGATATCTATGTTCCTTATTAGACGGAAAGTTCCATGAGGGAAGGGGTGATGACTCATTTTGCCTTGTATTGTCTCTTCCATGCCAAGAACAGAGTGGGTCTTAAGAACTATTTGTTGAATAATTGACACTTTGACACTGCAGCACCATTCAGTACATGTCTTATCCTCTGAATAGCATGCTGCACCTCCCTGGCGGGCATCCCTCCACCTGGGTCCTTCCTTAAGTACTTGCCTCCCTAGTGGACAAGTCTAGTTTTCAGGCTTTGTACAGAGTAGGCACTGGATACGTAGTTGTTCAATGAATGAATGTCTATATTCATATGCTTGTCTTTGCACCCTGTATTAGTCAGGACTCTTTTGGTTGTAAGTCACAAAATTCCTATATTTTTATCAAAAATGATATGGAAGTGGGGAACTAGTGACTCACATAAATGGGAAGTAAAGGGGCTGGCTAATTTCCATTCTGGCCCTGATTCAGGTACTTAGATGAGGCCACCAGGGTGCTGTCTCTCTCCATCTCTCTCTACTCTGCTTACCTTTGCATTGACTCCATTCTAAGGCAGGTTTTTGTCACATGGTGATACTGACTAGTGACCATTTCAGACTTACAAGGTCTTTAAGAGTCAAAACTCAGCAGATAAAAACTCTGGTCCTATCAATATCAATATCTATTCCATACAAAAGATTCTGATTTAGCTTTGCTTGAGTAACCAGTCCACCCATGAATCAATCTTTGTCACTGGGGAAGTGAGTTATTCTAATTGGCCATTGGGGGTAACACACTCACCCCTCTGGAGTGAGAGGCCATGCCATGTGACTTAAAGTTCTGCTGGGTGGAAATGGGACAGATGAAAAAGTAAAGCTCTTCACTGTTATCTTTGGTTTGCAGAAGTCTCACACTAAGAAATAGATTTCTAATGTCCCAATGTTACTTATTTTCACTAATTTAAAAAAGTTTTCAATAATAGTGATTTTTTTAAGGAAACTCAAATGAAAGAATAATGCTAATTTGCATGCAACAATAACCCCAATGTTTTTCCCTGAAAAGTACTGATAAACATCTTTCTTTTATGCTAAACAAAATTATTTGTGAAGAAGATTGGCCCTGAGCTAATATCTGCTGCCAATCTTCCTCTTTTTTTTCCTCCCCAAAGCCACAGTACGTAGTTGTATATCCTAGTTGTAAATCCTTCTGGTTGGTCTATGTGGGATGCCAGCACAGCATGGCTTGATGAGCAGTGTATAGCTCTGCACCTAAGATCTAAACCGGCAAACCCTGGCCACCAAAGTGGAGCATGCAAACTTAACCACTACACCACCAGGCTGGCCCGATGAACATCTTTATAGAAGGAAACAATTAAGGCAGTATGCATTAATGGTTTGTCTGAAAAATTCCGTCCAGGTCGGTTTTCCCTAGATGACTTTCAAGTTATCAGTTTTTAATTTAGAAAATTCTGGTGTTTGGGCTCAGTATTCCATATTTTATCTGGTATCTTTTCTGGCAGTAAAAAAAAAAAATTGAAGTGCTCCTGTTTCTAGCATCCCTTTGGAATCAATTAACTTTTCAGAATATAATTTACAAGGAAGCTTTTAAAGGATAATCTACTTATGCTTCTGCTTTCTAGAGTAATCACAGAATGGCGTGTTATGATTAATTTAATATTCTGGTTAACTTGGAGTTACCCAAAATTCATTCCTAGGTTCTCATTCATTTTCTTTATAAAAATAAGGCCTTAACTTATTGAGTCTCTCATTTGTCGTTTGGGAGGGACTTTAGACACAAGTATGTTCTTTAATTTAAGCATCACAGTCATGAGTCTGTGAAAAAATGATGGGCTTTCTTATTGTTTAGATCAGAGGACAGCAAACGTCTTCTATAAAGGGCCAGACAGTAAGTATTTTAGGCTTTGCAGGTCATGTGGTCTTTATTTTAACTACTCAAAAAGGCAGAAAAAGCTGCTAAAGACAGTAAGTAAATGAATGGGTGCGGCTGTATTCCAATATCACTTCATTTACAAAAATGGGCAGGACGTGGGTTGACCCATGGACCATAGTTTGCAGATTCTGGTTTAGATTCTGCATGAATAGAACTTATGGTTGTTACTTTGTGGTCATGGTCAAATGTTGTTTAATTGCTTAGAGTTTGCCTTGATAGCATCGTTTAAGGCAGAGTGCCCTAGACAGGGAATCATAAGCTCAAGGGGTCCTGGGTGTATGTGTGTTGACTTTAGTCCAATGACTTAATCCCTCCAAGACTCAATTTTCTAAATTATACATCAAGCTAGAGATAACTGTTCTACCAATCTTTTTTTTTTTGAATATATGAATGTACTCAATTAATGTTGAATTTATTGATGAAGTAACTGAAACTTTGGGCAAGTTACCCAACTGCTATAAGCCTCTTTTTTTTAAGGAGGTATAACTGACATATAATGTTATATTAGTTTCAGGTATTCAGAATAATGATTTGATATTTGTATAATTATAAAATGATCACCACAATAGGTCTAGTTAAAGTCCGTCATCGTATATAGTCACAAGTTTTTCTTTTCTTGTGATGAGAACCACCAATCTTAAAGAACTATTTTGAGAATCCAACAAGGGAATGGCCAGGAAAGGGAATTGAAAACATAAAAGTTTTTGCCACTATAAAGGACCTATAAGGGACCCTGTAAAGAACAGGTGAAGACATACACATTGAGATAATATTTGGTAGGGTTTTGTGGGACTTTATAAATAGTCTAAATAGGGACTATTTAGAAAGATATGGGCAAAACGCGAAGAAGTGCAGGAGATAGTGCAGTGTTCTGGGGTGAGCCACCTCAGAGCCTTGCTGGCCTGAGATCTAGAGGAGGGAGAAACGTAAAGAGGGCTTCCAGGAGAGCAGTCATGCCCTTTGGTCAAGTGTTATAACTTATCTAAGATGACTCCAGGGAACAAATGTCCTGCCTTCACACTTCTTCCCTTTCATCTCTTGTTGATGCCTCCACTTGATGGAACCCAACCAGAAACCATTCCATGCAGGTCGGAAAACCAGGGCAGAGAGCAAGAAGAATGGCAGTTAAGAGAAAATATGAAGGCATGGATAGAAGCAATCCAAGGTGATATGTACATCTTCTTCTTCTCAGCAAGCCTACATACACCTTTTCAATGACATTCTGAATATTGCATCTTTCTCCTTCTTTGCTGGCATGTTTATTTGTTGTATAGCTTTATTATTAACTAAGCCCCATTTTTATAATTATACAATTGTGCAAGTTAGAATACTCTGGAGCTAAATAAAATTAAGTGAAATTTTAAAAATTGGCCTATAGATAAATTAAAAATTGGGTGAAAAGTGGAAATTGGCTAAAATGTTTCCTGCTTCTTGTTTATTTACCTTTGCATTGAATTGATGTTCTTTATTACTATGTATAATTATATTTATATTGTAGTGAATGGGAAAATCTGGTAAAAGTAATTATGGACTTTTATAAGTGCTTGGGCCAATGTGCAAAAAAAATTCTCATTTTGTTACTAACAAAAATTTACCAGGGCCAACCCAGTGGCATAGTAGTTGAGTTCGTGTGCTCTGCTTCATCAGCCTGGGGTTCGCAGGTTCAGATCTCAGGTTCAGACCTAGATTACTCGTCAAGTCATACCGTGGCAGCATCCCACATAAAATAGAGGAAGATTGGCACAGATGTTAGCTCACTGACAATCTTCCTCACAAACAATAAAATAAAAATTATCAGTTAAAAATTTGTTCACTGTACATGTTTAGATTCATTTTATTGTATTTATCAAATTAACCCAAACTCAGGTAACTACAATTTCCAATTAGTTTTTAAAAATTAACTCAAATTTTAAGAGAAAGAAGCTATTTTCTAAAAGCCCTGATTAAAAATTGATTTTGGAAATCCTGACAATTTGCATGTCATGGCCCACGATGAGCTTCTGCTCATCCCTGTTTGTTATGCCATTAAGTCTACGCAAGAGTCCAGCATCGTCTGGGAGGAAGGACCTGTCACTTTGGAGATTTCTTTGAACTCAGAGAGAGCATGAAGCCCAGGCTGAGGATGGGAGCAATGACACTGGGCATTGTGGGATCCTGATTAACCAGAACACAGTTCATCTTGACTGAGTATGTGTAACCAAGGAAAGAAAGAGGGCTATTTTTTTTTTTTTTTGAGGAAGATTAGCCCTGAGCTAACATCTGCTTCCAATCCTCCTCTTTTTGCTGAGGAAGACTGGCCCTGAGCTAACATTCGTACCCATCTTCCTCTACTTTATATGTGGGACGCCTGCCACAGCATGGCTTGCCAAGCAGTGCCATGTCCGCACCCGGGATCCGAACCAGCGAACCCCGGGCCACCGAAGTGGATCATGCTCACTTAACCGCTGAGCCATTGGACGGGCCCCAGAAAGAGGTCTATTACACTTCCACAAACAAGACAGAAACAAAAGTGTTTTTCTGGTTGACTTTAAATTTTCAGAACATTTAAATAACTCAGATTCTACGTCCCCTGAGCATTTTGATTACAGACAACTCCTTGCACACGTGCTTTCACCTTCTTCTCAGCTTGTTAGAGTGAGCCCCAGGGCTGCTACTTCAGAAAGGCTTTCCCTGACCGTTCTAGTAAAAGTAAGGTTGTTACAGGCATATAGGTATAGGTGTATAATATAGGTTGATCCCTATAGGTCTTATTTTAAATAGTAATCATTTTTAGTTATTTGCTCACTTGTTTTTTCCTGTCTCCCAGACTTGACTGTAAATTTGTGACTTATTCCCCATTGTGTCTCCTATTCTTAGCTCAGTGCATGACACAGAGTGGCTGCTCAATAGATATGCCCCTAAATGAATGGATGTTTTATCCCCAGGTAAAAGGCCAGGCAACGCGGCAGTCTAGTGAACACATCTGAGGGGATAGCAATTGTTAGACTTGCTTGAATGTCGGTCCTAATGTAGTTTGGAAAGAAACTGGGCTTTCTATATTACCGACATGCTTTCTTCATTATCACAGACAATGGAGGCTGCCGTAAAGCGTGGCTTGTGAAAAGAATGCATATGTCAAGTTCTAAAATATGCAGTGACACAAATCATGAGGATTGACACATAGACAAAATCTATGTAAATGAATCACTGATCAAAGATAAACTTGTTAGGAAAGCAGACTTTCCATGACACCAATCTATACATTTCTGAGGTTTTCACTGCATTATTCATTTATAGAATGTGTTCACGGGTCTTGGCATTTACTTTTAAGAAAAGCGTATAATAGATAGACTTTGGAAATGTCTTTTCAAGCGTACTGTTTTTTAAGGGTAAGATTTAGAACATTTTGGAGTAAGACAATTTGACATACATTGTTTAAACAAATGTGTTCTGGAATCGAATTGCTGGGTTTAAAATTCAGGTGCTATGTGTTATATAACCTCATCAACCTCAGTTTTCTCAAGAGAAAGATTGAGAGGTAGTAGCACTTATCTAATTTGTGTGCATGTGTGTGTGCGAGAGAGAGAGAGAGGGGGGAGAGAACTGAGAAAATTTTGATAAAAGTACTTCCCACAATGATAATGTTTGGTAGTTATTCTCAATTCATGCACTTTTAGTTTGGTTTAATTAGATGAATGGTTTTCTAAAGTTTGCCAAGGCATCTATTTGAATGAACATATTTCCCTTCCATTTATGTTGTACTTTCCTCCTCTCCTTCTCTAACTTACTCCAAAGTGCAACCATTACTTGTCTCTTTTAGGAGAAGGCAGGCCATTGTCTCAGAAAAGTTGAAGACAAAGCATATATCTTTATAGGGCATGTATGTGCTGGTTGTGGGGTGTGGGTAAGTGATCCATTTAGGAAATGATCTCATTCAATGAAATCATTGTCATCTTTTAGATTAGCTGTCATCTTGGGAAACAGCCTCCAGCAGGGATTGTATATTTGATTGATTGATGGCATTAATGGTCATGATTCTTCAGCCATCCCTCTAACCATTCTCTTTGCCACGTGACTTGTAGTACCTCTCATGAAACAGGTGGAGTCTATTTCCCTACTGCCTTCATTCTGAGTTGGCCATGCGTCTTGCTCCAGACAAAAGAATATTAGTAAATATGACTCTTGTAAAGACATTTCTCTTTCTCCTCTTGTTTCTCTACTTTCCCATGAGAACGTATCTGGACAGAGTTGAGACAAGTAGAGCAGTCACCCTAGCCAAAGCCACCCTAAGTCAGCTTATTAATAGTCAGCTGACCCCCAGACACGTCAATGGGTCCGGCTGAGACCAAGAGAATGTGTAGCCTAACCCAGCCTAAATCACCCAACTGAAGATTCATGAGCCAAATAAATATTTATTTTTTTAAGCCACTGAGAGTTGGGATAGTTTGTTACTTGGCATTATTATGGAAATACACAACTGATATTGAATATGGGATGAAAAGTCACATAGAGCCCTGTGTAGAATGTTTCTAGTAGATAACTGATTATATCATGTCATACTTAAATTGCTCTACATTAAGCCCTGCCTGTCTTATCAACTTCATCTTTTTTTCCCCTTGTACCCCAAACACTATGCTTCTCTCAAAATTGTACTTATATTTCTGAATATAGACTTTTATCTCAGTCTTGGGCCTTAGGTTGTGCTGCCTAGAAGGGCTCCTTCCACTCCCACTAAATTAAATTTCCACTTGTCCCTTGGTTCTCATTTTAGAAATCATGATCTTTGGAAAACCTGCGTAGGCCCACTCAGAGATTGTTAGGCGACTCTCCTCTGGGTGCCCATAGCACTGTGTGGTTTCACTATCCTGGTGCTTATCAAATGTTGGGGTCATTGCCTGTTTCCTGGGTTTGCTCATGCGATCTATGTTCTTAGAAGGCAAAAAACATGTGTTTTGTGAATCATCGTATCCCCCATTATAAAGCTCAGTACCTGGAACACAGTATGTGCTCAACTAATAGATGTCAAGAAATGAGTGAATAGATGTTGAATTCACGGGCAAATGGGGAAAGGACAATATTGTGAGGGTACCGTGCTACAGGGCAAATATAAGTGGAATTGACAGGAAGGGGAATGTTAAGCCTGTCTGCAAACCACATAGAATAGTCTTCCACTCTCTAGACCTTTTGTATAGGTTTCCAGTAAAGACCAAACACCATCCAGATTGCTAAAATAAAATTAGAATTTTTGGTTTATGAGTAAACTACTTAAAATGGGCAATCGGAATGACTGCAAACTAGGCAGCATGAACTGGGCTTCAATTTGTTCTCCAAGGAAGTTAAAGAAAATGAAAATGAAAGACTCTGTGGAGAATTTCTGTTACAAAGACCCATTTCCAAATTTTGGATGTCATTTTAGGCATTGAATGTTAAGATTTTTAAAAAATACAAAAACAAAACGAGACACATAATCTTTTTGCAATAAAGATCTCTATATTACCAGGAAAATTCAGGAATCAGTGGCTTTGAAACCTGTAATCTTATGGCCATAGGATTTTAGGTAAAGAGAAAACTTTTAGAATTATTTAACCCAATATCTTTTGCAAACTAGTGGGGCACATCTTTGATGCCTTATGTCTACTCTGACTCACTTCTGCTACAGCCATTAGAATTCATTCCCTTTAGATCTTTCCTGGGACACTCTAGACTTCTGTTTTCTTGAGAATTTAGACCATTAAAATTTGAATTTTAATCCATTGATTGAGTTTACCCTTTCTCACTGTACAAATAAAGAAAATAATTCCTGGAAGTTGTGATTGCCCAAGTTAACCCAAATGGTAAGGAGAAAGGTAAAATCCAGTTCTTGAAATTTGCCACTCATTCAGTGCTTTTTTCATTACAATGCACTCTCTTTGACCCCTCTCCTCACACATTCCATTGGGTTGTGCAGAATCTGCATTGCTGGAATGAATACAAGTTGAAGGGGAAGTTAAATCCATCTAAACTTTCAAACGTAGGGGAGATTTAACATCCTTATGTCCTTTGGAACGCTATGGTGCATTCATGGTTCATCTAGTCAGCAAACCAAAGGTCGGGCTTTAGTTGGTATTCAGCATACAGTATACTGTAACATTGATGGGCTATATTTATCCAGTGGTGCTAAAAGATCAAAATAAATATATACCAACGTTGATCCTAACAAATGTGTGCACTGCAGTTGATAGAGTTAACATCAGTTTTTGACTTTGTAATTGTTCACTCATATGTTGCAAATGGCAGTTTTTCCAAAATATAATAATTGGCACTTTATCCTGTAGATTTTTTTTGGAGGAGGAGAAAATCATATGTTTAATATTGGTAGACCTTGATTTCTAGACTATATTAGTGAAGGGAAAAATTAGGGGCCTGGCTTTCAATCAACTATTCAATTAGTTTTATGGGAATTCCCTCTGACAAGTCTTTCTAGGAAGTAATTTTTACTCCTCCAAGTGCTAAAGTAGTAAATACCTCATGCTTTCTGACTTCTCACAAGGGAGCATGTCATGGATCTATGGTCTTTGACTCTGTAGGATAATGTATTGGTTGCATGTCATATCTGTGCCCACATTCCTCTTCTCTCTTATGCCCCAGGGACCCCAATCTCCTGCCAACAGGGTTCAATCCCTATTCCACTTTCTACTCATATCTCCAAGGCTAATGACATGATTCCTACACTTCTGCTGAGAAGAACAGCTCCCATGAGAAGGAATGATTTCTCTCAATGGTAGTTCTTTTGGTTCAACTGGTATGAAACTCTCAGCCTTAAAAAGGTTTCTTTGTCGTATCCAATTGAAAGCTCGTTCAGAGGAGGATGTTGACAAAGAGCACTTCTGGCAACTATTCAGTACAGTTCCACTGGATCCTGCTTCCAATGACACATGTTCCATGTCTCACAGCTGTGCACCTCTCCTTCCTATCCTCTCCACGTCCCTGCCTCTCTGAGGGACCCTTCTGAGGAGCTGACAGCCCTCAGCTTCCCTTCTTTGCATTGAGTCTCAAGCCTTACGATAAGAGAGCATTCCCCTTTCCAAGCATCTTAGGGTATTTCATGCACATTGTACCTCTGGAATCCTGCATGGACATTCAAGAGCTCCTGACATACTTCTCAGGTCTTCTATACTGGTGAATTTTTTCACAGGTGCAGTGCCCACATTGACATTTTACTAATGTGCTAGAGATAATGCTTAAATGAGATATAAATCTGTGATTGTATGGGAAGGTTATGTAGACCATATATGGTATGCATTCTCTTGGCTGTGCCTGATAACCATTCCCACCTCCCTCCTTCCTTGTGGGCAATACCCATGCAGCATTACAGAGGCTGGAAATTCAGTTTAATAGGTTCCCTATCTTTAGGCTTATCAAAAGGACTTATTCACAATGGGACTTATTAATACTGTTTTTAACAATCTCTTTCTAGACTACCTTTCCAATCTAACATCCTACAGATTTTCATTCCTTCTAATTCTCTATCTATATTACTGTCTATATTCAATTGCAGTAGGCATTTTATTTGTCTTTACTTATAGTGTTTCCACCTTGAAATGCCTTTCTTAGATTTTCCACTTATTGAAACTTATTCACATGACAAGGCCCAGGGGAGATGTCCCAGGAGATATGAGCAAACACTCCTCTATGTCTCAATCAGAAGTAACTGTTTCCTCCTCCATATTCCCACTGCACATTGTTCACATTGCGAAGAGTTCATTTATCTCATCATGTACCATTATTATATTGGATATATATGTATATTTATAATATACATGAGTATATATGTCTTTAATATTATGTACTTTTATATTTAATCTATCATGAATTCACACAGGGCCTTAAAAATAAAAGATTAAATAACTATTTATTAAACAAATGGATATTTTGTGGTAGGTAACTGGACAAATTTTTTTTTAATCGATTTGATTGGATTATTTTATTTAAGAAACATTAAAATGAGCAGAGGTGACTACTCTGTTAAAAGCCAATTCCTGTTGACCATGCTTCTCATGAAAGAAACCTATGTCTTCTGGAAGTTTAGATTCATTCTGATTTAAGTAAGCAAATTTTAACAAAGCACCCAATTCTGGACCCACGTAGCTCGTAGAAAAATGGAAAATAGTATAGACTTTTGGTAATAAAGCTCCAAGGCGAATTTGTGAGTGTCCATGGGAAGATTTTTTTTTCCCTTTCTAAATACCCTGTCCCAATTTGACCAAATATTTGTGCGAACATTTGTGTCTTGCAGCACCATAGTAGAAAAAAGGCAACAAGTGGGTCACCAAACAGAGATGAAAATTTTGTATTCCACTAAGAACTATGGCTTCTCTCTTTAGTAATAGAAAAATAGCAAAGAAAGAAACCAAAGAAGACTTTTAAAACAAAGATCAGAAAGATGCTGCCTACAGATGGGTATCATTGTTGTGCTGACAAGTTAGGCAGAAGGAAAATTACTTGTTAGCTCCCCGACTTTCATGTGCTGAACACAAAACCACAGGCACTAATAAGAAGCCTAGGAAACTGTTCAAAGTAGTTTTCAAAGTACTCAAAGATTATTTCATAGGGTCAAAGAAGTTCTTCTATGAATGTGACTAGAACATATTACATCCATTATTAGAAACGTTACAGAAGTACAACAATATCTTTACAATTGCTTTAGAGTTATAAAAACTATTGCATACATATCTCATTTGATTTTCATCAGCAAAATTTCAGCCTCCTCCAGCTACTTGGTATCTTCTTGAATCTTCTGCACCCTCTGTTAGTTGCTCCAGAGGACCCAGGACAAGATAGATAAACGTCTTTGAGTAGGCGAAGCAATGGAGAAATTACCCATGGGGATTATCTATTGAACTGTTTTCGTCATAATCTGAACTATAAAGATACTAGATTACAGGAAACTAATATGTCATTATGGAATCTAGGTGGATTTTGATGGATTGGTTGTTGGTTTGTGAAAAAATATTTGTTTATAAGTAATGTCAGAGTAAAGAAGTATACTTGTTTAGAGTTTAGAAGCTGTCAATTATTTAACTTACTAGAGTCTCAGTTATTCTAGTCTATAAAATGGGATAATAGTACTTACATGGTAAAGTTGTTGTGACACTAAGTAAGCTAATATATAAAGTGCTTTGCATTGAGCTTTAGGCATAAAGCATTCTCAGCACACGTTAGTTCTCCTAATGATAATAATAACACTGATTCACTACTTAATATTGCAGGTGACTTTATATGGCTTAGTTTACTTCATCCTCTCAACAAACTCTACCAGCTCCTCAAAATGCTAAATATAACATAAGAAGTTTAGTGTAAGCTTTGCCAGTTTATTGCTAAAGTGGTATAGTAAAATATCCTTTCATAATTGAGTCCTCAAAGACTGGTTCATAGAGTCAAAGAAATTCTTCTACTAAAGTGTCTAGAACATACTGCAGCCATTTTTAAAAATAGTACGATAGCATAACAATCTCCTTACAATTGCTTTACAGTTATAAAAACTATTCCATACATATTTCATTGATCTTCAGAATAGTTTTATTAAGTAGGAAAGTGGTTATTAATTAGTTATTAAATAGTTATTTATTTACATAGTAGTTATTAATTAGTTATTACCAGGTTAAAAGTAGTTACATTTAAGGGAACCAAAACTCAGAAAGATTAAGCTCTTACATTATCACATAGTAGAAATGAAGAGCAAGATTGCTGAATTCTAGTCTAATATTTCATTTCTCACATTGGTCCAAATCATAGCACCTCAAGCCTTTCATTGGATAACTAGTGTATTACGCAGGATTTATTAAGCATCTATCACTTTCCAGGCCCTATGTTGAGGACAGTTAGGGTACTCTGGGATACCCTACGATGGAGAGGCATAATTGAATGGGACCCCAACTCTAGTCAGAAAAAGCCAGAGACTACTCTCTGCTCCCAATACCCACATTGTCCTCTTGAACACATAACTAGACCGCATTTCCCAAACTCCCTTGCAGTTAGGTATAGCCAAGGGCGTGAGTTCCAGCCAATGAAGTGTGAATAGGACTGTCGTGCACCATCTTCAGTTTCCTTTTGCTCTCCGCTATCTGGGTTCAGATGACTACGGGGAATGTTAGAGCCCCAACAAAATGGAAGAATTCTCTGTCCCTGCATCACCACATGAGGAGGCTGATCAGGGACACTTCAAACAGGAAATGAAACTATTACATAAGTGAGAATTAAGCTTCTGTTATGTTTAAGCCATTATACATATGTACATATACATATACTTCCTTTTCTAAAACTCAGGGAATGTTAGGAGAGGCTTCCTGAAGCAGGTAATTACTATGCAGACATCTAAAAGTTATGTAGGTAAAGCATTTGGGGAAGAGTAGGAAAAAACCTAAAACCCAGCAGACGTAAAAGCCTAGAGACCATTCGGCCTTGCTACTCAAAGTGCATGGACCAGCAGCTTCAGCATCACCCGGAAGCTTGTTAGAAATCCCGAATCTTGGGCCCCAGTGGAGGGAGACCTATTGAACTAGAATGTGCATTTTTAGAAAGATCATCAGGCAATTCATATGGCATTAAAGATTGAGAAGAACTGCTTTAGGATAGTAGTGGTCCAATGTAGTTGGCACATAGAGGATGAGGTGTGCAATAGGGAGGCGAAAAGCCAGAGAAGCAAATAAAGACCAGATCTTCTGGGGTCTTGCACATGGTTCCTATAGTAGAAAGGAATGTCTTAGTCTGCTTGAGCTGCTATAACAAAATACACTGGGTGGCTTAAACAACAGAAGTTTGTTTTCCTACAGTTCTGGAAGCTGAGAAGTTCAAGATGATGGTGCCAGCCTGGTTAGGTTCTGGTGAGAGACCCCTTCCTGGTTTGCAGGTGGCTGGCCACCTTCTCACTGTGTCCTTACAAGGTAAAGAGAGCACTCTAGTTTCTAGCTCTTCTTATAAAGACACTAATACCACTACAGGGGCTCCACCTTCATGACCTCCTATAAAGCTAATTCTCTCAAAAAAGCTCCACTTCCAGATACCATTACATTGGGGGTTAGGGTTTCAACATCTGAATTTGGTGGGACCACAAACATTTAGTCCATAACAAGGAGTTAATATTGCTTTAAAAAAAATGTGTTCATTCAATTTCTGCTACATATCTGGCACTGTGAGGGATATAAGAGGCAGAAAATATGATTCCAAATGCTGAAGAAACAGCATCCGTGGCGACACACTGCTGATTGAGCTGGCCTCTCACACTAGTCTTACTCGAAAGCCAAAATCCTTTCTCTTAAGTCCCACGACTGCAGTATGAGAAGCTTGGATGACAGATACACACAGAATTGAAGATTTAGGATTTTATCCAGTTAACATTATAGGTTCTTGAGCAAAAGTCAACTTCATTGGAAGTGGTAGTTAAGAAAATTTAACCAGGAAGATGCGTGGAAGATAACTTATACCTTTACCCCCCAGGTATTTATTGGGTACCTCCTAAGTTCTGTTTCCAGCCAACTCTTACACTCAGCTTCCAGGTTCCAATTTAGATAACACTGTCTATACGCTTCTTTACTAATGGAAGATCAGATGTTTTTGAAGGGTGGAGTAGGGGAAAGGGAGAGAGGAAAGTGGAGGTTGGGAGAGAGAAAAAGAGAGAGAGAGAGAAAAGGGAGGAGACATTGAAACTAGAAATATTTCCTATATGCATATAAATACACATTCTAATGGGTGTTGAATAGTAATCTTACTTGGAGATATGTGTGCACAATGTTTAGAATATATACAACAGATGCGACTATATAAGATACTCCAGATCCTCCTATAATGATGAATGATGAGAGAGACTTTAGGTCTTGTTTTTTTTGCTCCTTCATCCCTTCTTGTCATACATGAAGAAAATTAAGTGACTTGCCCAGGGGCACCTATGAAGAGACTGGCAGTTATGAGATTAGAACTTGAGTGTTTTCTCTCTCAACCAAAAATATCACAAAATGTTCAATAAAACACTATTTCTACAAGATGATAATTTTTTTTGAGGAAGATTAGCCCTGAGCTAACTGCTTCCAATCCTCCTCTTTTTGCTGAGGAAGACTGGCCCTGGGCTAACATCCATGCCCATCTTCCTCTACTTTATATGTGGGATGCCTACCACAGCATGGCCTGCCAAGCGGTGCCATGCCTGCACCCGGGATCCGAACCAGCGAACCCTAGGCCGCCAAAGCAGAACGTGTGCACTTTAACCACTGTGCCACCCGGCTACCCCCAGGATGATGATTTTTATGAGACAAAGTGTTTCATGGTCATATACATTTGGAAAACTCTGGGTTATACAACGGAAAATAAGTTCATTGGCAGCAGGACTTCTGAGAGCCTTAATTCAACGCACCAATGAAGTCTGTGAGTCTCCCAGGCGGTAGCAGTGTTCAGAATTTTCCAACGTCTTTTGTTACTGAGGATCGATGTTCCACAGGGCATGCTTTGGTTCTATTGAATCCTACTGAGCTTTTTCTCTACTTTATACACAACTCCTCTGAGTTTGTTGGGGAAAGAATGTGAGATCTCTGTTCTCATCTCTGTCAACAAATAACAAAGTAACCCTAGGCTGGTTACTAGTTATTTCTTTGGGATTGACTTTCTCATCTATAAAATAAAGGGACTTGTAAGATGGCTCTCCCCTGAGGGTTTGATTATCTATGTTAAATGTTGTAGATCAGCTGGAAGAAGAAGGGGACAAGGTCAGGACACCTAACTAGCAAGTTCTGGCTCTGACACTAACAAGCTAGGTGATGTGTAACAATTCACTAAATCTTTCCAGGTCTCAGTGTTTTTATTTGAAACGTAATGAAGTTGGACTGCATGGTCTAGTCCAGAGTACCTTGTTTAGACTAGATGAGCAGAAAAAAGTGATTTTAGAAATAATGAAATATACAAAAATGATGATAAAAGTGAGACTAGAAATGTTAATAGGAGAAAAAATGTTGATGTCTTTCTTTTTCTTGGAAGCAGGAAAGAAGAGAAGAGTGAGGGAAATCAAAGATAGATGTGTAAGTATAAAAGGGAAAAGTTCTTGCTATAAGTGTGTGGGAAACTTTTGAAATTAAGCTCCTCTTTACCTACCATGATGTCAGAAATTTTGAAACATGAAAAGAGAAGATAAATAAGTATAATACCCTTAATAGTTGAAAAGAAACTCTAAAACAATTAAAAATATATATCACCAATTCAAATGACTTTGCTGAGGAAAACCACGTACCAAATAAATCAATATCTAGAATGTAGGCTAACAAAATGCAAATATTGCTTGATGCCATAATTACGAGTTTAAAGAATGGATATTGTTTTCTGATTACAAGAAGAGTATATGCTCATTTAAAACAATTATATAATACAAAAAAAGTATAAGGAATAAAATGAAAATCATCTATATTCCCTGAATAATAACGGTTAATATTTAGTTACAAAGCCTTAGATTTAGTTGTACCTGTTTATAAATATACATTACATATTATGAGTATTCTATTGATAAACAGGTATTATTGTTAAAGTTACACTAGAATTGGATCATACAATGTATAATGTTTGATAACATGCTTTATTCACTTAAAATATCATATAAAATTCTCCACATCAATAAATATGGATTTCCTAAATAATTTTTATTAGCTAAATGGTATTTTAATGGTATACCATTATATATTTGATCAGTCTCTAACGGATTGCTGCTATTATGAACAACCTCCTAATGTTACACATGTCTTAACTATATTTGTATAGAAATTTGTATATTTATCCCACTATCTCCTTGAAATAAATTCCTAAGGGGGAA
Organism: Equus caballus; assembly: GCF_041296265.1. Taxonomy (NCBI): domain Eukaryota; kingdom Metazoa; phylum Chordata; class Mammalia; order Perissodactyla; family Equidae; genus Equus; species Equus caballus. The sequence goes on along the minus strand of NC_091689.1, from coordinate 14,733,061 downwards.
TAACTAAAGCAAAGGATATAAAAGCTTTGATTTGGTCTGCTAAACTGCCCACTACAAAAATTGTACTGATTTTATTTCTATCAACAATATATGAGAAAATCATTTATTTACACCATTTCCAATATAGAGATTTTTTAAAAATTTTCATTTTTCACTAAACTAAAAAGCAAATATTGATATCTAATTTTTTAATGAGAATTTAATCATTTATCAATATGGTTTAACATCTTGTAAACTTATCGAGTACATTTCTTCTGCAAAAAGATTTATGTCCATTTCTCACTAGAGGTGTTGGTCTTTTCTTTCTAATTTATAAAAGTGCTTTATATATTAATGTTATTGATCATTTGTAAAAATATTGCAAATACTTTCCCCAGTTTATCGCTTATCTTTTGATCCTTTGCATAGTTTTACAACATAAAATATTTTTGAGAAGTCAATATGTCCTTTACAGAATCTTCCATTGATAATATATAGAAATTATTTCTCACTCAAGATTATAAAAACATAAATTTATATTTCCTTCAGTTATTTTATGTTTTTTTTTTTCAGTTATATTTTTGATCCATTTGGAAGGATTTTTATGATAAGGAATGAGGTAAGGATCAACTTTATTTTTTCCTCACATGGCTGACCAATTGTGCCATTGCAACTTACTGAATAATTATCATTTATGATGATAATAATTTTCTGTTTAATTTGAAATGCCTTTCAAAATAAACTATATTTTCATGCAGTTAAATCCACCAATATTTTTTAATAGTTTCAATTCTGAAAGAAAACTATTTTCCTCTACTAATTGTATGAATGTATATTTCACTTTTGTTTTCCACCAAGAATTATTTGTAAAAAGGCATGAGAAAGGAATTAACTTTTTTTTGGCCAATATTTACTCAGTTGCTTCAGCATCATTTATCCCCTCTTTTCCCACTGATTTCAAACATCACCATTCTTATACAATAAAGTTTGCTACTATTTTTTCTGTTTTGCCTATTTCTATGCCATTATTACACCTTTAAAATTACTGTGGATTTGTAATATACTTTGATATCTGATTGTGCTAATCGTGAATAGCTGGTAAACTGCCTCTCATTATACCCCTTTTTTCTAAATGCTCTTGGCTATTTTCACGTTTTTTAGTTGGAATTTAGAATCCTTTTGTCAATCTAAGTATATATAAGTATATGGACAGGGAAAATATGTGTTATTGGATATAGAGACTTTAATGTCCTATAGGGCTTTCTGAGATACTATTGGGAAGTTCTTATAAAAATAGAAAATTTTAGAGGTAAACTTTCTTGCTTTAGATCAATAATCAATCTGAAGAAGAGTAAAGGATATATAACTTTTTATTTCTGTATGTTTGGAAGCTTTTTTTTAAAGGAAGCTGTCTTCTAATTTTATATATATCCTAAAGTTTCACTACTGTCATCAACAAAATTGTTAATATATATTTGTAGGCTAATGAATGGATAACTCTGTAGAGTTATTAATAAATGGATGAGTTTTTGAAGAGGGATATCAAACCAGTCCCTCTTTAAGTCTGTGGCAGGCAGTATCCTAGGAGAATAGCATGTTGTAAATCTGGCATAACAGCAAGATTTGGTTTTAAAGACTTTGTGTCTATGTCACAGAATATTATTAACACTCACCTTGTATCACGACAATTCTTCCCCTGTCTCCTCCCTTACAAATGGAGCACCAATTAAGGGCTGTTCTTGTAGTTTTCTTTGAGCTCAATAGCTCTTTCCAATTACAACCAGCTTAAGTCGAAAAGAAAAAATGAGTGGGAGCTATCACGTAACCCAAATAAAACCTAGGATGTCACATGGCCCAGTGTTAGCAGTGTGTTGTACTGAAAGAATCACTGTTTAACAACCAATGTTATTAAAAATTAACTCCTACTTTTATTTGTTTTTCAAAGAATTTTAAGATTCAAGAAATAATCCAAAACGCAACTTCCTAAAATCCTTTGCCTCTGTTCTTCTATTCTCTAAAGCCTAGACGCTTCTCCAGTCTCAGGAGTCACAGTCCTCCTTCTCTAGCAACATTTTTTTCACCGATAATCTTGCACATGTAATGTCCATTTTCTCTTTTCTTACTCTTTTATTTTTATTCTTAACTTCCTGTCATTTCTATGCTCCCAAGTTTGCATCATGTAATTTCATAAACTAACCAGATAGACTTCTTTAAGGAGTAAAGATTAGGGATGGAAATAGGGGGCGATAATCAAATACAAGATTCTCTTTGACAGATGAAATAGGCAGGGCAGATATAGTTCAAGGCTGAGAATACTTGATATTAAATAATTTTATACCTGCCACATTTGTACAGATTAATAGAATCCTGTCTAGGTCATATCAAGTTGTGGAATTAAAACTGGCATCTGTCAAAGGATGAAGGCGTTAGTAATTATTTCCATCTTTTATTTAAGGGAAGGATTTCTGTTTTCTGAAGCACAGCTTGGGGAGAAATAAGATGAATAAAACAACAGGAAGAAATATTAACAACTGTCATTTATTACATGATTACTTCAGCTTATGCAAGGGGCTAAGCATTTTACATCCTAAAACATCAAAACTTTGTGTTAGCATTTGTTCTTAACCCAGTTTTTCAAGGAGAAAACAAATAATTAGAACTATAATCAGTTGTCTCAAAGCACATAACTAGGAAGTGGTGAAATTACTCTTCCATTGTATGGTCTCTGGCTCCATATTTATAATAATTCCAATATACAACAAGACAAGTCAGAATATAGTCAAATTAGGGATGGAAGAGGTAAAGCAATCATTGTAAAATAGCCGTAAAAAATTCAGTGAAGAAAAACAGAGTGTACTCTTTCTAATAGAGAGCAACTGTTCAATATTTTTCAGTGAAATGAATGGATAAGTGAAGTGGTAAGTTTCCTTAACATTAGTACTGTTAATCTATTTTCTTTTGTCTCATGTTTTAATTTTATTTCACGTTCTAGCTTATTTTGTGTTTATTTTCATATTTCTATATTTTATGAAGCATTGGAAACTACTGAAATTATCTTTGTAATGATGAAGGGGTTGTAAACAATTATATGCAGTTGACAAATCATTTGAATCAATTTGTAGAACACAATTCAGAAATGTTTACTGTTATTTTATTCCTCATTTTTATATTCTCTTGGAACCCTTGTGAAGATGTATTATGAATCAAGTGAATCAAGAAGAATCCACTTAAAACACTTCCCCAGAATTTCTGAGAAAAATCCACAGGATATTAAATTCCCTGCTGGAAGAGAAGCTCATGTTATTCATAATCACATATTTGAATATAATCAGGTCAATATGTAAGTGACTTTGAAGGTGATCCATTGTGTCCATATCTTCCTTCAAAGGTTCAGCAAAGTCTGTTTTCTCCAGAGACAGTCTAGTCAATAACTATGACTTGCCCAAGCCAGAAATGTGACATTTAGGGAGCTGAGTGCCATGGAAGAACGGATTCCCATCTCATTTGCACACTGCACAAAGATTAGCAGTCATAGTAAGGATGACACCAGCACGAAAAATCCTTCCTCCTGATTGTAGGCTGGACTTGCTGTTCATCAGTTCGATACAAATTATTTCTGAGCAATTCCCCCTGCAATTACCTGATTAGCAATCCCAATTGCTTCTCCCTTTTTCAAAGACTTTGATTAAATGATATCCCCTCCTGATTGCTTTATCAAGTCCAGCTACTATGGATTATTGACAGCTCTGTGTTAACTAACTGTCTTGTTTTTTGGCAAGCTGCCAGGCAAATGGGAAAGCAGCTGTTTCTTGAGATGGGGAGAAGAGAAATCGGATTGATATAGTCCTTACGGCTTTTGAAGCTGACAGACCATTAGCTGACCTTGAAATTGTTTTGGTGATTGTCAGAGTGTTTGACATCCCTTTGGATTACCAAAGATTGACAACTAGATAGTAAAGGTGGTTGATGCTCTGATACAAACCCCCATCATTTTACAGGTGTAGAAAGCAAGTGTACTGTGTGTTGTTGTAGAGGTTTGCTAGTTGGAGGAAATGAAATGCTTTAGCCTACTTCGCACAGAGTTCTGACTACACAGATTGTCCAGAGCCACAAGGCTTAAATTAGACTTTTGCCTTGCTTCCTTGTTGATCTGAAATCGTGTGTAAAGTCTGGTGAACATCCTCATTTTCATCCAATAGCTCTATACGACAAGGATGGCGATTTTTTTGTATATCTTACTTAAAAACTCATGGAGGTTTTGACACATGGCCAAGGAAGACTTGAACATATTCACAATCATCCTCCCACCCTGATCTTTAAATACAGATTATTTCACTTTTAGTTGTTTTCCTTCCCTTTAAAAATATTAAGTCCCTTTTTGTGTTCTGTCTTTTGCTTTTGTTGTTTTCCATCCAAATGGCTCTTCAATCTGAATCTTTGTAAGATGGGGAGGCAAAATGTTGAGAGAGTAGGCTTGAGATAAGAGTGAATATTATTGGGATGTATTGTGAATCAAGGGAATCAGGAGGAATCCACTTAAAACACTTCCTCAGAATTCCTGAGAAAAATCCACAGGATGTTAAATTCCCTGTTGGAATAGAAGCTCATGTTCTTCACAATCAGGAGAAAAATATCAAACAAATCCCAAACAATGGTGTTTGCCTTTTCCTCACACTTAACTCAACTGTATTTTTTCTTTTTAAATAAAATTTATTTTAGAACAGTTTTGGATTTACAGAATTATTGTGAAGGTAGTACAGAGAGTTGCTATGTACTCAATACCCAGTTTCCCCTATGTATTCTCCTTTTCTTGATATCCTACATTACTATGGAATTTTTGACATAATTAATTAGCCAGAATTGATAAATTGTTACTAAATAAAGTACACAGCTTATTCAGATTTCCTTGGTTTTTACCTAATGCCCTCTTTATGTCCCGGGACCATCCAAGAAACTATGTTATATTTAGTCTTCATGTCTCCTTAGGTTCCTCTTGGCTGTGAGAGTTTCTCAGACTTTCTTGGTTTTTGATGACCTTGGAAGTTTTTAGGCATACTAGTCAGGTATTTTGTAGAATGTCGTTACATGTAAAGAGTAATTTAACAGTAGAGAAACCCGATGAACACTACCTCAAGCCAGATGATAAAGGTCGACATCACAGTTATAAGTCATGTTGATAGTATGTACCCTTGATACAATGTAATAAGAATGACAATTTATGCCTGTGGTTTTCTTCCCCAAAACCCATTACTCCAATTTAATAATGAGAAAAAGATCAGACAAATGCCAATTAAGAGACCTTCTACAAAATACCTGACCAGTACACTTCAAACTGTCAAGTTCATCAAAAACCAAACTGTTAACTAACTAACTAAATGAAGAAGAGTAAACAAATCTCCTGTGAAGAATAATTTCAAATAATTTATGTAGATATTCCACCTCACTGTGGACTCATGAATATTTGATACTTTGGGTTAAAGTCTAATACTACTTAATTTATTTTGTTACTCAAACTATTCCAATTTATGTTCTTCTAGCTGACTCTTGTATCCCTTTGACGTATCTCCATCACTATAGGTGTTTTTTTCTTTTTTCGTGGAGGGAGTAGCTTATTAACTCCCAAAACTTTTTTCTAATTGTGGTAAAATACACATAACATAAAATTTACCATCTTAATCATTTTTAAGTGCACAGTTCAATAGTGGTAAGTACAAGTATATTCACATTGTTGTGCAACCAATCTGCAGAACTTTTTCATTTTGCAAAACTGAAACTCTACATCTGCTAAACAACAGCTCCCCCTTTTCCCTCTCTTCAGCCCCTGGAAGCCACCATTCTAGTTTCTGTTTCTATGAATTTGACTACTCTAGATACATCATATCAATAGCATCATACTGTATTTATCTTTTTGTGGCTGGCTTATTTCACTTAACATAATATCCTCAAGGTTCATCTATGTTGTAGTATGTGTCAGAATTTCCTTCTCATTAAGGCTAATATTCCATTGTATGTATGTACCACATTTTGCTTATCTCTTCATCTGTTGATGGACACTTGGGTTACTTCCATCTTTTGGCTATAGTGGGTAATGCTGCTACGCACATGAGTGTACAAATCTCTCTTCAGATCCTATTTTCAGTTATTTTGGATATATACCCATAAGTAGAATTTCTGGATCATATGGTAACTCTATTTTTAATTTTTTGAGGAACCGCCATAATGTTTTACATAGTGGCTACATCTTTTTACATTCCCATCAACAGTAAACAAGGGCTCCAATTTCTTCATATCTTTGCCAAATTTGTTATTTACTATTTTTTGTTTGTTTTGTTTCTGACAACAGCCCTGCTAATGGGTGTGAGATGATATCTCATTGTGGTTTTGACTTGCATTTTGCTAATGGCTAGTGATGTTGAGCATCTTTTCATAATAAGGTTAATTATTTTTTGTTGTTTTTGACTTGTAAGAGTTCTTTATAAATTCTGGATATTAACCACTTATTGGATATATGACATGCAAATGTTTTCTCCCATTTCATAGATTCATCACTCTGTTCATGGTGTCCTTTGGTGCACAGTAGTTTTAAATTTTAATGTAGTCCAATTTATCTATTTTTACTTTTGTTGCCTGTGCTTTGGCCTCATATCCAAGAAATCATTGTCAAATCCAATGTTGTGAAGCTTTTCGCATACATTTTCTTCTAAGAGTTTTATGATTTTAGCTTTCACATTTAGCTCTTTGATCTACTTTGAGTTGATTATTGTATACAGTGTAAGGAATGGTCCAACTTCATTCTTGTGCATGTGGATATCCAGTTTTCCAATACCATTTGTTAGAAAGACTGTCCTTTCCCCATTGAATGGTCTTGGCACTCTTGTGGAAAATCATTTGACCGTATATGTGAGGATTTATTTCTGGGTCCTCTTCTCTATTCCTTTAGTCCGTATGTCTGTCTTTATCCACTACCACATTGTTTTGGTAAACTTAGCCTTGTAGTAAGTTTTGAAATTAGGAAGAGTGAGACCTCCAACTTCGTTCTTTTTTCAAGATTGTTTTGGCTATTTGGGTTCCTTTGATTCCATATGAGTTTTAGCATGGATTTTTCTATTTCTGCAAAAAGCATCACTGGAATGTTACTAGGTATTACATTAAATCTGTAGACCACTTTGGGTAGTGCTGACATTTTAACAATATTAAGTCTTCCAATCCATGAACATGGGATATCTTTCCATTTATTTGTGTTTTCTTTAATTTCTTCAGTAACCTTTTGTAGTTTTCAGTGCACTCATCTTTTGTCTTCTTGGTCAAGTTTAATCCTAAGTATTTTACTATTTCTGAGGCTGTTGTAAATTGAATGGTTTTTTACATTCCCTCTCGGAGTGTTCATTGTTAGTGTATAGAAATATGCTGATTTTGCTGTTTGACAACTGTTAATTCTAATTTAACTCATTGCTTCGGAAAACAGGTATGGAATTTTAGTATCCATTTTGGGAATTAATAGTTTGCCTGAAGAGGAATCTACAACTTCAGCATTTTGAGTTCAAGGTGCTTTCACTCACATATGTGACTCAGCACCTAATTTATTGAAGTCAGTTCTTGACTTAAGGACTTTCTCTGTACCATCTTGCTCTCACTCCCAGGAGAGTGGACATGCCTGTCCTTCTTGGTAATGGGAAAGAGAGAGACAAGGTTAGTCTCATCTTGTGGGGCCAATTCCCTGAGATAGTAATAGTGTCATTGCTACTGATGGGAAACTTGTTTCATATGAGCAAATTAGAATTTACTTAGTTGTTACAAACATGGTTTTGACGTTAGAAAAATTTGGTTTTACTCTAGCTCCAAGATTTACTAGCTGTGAAAATTTTCTGATTTTCTTACTAAACCTCAATATTCATATTTTTAAAAAATGGCGAAAATACTAATACCTACCTTCTAAAGTTATTATGTGCATGAATCAGAGAATATATGTGAACTACTCAACAGAAGAACAAGCATGTAGAATACAATGCATTGTATAAATTGCTATCATGTTTGTCAGCTGATCAAAGACCAGGCAACACAGTGAATCTAGTGTTTAGCGCTAGAGTTTTTCAACTTTGCTATTACCAAATGCAATAGAAAAAAATACTAATCTCAATGGGAAAATACAGCAGTGCTAGTGATTTTCTTGTGGGGTGGTGGAAAGAATTTGCACCAAAAGGCAGGATCAGATAGTCATATTTCCTAGTCTTGTCTTTTTATTTGAAAGTTGGTTGACAAAGATTAGTCTGTGGCAAGGGGGCTCATCAAGGATAGCATATGTGTATCAGAGGATAGAATGTGATGTGTGGTGTAGAATTCATAATCTACAATGATTAGAAATTCAGATGCCAAATTTCAGAAACTGGCTCCATTCCAACACTCCTGAATGTGTGCCTGAATCCAAATAGCATCGTTAAAGAGAAAAGAACAGCAAAACTGTGAAATATGCAGTTTAATGAACTTCTCAAATATAAGACCTCAAAAAATCAGCTCTATATGAAATAGATAAATATGTGCTAAATGAAATTCTATCTTCCAACACTCTGAAAGCCACTTGTCCAGAAGTCCTCCTACACCAAATATGCTTGGGATTTTCTTAGCAAATGTGTATCACTTTAGATGAAAATAGTTGAAATGAAAACAAGTGGGTAAAAAAGGAGAATTAGAGAAGTGAACAGATGGTATGTAAGTATAATGATGATCCAATTGCACCATATTATAAATGAGCTATCACAGAATCTCAGGGGAGCTTCTGGCCAAACACTTGAACATAATGGAGAAAAGCCCTACTTGTTTCTCTCCTTTTTTTTTCTTTCACAATTTAAGAAAATTGCAAACAAATGAAGCAACTTACCAGAAAGTGTAACCTGGATCATTTTCTCCTACAACACATATCCTTCTTAACGTCCTCCATTGGAAATTGAAAAAGGCCAGGTAGCATTTGGTCAGAATGAGACGTCTAAATACTGTTGCCTTGGATCTTATGGCATAAAGGGCTGATCATTAAACGGGCCTTGAGAACCCAGCACTTTCCCTTTCTTTGTCTCCCAGGGAAGCCACGCATTTCATCTCCCTCTGTTGCCGTATGGTTTTCTGGCATCTTTTCTAATTTCCTCAAATTGTTGGTGGAAATTGCTTCAAATCACTTTGTTATCTCTCTCAGATGTTTTCGCTGAACCTGAAAGAGATGTGTCATCTGCAATCATTTAACAGTTTTTAAAAGCACTTGTGTTAGAACTTCACAACATAATTTTACATTCAGTTTAAGCCCTCTCAACTAAGTTGAACAACTGGTAGAGATGTTTGCAAGGGCCCAAAGATTATTTTATTATTCTGAACATCAAATTAATTCAGTTTGGCAAATATTTCCACACCATTTACAGTAAGCTTAGAACTGAATTAGGAGAAGGTCTCCAGATTCTTGAGGAGCACTGGAATTTCCATGCATAGAGAATTCTGTTGAGCCTAAATAGTTTACACTAATTGTATTAAAAGGGGACATTAGTGACTGTTCACAGCTGAATCCTTAGTTTTAAGAATTGGCACAATTCAAATGCTTATAATATTAAATGATGAATTTTGGGGATTACTATACAAAAGAATTTTCAACCTCAGCATGATTGATCTTATGGTTTAGATAATTCTTTATTGACGTTGGAGAAACAGTACACATATTAAGCAGTTAAGTCAATAACAGTCCTAAGAAGAAGAAAATTCAGTGCTAAGCCGGACACACTAAACATACTATGAAACTTCAGAAGAGATCCTTAAGTCAGTTGATGTGCTTTCTTCCTTGGAGGACATCTGATAGCACTACCAGTTTGCTCTCAGAACTCACATGTTGTAAGTAATTTTCTTTCTCACAAAATTTTCATCAATCGTTTTCAGTATTATGCATTGACTAACAATTACCTCTCAGATGGTAGAGAATACTTAGAAAAATCATGGTACTAGTGCTTCTAGTCAAATTTTCTATTTGTTGTGTGATATCTTACTCATTCTTAATTCTCTGCCTTTGCTATTTTTTTTCCGGAAATTCTAAATTGAGAATTCAAGTAAAGTAAATTGTAAGTAGCACATATGATACCTTTTCTTGGATTGGAAATTATAAAGTCAAATGTCTAATGTCAAAGGAGACACCCTATGGAATCTAGAGTTTGCTCTAAGAAAATAGTGGATAATCGTTGATATCACTGACTTTCCATCACCATGATTATGTATCATTCACTCATTTAACATCCATTAAGGATTTGTTGTCTAACACATTGTCCTTCCCATCCTCCTTGTAATTTGAGGGCAGAATCTCTTTCCCTTGTTAAAGATGGAAACTGCAAGACACTCAATTTCCTGACTCCCTTGAAAGTAGGGCATATGATGCAATTATGATTCTCTGAAAGGAAGACCGCAAGAGCTGGTGGATATAAGTTTTCTGGGAAGGATTTGACTCCATGGTGAAAAAGAAACTGTTAGAAGTAGCTCTGCTTCTATTTGGCCATGGATATGTAAGGATATAATGCCTGGAGCTGTGGCAGTCATCTTGGGGTGATGAGGGGACACCACAGGATGATAGCAACACTCTATGAATGACAGAAGTGAAAAATGAACAGCCTAAGGTCCTTGGTAACATGGCTGAGTGCCTGAATTCTTTAATCCTCTATCTGTCTGCCATCATACTTCTCATTAGGGAAGATTATAAATATTCTTACAGGAAAAGCCTCTTTTAGCCTCTATTTTCTGTGAATTTCATCTAAAAAATTCCCAGGTAATATTTTATGCTATGTTGAAGACACTATGCTAAGAAATGTGTGGAATTAAAAACCAACCAAAAAAAAAAAGAATGACAAATCCTATCCTCAAGAAATGCATTTTGACATGATTGGGGATATTCTGTTTCTAGAATTAATGTTATGTCTTCACAATAACCCTCAACCTGGAGCAGACACAGATAATGGAGAAAGTTGGACACAGAGATAACCAAGAAGGGAAGACAACATGAAGAGACACAGAGAAAAGACAGCTATCTAGAAGCCAAAGAGGGAGACCTGGCACAGATCCTTCTCTCACAGCCTCAAAAGGAACCAACACTGCTGGCACTTTGACTTTGGACTTCTGGCCTCCAGAACCGTCAATGAATTCCTGTTGTTCAAGCCCTCCTCTTTGTGGTTCTTTGTTACAGCAGCTCTAGCAAACTAATGCACTGTCTAAAGTCCTCATTTCTTTTCTGAACCTACTCTTTCAATAGTTTTACCCATCCTAGCAATCCTTCCAACTCCATCCCTCCAAAGCTCTGGCAGAAAACTTTGGCATCATTCTTGACGGCTTCTTCTCTCCTACTCTACATCTAATCGTTTGGCACATTCTTTTGGCTCTACTCTCAAAGTTACTAAAATCTCCCTGTTTCTCACTGCCTCCACAGCCACTAGCCAGTCAACGTCACTGCTCTCTTCCTATTTGATTATAGCAAAAACTGTAGAGCTGGTGTCTTTTGACCTCATTGCAGTCTCTTTCTATCAGAGCAAGCAGACTGATCCTGTTAAAATATAAGATGGGTCATATCACGACCCTATTCAAAACCTCCAATGGCTTCCATATGACTCTAGTAAAAATCCAAGTTACTGAGTTACTGACAGTGCCCTACATGACCTTGCCCCATTATCTCTTTTAATTTTCTCTTATTATGCTTTCACTCGGTTAATGCCATAGTGGCATGCTGGTTGTTCTTTGAGCTTCCGGGCATTCTCCTTTGAACTTGCAGTTCTTCTGCTTGAATAATTATTTCCTCCAGATATTTGCTTGATTCACTTCTTCTCCTCCCTTAGATAATTCATTTCAGAAGATCTAATTTTCCTAATGAGATCTTCCCTGACTACCTATTTAAATAAGTAAATGTTCCTCTCTCTAAAACTTAGACATAAGCCACTCCTTTCCTGCATTATTTGTTTCCATAGCATTTGTTGCCATTATCATATTACATATATTTTTCCTTTCTTTTCTGATTGATGTCTATCTCCCTAACTATAATGCAATCTTTATACAGTGGGGATCTTTGTCTACTCTGCTTGCTGCTCCATGTCTAGTTTCTAGAGTAGTGCCTAAGAAATATAGACGCTCAAAAAATATTTGTGCAATAAAATACGCAAGTGAACAAGAGCTCACTTTACCACCATGTATTACAAAACTAGGAATTCCAAGGGATTTGGAATCATCAAAAAGTTCTTATGCGTTGTAGCATGTTACTCTTAGCTTTGAAAATTAAAATTCCTTGCAGTGTGTGTATAATGTTTTAATGCCAGTGAATAAATAATTAAGTGCTTACTATGAGTAAATTTCTGCAATATAGGCTCATAACACCAAATTTAAGATGGCATATATATTAGAGGTTTAGTAAAGTTTTGTTTAGGGAGTGAAACCAAAAATGCTATGCTTCATTACCTTCAATATCACGCTCCATGACTATCTAGGTGACTAAGATAAGTGAATATTATTGCTGTTTTTATTTGTCTTCTTTATTTAAGACTAGTTCCTTGGGCCATGGATTTAAAAGTTATCTGAGTAAAGAGTAAATAGTTTTCAATCTTTCTTGACTCAAATAGCAGGCCTAACTTTTGTTGCTACATAGTTTTAGTTTTATCTCACTGGGGAAGGTAAAAACTAAATTTGTTTATATTTTTAGATTCTTACAATAAAAGAATTTGTTTGAGACCCTCTGAACATGAATAAAAATCTCTATCTTCCATTGATTTCTAGCAAACACATTATATAGAAATATTTAACATATCAACTGTAAACATTTTGTAGGAGGCAGCATATGCATCTTTTTCACCTGTCTTATGCTCGATATAGATTTAGGCTCTGCGATTTTTTTTTTCCAGGAAGATTAACCCTGACCTAACATCTGCTGCCAATCCTCCTCTTTTTGCTGAGGAAGACTGGCCCTGAGCTAACATCTGTGCCCATCTTCCTCTACTTTTTACGTGGGACGCCTGGCACAGTACGGCTTGACAAGTGACGCATAGGTCCGCACCCCGGATCTGAACCAGCAAATCCCAGAATGTGCGAACTTAACTGCTGTGCCACCTGGCTGGCCTCTAGGCTCTGTGATTGTAAGCCCTGTCAATTACCTGAATCAGCCATCAGAGGACATTTCCTGAGAAATTCTGAGCATGCTCATAAACTCAGGTTAATTTACACCCAACAAACACAGGTGGTTTTTAGTCTTTTTTTTTTTTTTTTGAGGATATTCATGGTTAGGAAATCTATGAAGGCCTCCTTTCACTCCTGAGTTTAAATCATGCCTTTAAAAAAATCTATATCTATCTTAGGTCATTCTGCCAAAGGTAAATTTATTTTCTTTTATTTAGTCCTTAGTGGATATGGGTAGGCAATGTCACAAGGAGAAAAAAAAGTAGTTCAAGGTTATACGTAAGACACAAAAGCACAGTTTTAAATTACGGATTTCTGGCAAATAATAGCCAAAGAGATTCTTGCTGAGATCCTGAACGAAAAATATTACAACTCTTTTTTGAGTAAATCTATATAGTCTTAAAGGAAGGAGCTTTGAGAATGTCTCTCTTCTCTCTCTCTCTCTTTAACATGCAGTTTTAAGGCTGTGCCTTTTATGTGATAATTAGTAATGCAAGGGAACTATTTCCCTTAATTCTTTCTACAAGCTATTCATTGCCAGACCAATCATCTTAAAACACAGTTGCCCTAAAACCTTCAATAACTCCCCATTGCTGATATAATGCAATCCAAACTTCTTAGTTCGACACTTCTGAGTGTCTTAGGTCAGATCCCCTAGAAGTGAAGATGAGATAAAGATTCTTGTGCAAGGAAACGATTAAAGAGATTTTCTCAGCAGAAACCTGCAAGGAAGAGAAGGAAACAGGAAAGGGCAAAGGAAGAAGCTAAGCAAAGACATGGTTTCAGCTGACAACCAGTTTTAGCCTGATCCCAGGGGGAGCTCTGGAGTATAAATGGCACCAACCAGTTTTTCCACCCTGAGGCAAGGAGACTACCTTTTGTGCCCTTGTATTAGTTGCTGCAGGCCACCACCAAGCCTGCTGATCCTCGGCATCTCTAGCTGAGGCAGCTTCCTTCTGCCATGGGCAATTTCCCAGAGAATGGTATGGCCGTGAGCCTTTATCCCCACCATTCATGGCAGCTGGGGCATGGGTGCAACTCCCTGGTAGGGTCTAGTACCCAGGCTCCTGGGATCTGACTTCAGTCTTAGATACCATCTTCATCTTTTGTTTACATTTTCCTCTGCTGCTTCTTTAAACATTACATCCCCTCCTCCTGCTTTGTAGCGGTAAGTTTTAAAGATCTACCACTTCTTTAACCTTCCCTCAGGGACCTGGACAATGGTTCACAATAAGATTCTCTAGATAACTGGTAAATCAGAACAACATTTATTAAATTATGTATGCATCTGGGTTAGATCCTCTCGGCTGTGTATCTGATAGCTATTCCCATCTCCCTTCTTCCTTGTGAACGAGACCCATGCACCGTTAATAGAGGCTAGAAATACTGGGTACTCCCTTTCGCAGCCTCCCCTGTTACCATAACATGAGTGTGTGACCTAATCAAGGCCAGGAGATTTAAGAAGTCTTATGGGAGGAGAGACTTTTACACCCTCCTGGCTGCTTTTGGACAACATCATGTAAAATACTGGACTTAGAGTCAAGAGAAGGAGATTCTAAGCTTGACATTGTCTTAGAAAGAAGTATGTGACCTTGGAAGAGGGTTATGGGTTACTAGGTAATCATTAAGGTCAATTCTATTTTTAAATGTCTGCCATTACCTTAAAGATATTTGAAAATAATTTCCTGGATGCAAAGACTTTTTGGTAGATATAAGTTTGCTGTGTGTATATTTTTTGGTTTCCCCAGGGCAATGACATAATTATGTATTAAACATAATTAACTGGATATCTCAAGAGATAGAAGATAGAAAACCAACTACTCCAGAGGAACGTAGGATAAAAAGCGAGATGGAGGCATGGTTACAGGACTCGTGATTTTTCTGTCACTTTAGAAAGAGGTGCTTCATTCCCACTTGGCTTGAAGTTTTCTTTACAAAGCCCTAGTTAATGTAGAACTTGGTGGGGTGTGGACTTAAGAAGAGGGGTCTTTTGGTGCTCCTGTGTCCCATCTGACTTGGCCAGCAACTCCGACTTTCACACTGGCTCCCAAGATATAATTTTGTACCAGGCAGGATTGTCTTACATAAGTTGAATTCTTGCCTTTCCCCCAAATCCCTTCAGAAAGAATATCTGAAGGATGGGCCAAGGGTTTCTTTTCCTCTCAAATACATAATTATTTATGCTTTATTTGTAATCACACTGAAAATCTAATTTTTGGAGATTTGATGCCTGCATTGTGGCTGTATAAGTGACAAATGACCACAAACATAGAAGCTTAACATCCATTTATGACCTCACAGTTTCTGTGGGTCAGAAGCTCGAGCACAGGTTGCTCTGCCGGTTTTCTGCTCAGAGGATCAGAACATGGCAATGGTCCCTTTTGAGGCTCTAGAGGGAAATTCATTTCCAGGGTCATTCAGGTTGTTGATTGAATTCAGTGCCATATGGTTATAAGACTAAGGTCCCTGTTTCCTCACTGGTAAAGGTTGTTCTCAGCTTCTGGAGGTCACTGGTGTTTGAGAGGCTTGTGGCCTCCTTCAAGCCAGCAGTGGAGAATTAGAAGTCCTTTTCTCGTTTCTAATTTCTCTGGCTCCCCTTTTGTCTCATCTCTCCTGCCCTCCTCTTGCATCATCTCTCTTCTGACTCCAGCCAGAGGAATTTTTCTGCTTTCAATAATTCATGTGATTAGATTGGGCTCACATGGATGGATAGTCCAGGGTAATCTCCCTATCTTAAGATTCATAGCCTTAGTTACATCTACAAAGTCCCTTCACCAAAGTACCTAGACTAGGATTGATAACCAGGAAATGGGGATTTTGGGTGACATCCCTTTATAATTCTACCTGCCACAGCTGCAGAGTTTGGAATTTAATTCAATGCAAATTTTAATGCTTATACATGCATCTGAAATTGTGTCATTCTTCTTCCTCACTGATTCATTCATTTACTCTTTTAGTAATTATTTCTGGAAAGCTTATTTATTATTTGTCACGCACTGCTCTAGGCACAGAGAATACAACGAGTGGGACTAGACCCGTGTTATCCAATATGTAGCCTCTAACCACATAGATGGCTATTGCAAACTTGAAATGTGGCTAATCAGACTGAGAAATTGAATTTTTAATTTTATATGATTGTAATTAATTCAAATTTAAATTGCCTTGTATGACAGCACCATTTTGACAACACAGATATAGAACATTTCAATGATAGCAGAAAGTTCTATTGACAGTGTTGTGCTAGACAGATGAAGTCCTTATATTCCAGTGGGGAGTCGACAAACTTTTTCTATAAAGGGCCAGACAATAAATATTTTAGTCTTTATGGAACAAATGGTTTTTGTTTAACTATTCAACTTTGCCATTACCCCTGAAGGCTGCCATAGACACCCATTACATTCATAAATGAGGGAGCATGGCTCTGTTTTCCAATAAAATTTTATTGTCAAGGATAAGTAATGGGATGGATTTGTCCAGTAGGCTGGAGTTTGCACACCCCAGTTCTTATGGGGGATTCCGTGTTCATTCATCTTCGGAATGTTCCTAGATCTTCTCCACTTTTGCTGTAATCTTCACTTTCCCTGTTAGACCAAGCACTCTAACACCATTTTCTTCAACATTCTATGGGATTTCAGCCTTTATTGTTTTGCTAGGGCCGCCATAACAAAATACCACAGACTGGGTGACTTAAACAACAATTTGTTATCTCAGTTCTGGCGTCCAACATCAAGTTTTCAGAAGGTTTGGTTTTTTGTTGTGCCTCTTTCCTTGTTTCCTTGGCTTGCAGAAAGCCTCTTTCTTGCTGTGTCCTCACACGGTCATTCCTCCAGCGCACTCACCCCTGGTGTCCCTCTGTATGTCCAAATTTCCTCTTATAAAATCACTGGTCAGACTGGTTTAGTGTCCACCCTAATGGTCTGATTTTAACTTCATCACCTCTCTAAAGGTCTTATCTTCAAATACAGTTGCATTCTGAGGTTTTGGGAGTTAAGGTTTCAACAGAGGAATTGTGGGGGACCCAATTCAGCACCTAACAAGCCTTAAGTTTTAATAGAGTGCTTTTCAAACTTGGCCAAAATTAGGGCCACTTGAGAGCTTAAAAATATGTGTATATATATATATATCCCTAGATCCCCTTTAAGAGATTCATTGAGTAAATTTGGAGTATGGCCTGGGAATTTAGATTTTTCGAGTTCCTTGGATAAGAATGATGATCAACCAGGCTGGGAAGTCCTATTCTATCATGTATCCAAATGCTGCATATTAAGAAATCCAGACTGGCATGTGTGATGCACCGTATGTGACTCTTCAAAGACCTGGTGTTTGCATCTCTACGCACCAATTGCAAAAATCAATTCAGTTCAAAGTAATTTTTCTCAAGCTTTTTCCTGACCTATGACACTTTGGAGCAAGCCAGGCATACTTGGGAAAGGACTAATTCTTCCAGGGGTGGTGCAAGTACTCCAGGATGAAGCCAGTTCAGTCTAGCTGCTTTTCTGCAAGTGATGCTGCTCATGTGCATGAAAATGATACTGATGAGGACTCAGATAAATACATCTAGCCTATATGCTTCTAAAAAGAGGAAAAAAACTTCTAAAATTATAATGTTCCCTTGACTCAGAGCCTCATTAAAAATTATGAATAGTTGAAATCCTTAGCAAGCTCTAGAGAGCCCAAGACAAGGTGGCCTCAAGCGGCCTGTTCTACTTCACTTCCTGCCATCCTTGGGTAGGATTGCTGTTACAGCCACCGGCACGTCTCCCTATGCTCACACACATGCTTTCCTCTCTATGGAAGGTTGCTTCTCTTACTTTATGCTTTTTGAAAATTGCCTCTATGGTTTAGTGTCTTCTTTACATCCCTATGTAAAATTATTTATCATCTCTGTTTCTTACTATTCATCCTTTAATATTGTACACTTTCTGTTTATATAGTTACGCTACTTGGCAGATCAAAGATGTCATCTACTACCCCTTACCTCCACATCCATTGTAAACACTGATGATCTTTTATGTCACTCTCTCCTGCTTGGCCTATGGGTGGACTCACATCTCAATTTAGGAAAGTATTTTAGGCAGACATCACTAACTGACGACTAAGTTTGGGAGATTAAAAATGCTTGCCATTTGGGCATTGAACTGACTCTTAAGCGTAGAGATTGACAGTCAAAGCTTGACAAATATTAATTGAAGTAATGGAATCTTGACTTAAAAGAGGGTAAATGGAGCTTTTTTAAAAAATTGAACTTTTTGTTTTGAGAAAATTGCAGATTCATATGCAGTTATAAGAAATAATACAGAGAGATTCCTCATACTCTTTATCCAATTTCTCCCACTAGTAACATCTTGCAAAACTATGGCACAATATCACAACCAAGATATTGACATCGATACAGTTAAGATACAGAACATTTCCATCACCCCAAGAATCCCTCACGTTGCCCTTTCATAGCCACTTCCACCTTCCTCCTATCTCTACCCCTTCCTTAAACTGTACCAACCACTAATCTGCTCTCTCTTTCTATGTTTGTCATTTCAAGAATGTTATATAAATGGAATCCCACTCTATGTCATTTGAGTTTGGCTCTTTTCTCTCAGTGTGATTCTCTGGAGATTCATTCAGGTTGTTTGTGTCTAGAAAGTTTATTCTTTTTTGTTTGTGGGTAGTATTCTATGGTATGGCTGTACCACAGTTTGTTTAACCATTCACCCACTGAAGGACATATGAATTGTTCCCAGTTTTGGGGATATTATGAATAAAGCTGCTATAAACATTTGTGTACAGAATTTGTATAAATATATGTCTTCATTTCTCTGGGATAAATGCCAAAAAGTGCAATTTGCTGGGTCATAAAGTAGTCGCATGGTAGATTTTTAAGAAACTGCTAAAGTATTTTCCAGATGGCTGTATCATTTTACATTCCCACCAAGAGTGTATGAAGAATGTAGTTTCCCCACATTCTTCCTGGTATTTGATAGGGTCAATATTTTAAATCTTAGCCATTCTGATAGGTGTGTACTGATATCTCATTGTTGTTCTAATTTTCATTTTTCCTAATGAATACTGATATTGAAAATCTTTTCATATGCTTATTTGCAATGTGTATATCCTCTTCAGTGAAATGTCTCTTCAGGTGTTTAACCATTTTCTAATTGGATTGTTTGGTTTCTTTTGTTGTTGAGTTCTGAGGGTTCCTTATGTATTCTAGATGCTGTGGTTATCTAGGTTTGTGGTTTCCAAATATTTTCTCCCACTCTGTAGCTTGTCTTTCGATCCTCTTAATAGGGTCTTTTACAAGGCAAATCTAGTCATATAGGGGAATTTCCTTAGCTTGATAAAGAGTATCTACAAAAACCTTATAGCTAACCTTATACAGTGAAACCATCTGGGCCTGGAGAATTGTCTTTTAGGGACTTTTAAGTTATAAATATAATTTTCTTAATAGTTATAAGAATTATTAAAATTACCTTTTTCATAGGGGGCGAGTTGCGGCTGTTATTGTTTTTTTTGAGAAAGTGACCTGTTTCTTCTAAATTTTCTAATTCATGTGTATAGAGTTATTTGCAGTATTCCTTCAGTATCCTGCAAGGTTGTGGTTATATCTTTGGTTTAATTTTCGATGTATCTTTTTTTTTCTTTGTCAGTCTTACTAGAGATTTGGCAATTTTATTGACCTTTTCAAAGAACCACCTTTTGTTTCACTGATTTTCTTTATTGTTTTTCTGTTTTCAATTTTATTGATTTCAATTCTTTATTATTTTCTTCCTTTTCTTTGTTCTTGGTTTTTTCTGATTTATATATAGTGTTTTCAAGGTAGCTCTTTTTTTTAAATTAATTAATTAATTAATTAATTTTGAGGAAGATTAGCCCTGAGCTAACTACTGCCAATCTTCCTCTTTTTGCTGAGGGAGACTGGCCCTGAGCTAACATCCATGCCCATCTTCCTCTACTTTATACGTGGGACGCCTACCGCAGCATGGCTTTTGCCAAACGGTGCCATGTCTGCACCCAGGATCCCAACCGGGGAACCCGGGGTCGCCAAAAAGTGGAACGTGCGAACTTAACCACTGTGCCACCGGGCCGGCCCCACAATGTAGCTCTTTATATAACTTTTATAATGGTTGTTGTTGGTATTACTTTGTATATATATACATACAAGTAACTGTACATACATATATATAGTTATATCATATATATATGTATATAACATCACATTCTATTGGTGTCATCACATTACCAGCTCAAGTGAAAATAGAAACCTGACCTCATCCTTTTACCCTCTCCTATTTATAATGAAATTGTCATGAATGTTTCCTTTACATACATGTGGAAACACGTCCCACAGTGTTATCATTTTTGCTCCAATCATGAAACTTAATTTAGACAATTCTCACTATTTCAGCATGCATTTGACTCAAATTGGCAGACTTAGTCATCCTTTGGAGAAGCTATCTTCATCAATAAAGCACCCTTTTTAGCTGGCCACATCTACCAGATCAGTTAGTGATCACTGGGAGACAGAGAGTCCAGGCAGAGTCTCTTAACGTCTGGGAAAACTTGATGTTATCTTGACACATAGAATTTCAAGACAGCTTACTTTTAAATTTTTATTTATTTGTATAGCATTTCACAAGCTAAGTAACAGACAAAAGGAAACGGGAGGTGTATTTACTCAGTTCGTGATTTTTAAATTAACATTTCTCGAAAACTCTGTCTGGACAATAGTTTCAAAATATGTTCCTAGGAATAAGGCAAAAGAAGGATTCCATGATCAGATTAATTTGGAAATATACAAAGTTAAGCAAGACTTTTACTCAGAATGTTTTATGTTGTGCTACATAGTAAGAAGAATGTACAGCATATGTATTTAAACCATAGGGCCTAAACAGATTTAATCTAATTAAGCCATTTATTTTCTAAATGTATTTGACCATAACACCCTGTTCTCTTTATGGAATATGTCATATGGTCAGTAGTACCCAGATTACACTCTGGGAAACCCTGTAAGCCTTAGTTTGAGAATAGGTGAGTTGGAAAAATTTTTCGTTGTTTACTCTGGGGAGTTAAAAAAGATACATGCACACAAATAATTATTTTACATACAAAAATATGGTTAATAGTCTAACGGGACAAAATTCATAGAAAAGAGAGTTTTTTGGTTTTAAAACAAAGGGAATAAGAAAAAAATTACTAGGAGGAGATGGCACTTGAGTTGAAATTTGTGAGGGTGGCATATGGAAAAAATTATATTACAAAGAAGTTCATAGGTGATAAACGTGATTAGTTCAAATTGGACAGAATGTGAAAAAGTTATGGGAGGCATATTTTACAAAGTTCTTTTGGTTGCAATTCAGAGACCCTACCTACTAGTTCACACTTTTCTTTTTGTTTTCTTGAGGAAGATTAGCCCTGAGCTAACTACTACCAGTCCTCCTCTTTTTGCTGAGGAAGCCTGGTCCTGAGCTAACATCTGTGCCCATCTTCCTCTACTTTGTATGTGGGACACCTACCACAGCGTGGCGTGCCAAGCAGTGCCATGTCCACACCCGGGATCTGAACCGGCGAACCCCAGGCCTCTGAGAATCGGAACATGTGAACTTAACCGCTGCACCATCGGACCAGCCCCTACACTTTTGAACTTCCATAAGCAATGGGGAACAATGGAAGCACTTTGAAGATATATGGATCATGTGCAGAGTCATGTTTCAAGAGCATAAATCTAGCCATTGAGTACAGAATGAACTGAAAGAGTATTAAAAAAAAGGATTAAAAAACAGAAGAAGAAGAATAAATTATGAGTCTGTTGGCAAGTTTTGGAGACATACAATTAGGAATGAATTGAAGTATGGAGCAAGGGTGGTGAGGGTGGAAATATATATCTTTCTTATCCCATAACAAGGTTTATGTGGATAGATGTTAATTATAATTCATATTCTCTTTCAGCCGTCATTTTAACTTAAGTTATATGTTCTCCTTTCACAAATTAGAAAACTCAGAGCTTTGTAGGTAAAGCTCAAATTTAACCCTTCAGTCCTGTCTTCCATCGGACCTCTTCCTTTCTAGTTATTGTACTTTTCACTTTCCTCTAAACTACTCCAAATCCTGAGCTTTCCCCATTCCTCTAAACTTGGTGTATTTTTTTTCATTTTTCTACAGCACCTATCACATTCTAACACAAAATATGTTTTACTTATTTATTTCCTCTGTTGTCTGTCTCCTCTATTAGAATGTAAGTTCTACAGGTAAATATCATATGTGCTCAATAGAGGTTTGTTAAATGCATGCATGCATGCATGAATGAATGAATGAATGAATGAATAGATTAGCTGCAAAGCTGGAACTACATTGTGATACTCAATATTTCCAGAGCGTGCTTCTCTGGCATTCTCTTTTATATACCTAATAAGGTGATAAACAATTAACTTGGAGGATAGAATATGCTATTGATACTTGCAAACTACAAAACCGCTATTGCATGGAAAGTAATTATATCAGAATTTGAGGCATTCACCTCAATTAGAATCTCTAGTGATACTATAAGAACAAAGTTGAGTTAAATTGTGCAATCAAATAGATCCTTCACTGCTAATCAGTCACTTGTTACATATTGACAAGGGGAATCCCGGGAGGGTCACTGAAAACAGATGATCTTCAGGTTTTAGGTCGTACCTAGGAAGATGTCCTCTACAAATGTGTGGTCGTGTGACTGTGCCTTGGTGAGCAAACAGGCAGTGTGGGACCAGATTTTGGCTTACTCGAAGGAAACAAAGGAAACCAGCCATATGGTGTTATTTCAAGGATGTCAGGAACAACTTTGTATGAGCTCCCAAATACTTTTCCTACCTACTTGTTGCTGGTTTTACTAGGAAACCAGCAAAAGAACTTTCATTCTACAAACACTTTGTGGCTTAAAATACAATTTCTTTGGAAAAAGTTGAATTCTGATTTGAGTCCATTAAAATACAAATGATAGCAATTTTTTTCCTGAAAGGATATTTTGATGTGGAGATAGCAGTGCAGAGGTGCTGCAGGCCTGATGATGGGGAAAATGAGAATGCCAGAACAGGTGTCTAAATACAAAGAAGGAATTGAGTACATTCCATGAAACATCTATTTCCATTGCAATATTAGTGAGTTCAGGTTTTCTGTGTGTGGGAAGGGAGATTTACAATGCATAGCCCCTTTTTCTGGTCATCCACAAAGTTGGTGGGTAGAACCTTTTGTCTCATATTGTTTACAGAATAAAATATTTTGATCTTAAGTATAGGTGGGTAAGCCCCCATATAAACCAAGCACATTTCCCAAGGTTCTTTGGACCTGGAATGAGACTGGATTCTATTTGTTCCAGACAAACCCTAGAATGGAGGGTAAGAGAGCATCAGCTCCCATTATTAACTACTTAACTAATTTCATAGCTTAAGGAAGCAGTTTCTTATGCCTGAGATTATTAATGTCTCCATATATGAATCAATGGGATAAGCTGGTCTCTAATCGTCCTTCCATTTCTGAGATATTAGGACCTCTTTATTTTTGTCAGCTCATGAGCAAAACAGATAAAACTTGAGATTAGTGGACAAGGCTTCTGAAGGAGCTGTGAGGGACAATTTTATTTAAATGCATCCAAGTCTGAAGCTGTGCTATATTGTGTAACAATTATCCTTCTTGGGCTTCAGGTTCCTCTTCTGCTAAATGAAGGTATTGGGTTATAGATTCTATTTCTTTCTGATAAAATATTCTATGTTTCCATAGTTCTGATATCAATATCAGGTGTTATAGTTGAGATAAGTTATGTAGTGATTTGGTACAATGAGGAAATGGAGCTAACATTAATTAACATGGTCTTTCCATTTAGTAAAAGAACAGCTACTTAAGATCTTTCTTATATTCCTTTATAATCTATTCAAGAGGGTAAGAAAATATCCAATTGAAAATTTACAATCAACAGGAAGCCTTTATATAAGAGAAGTAGGCTGAAAAGTCGCTTTTATAATTCAAAGTCGTACTGTACACCTTGAACTTAATATATAACGATTTCTTTTTCATCTAGAAATGTAGGCAGATCTTCTGAAAGATATTTGAATTGCATAGGTTTTTGGAAGTCATTTTATGGAAGGAAATTCAAGGTAGACATATATGTGTATCTTAAATCATTCATTTATCTGAGCATTCTCACAAATATTTTTCTAATCCATTTTATTCTAGAAAAATTGAAGAGGTATCCTTTTTATTCCTTCCCTCTCTCTTTCACTTTGACTAGATTTACAATTCTCCTTAAATCACTTTGTTACCATGAAACAAAGACGGCTCTGTCATTGTATTTTCCAACATTTCAACTTTGAATTCTTGTGGATTCTACTTGTAAAGGTTACATTTCAACTCTGTCATGTTCAACCTCGATTTATTAAGTAGCAAATTCTTTTCTCCTAGCCAAGCTCCTGGTTTCCAATTCCTTTATCCTTTATTAGATTATTTCCTTGCATTTTGTTTTGTTCATCCACCTACTGTAGAAGAAATAACCTCCAGTCAGCAGATTTTCTCAGGATTTGTGAAAAGAGAGTTGATGATCTAAGTGTTTGCTTGCCATGACATGGGTGGGGCAGTGATGAGGAGAGTGTGTCAAAATGCAAAGTTTTCTTGTCATCAAATTTGATAGATCTAAAACCAGGATACTGAAATGTATGAAATAGCAATATCTGGCTTTCAGTGCAGGTATAAAAATGAAATAAAAGACTTTCTATTAGATTCCCAGAAAATATGAGTTACCACTGATGTGTCTATAATTGCAATGCTGTGCAGCACAGCACAATGGAAAACTTTATTGCTCTGTGTCCCTCCAACTCCCATTTGCATCTGTTTGCTGGATGAACCTGCTGGCGGTAATCAAACATGTACAGATCTTGGCTGGCTGAGGCTTTGCTGAAGGCCCTTTATGACAACGTGCTTTGTTGTTTATTTAGGGGTGTTTTTCTGTTTTCCTAAAAGGAGATATTTTCAAAGAAAAGGAGCAAAGGGGCAACGTGCCATTCAGAAGTGGTCTTATATTAGGCAAGTTCTGTGCCAACTCCCAGGAAAGTCACAGGTGCGTTCCACCTGAGACAATGAAATCATGTGCTTGGGGGTATGAGTAGGTAACCGGTTGGAATGCATCCATCAGGAAGACTCATGTGCATCAGCTCCATCATGATGGTATTTTTCAAATACATAAATCAGGTTACTAAGTGCCACCTTAAATTTAAAAAAAGCTAAAGACTAAACCGGTTGACCCAATGGGAGATGAGAAGCTTTATAATCTTCATGACTTCTAATAGTATAAAAATATTGTCTACAAAAAAGACAGCCATTTTCTGGCTGGTTTTTTTTTCAATGCATTCTCTCCTCCAGCTGTTCCCAGAAGTTAGCTGATCTTGGCTTGTTTCACTCTGCCTTTCAAGAACAGAGAGGCCAAGCCATTTGTTAAATTGATACTAGTTTTACACAAATTGAGTACTCATGTTAGATTTGGGGAAGGTCTGTCTAGTCCTCATCAATAAAAGAGACTTTTGTTTCTGCAAAAAGCAACTTTCTTTTTCTCAAAATAATAGCACCTTAAATATTTTAATTCCTTTATAATATAAAGCTCAGTTTCACATGTTCTCTCATTTAAGCAAAAAACACTCAGGAACTTTAGTTATTAAGTACATTTCAAAATGTTGTTAATTATTGTTATTATCTTATTTTATATATTTTCTGTAAAGTCAGCTGAAAACTGTGAAGGGATGAAACGGCAACAAATTAAAAAAAATAAAAATAAATATTGTCTATGTAGTGGTAATGAAATAGTCACGATTAGGACTCGGATTCTTTGTTGCTTAATTCAGCTGCTTCTTCCTATTAGAAAGATGATCACAATCAGTCTCTCACAACAGTTTTCATTCTATGACTTGTTAGGCTCTACCATAATTATCAGAATAGATGTTTACATTGCTTTCAGAGTTAAGCATTTCTATTACTATTAAAAAGTTAGGGTGGGGAAGCTGACTGGCTCACTCCTTGGGCACAAAAGGAGAATGGGCAGCTTTTCAAGGTGCGTGTTTTCCTCAGTCATGGATTCTTCCACTAATTCCGGAGGGATTAAATTTGACCTGTTTTCAAGATAGTGCTCTTTGTGCTTAAGACTCAGAGACATAAAGAATCATTGTTTCTACTCTTGATTGACTAATAATACTAACATTAATTGTAATAAACTGTTGTATTTATACGTGGTTGGTAGTGCATAGATGGTGGTTAAAGCTTTGTGGTGGATGAAGTCAATTAGATAAATCATGTAAAATGAGAAGGATAAAAGGCTGAAAGTCAAACTCTGGTAAGTAACAACACTTAAATATCA
The DNA here is from genome assembly GCF_041296265.1 of Equus caballus. Classification (NCBI taxonomy): domain Eukaryota; kingdom Metazoa; phylum Chordata; class Mammalia; order Perissodactyla; family Equidae; genus Equus; species Equus caballus. Next base: position 14,706,552 of record NC_091689.1, on the reverse strand, counting down.
AATGGAGGAATAAGAGAAAAAACCTAGAAAGAAGTAGGAAATATCAGAAAATAATATAATTGTATCATGAGCATTAAAGTAGGTAAGTGTCTTAGTTTCCTGGGGCTCCCATGTCAAAGTACCATAGACTGAGTATCTTAAAACAAGAGAAATTTATTCTCTCACAGTTTGGAGGCTGCAAGCACAAAATCAAGGTGTCGGAAGAGTCATGCTGTCTTCAAAAGCTCTAAGGGAGGATCCATCCTTGGCTCTTCCAGCTTCTGGGGGCTCCAGGTATTCCCTGGCTTGTGGCTGCCTAACTCCTGTCTCTGCCTCCATCTTGATATGGCCATCTACCCTCTGTGTTTGTATCTTCAGATGGCGTTCTCCTCTGTGAGTGTGTGACTGTGTCCAAATTTCCCTCTTCTTATAAGGACACTAGCCATATTGGATTAGGACCCACTCTAAAGATGTCATCTTTACTTGATTACATCTGAAAAGACTTTTTCCAAATAAGGTCATATGCACTGGTACTGGAAATTATATAATTTAATCTATAACAGTGAGTGTTGCAGGAAGAAGGGAGAGTCAAACATAAAAAACAAAGCTGAGAACAAATCAGGTAAGGACTAAATGTGTCTGCTGGATTTCACGATTAGATGTTAGTTAATAACCTTTTATTTCAGCAGACTCATGAGGAAGATGGGAATAAAGGCAGATCACATAAGGTTGAGAACTGAATGATGTAAGAAAACTCGATGAAGAGGAAAAAGAGAGTAATGACCAAAACGGTATCTAGAGATGAGGAGAGTTTGTGTGTGTGAGTGGGAGTGTGTGTCTGGTGTGCACACGTGCACAAGCACTCATGTGTATATGTGCATTGGGACAGATTTTACTGCTTCCTTCAGCATCCTTATTCCTTCCTATCGGTCTTCATTTCTAGGCAGTAAGGAATCTTTTGACATAACGACAGCTGAATGATGCTCCGAAGTCCATATTTTTGAAAGCCTTTCTGTGAGGATGCAACAGAATGAAGCCCAGACCAAGCTCCAGAATGACTTGATATGGACGATGAGAAAAGCCATGAGATGCTCTGCCCTTCTTGTTTTTGTGGATTGTGGTGCACAGTAGTTGAGTAGAGTTGCCAGAATAAATATAGGATGTGCAGTTAAATTTGAATTTCAAATAAAAAACAAATATTTTTTGTATATTATGCAATATTTGGGATGCATCTAAATTAAGTTTTTCATTGTTTATCTGAAAGTTAAGGGGATGTCTTGTATTTTATTTTTTTGCTAAATTTGGCAATCCAATAGCTGCATGAATACATGTTAATATGAGCAGACAGAAAGGGATAGAGAGAGAGAGAATATGAGTATAAGAGGAGTTCTACAAACAATAGGAAAGGATAAAATCTAGAGCTCATATAGAGGAATTAGCTTGAAAGAGAAGGAACAATTCTTTCACCGAGTCAGGAAGAAAAGAGGTAGATTAATCACAAATATGGTCATGTGTTGGTTAATGATGGGGATATGTTCTGAGAAATGTGTCGTTAGGTGGCTTAGTCGTTATGCGAACATCTTAGAGTGTACTTATACAAACCTAGATGGTATAGCCTACTACATGCCTAGTCTGATGGTACTAATCTTATGGGACCACCGTTGTATATGCCATCCATTGTTGACTGAAATGTTGCTACGTGGCATGTCTATTTTTATCTGAATTAGGAGGGAGAGCCATCTTCTGGAACTGAAGAGGTAGATGTGAAACTAGGGAGGAGGAGCTTGGAGAGAAGAGTGAATATTTGTAATAGTCAATGGGGAGACAATGTCATAGGAGAGTGAAGGAGATAATTGATGATCTAGGAGACCACAAATTGAGTCTCCCTGTTGCACAATTGCCAAGAGAATTGCCAAGCCATCATGTTCCCAAGTCTGGAAGAGAAATTGGTGAGACTGGAAAGGGGAGAGAAGACTGAAGAAGGATAATCTCTCTCTCTCTCTCTCTCTCTCTCTAATGTTTTTCTATGTGTTAGTTTGCAAGTTAGGTAAGGTTCTTTTGTCACTGTGGCAAGACGCCAGCAGAAGCTTCAGACTTCATTCAGTCCCCCAGCAAAAAGGGAATTTCTTATTCCTATTTGCTATAACAGAAGTTTCAGAACTCATGCTCCTTGGTTCTTATTGGCTCTGGTTGACTCTAGTTGACCAATCCTAAATCAGGCATGTAAATTATGTTGACAGAAACATTTGATTGGCTAATCCTCGGGCTGAACTACCTGGATTTGGATCAGGGATCCAGGACAAAAAAACTGGAGAGCCTTATGGTTTAGTGGGCAGATAACATTCATTACATATATGTCCAGAATTTGGTGTGGAGGACTAGGAAGGCAGAAAGTGACATTAGAGGACAGAAAAGCACAAACATAAATTTCAAACTTTGGCCTAAGGTTTACCTTCCTTATATAATTTTCCATGTCCACTTGGCATTCAGCACAATCATAGACAGAACTAAGATTACAAAGGGGAATTCTGATGGACAGCAGTGGTACCTTCTTATTTACAGGTGAAACTGGGCTTAAGTATGTTAGGTTGATAGATGTCTGCCTTAGTCTTCTAGAGCCAGAATTGCATACTAGTTAATAATTATCCTAAAACGTAGTCTTCTGAGTAATAATGGCATGATCTAATTCAATTCAACAATTCAGTTTAACAAGCATCTACTACATGTCTGCTGTGCAAAAGTCACTGTCTTAGAAATTACAGAATATGGTGTGTCGTGTACACAGGTGTTCTCAGAAAATATTATTGAATGAACCTGTTGATATATATGAGGGACAGAATTAGCAAGTTATATGGAATTATTGTAGGAAAAGTTCAATACTAGTAAGGATTTATGTAGATGTTATTGTGTGAATAGTTACCATGAAGATTTAACTTTGAAACCTTTTCTTTTATCTATCAGGATAGTCTAGGTTATACTGCAATGAGGAAAAAACAATCTCCAAACATCAGGGGCAGAAAACATAACAAGTTTGTTTTTTGTTCGTGTTACATGTCCATCTTTCATTGGCAGGGTGCTCTGTTCTATGTGGTCCTCGCTGAGGCTGATGTAGGCTGTGATCATCCAGAATACCAGTCAATGGAAAGACAGGATAAAGAATAACTCAGCACTCTTACGTGCTTCCACCTGGGAATGATACATATCACTTCTCCTCATATGTCAGTGGCCAGAGAAAGTCCTATGGGCTCACTTAACTTCAAGGGGGTGGGAAATGGAGTCATTCCCTGTGCTAGGAAGTAGAGGGAAGCGAGATGGTTGTCAACTGCAGTCTATCTCAATTTCTCAATGGTGGATTAAAATGTTGAGTAACATTAGCTGCTATCACGATGAGAAAATGAGAGATTTTAATAATGATGACCACCATTTATGACCACTAGGTGGTTACTATTGGCTTTACTTTTTACAGATGAGGAAAGTGAGTTGCAGTGGTTATGTAGATTATTCAATGTCACAAGAGCTAATGCAAGGCTATATAAATGATTCACACTGTCCAATTCTAAGAAAGTGCACAAATACCTCAGATCTTATTACTCAAGGAATCTTAGTGCCTAATAAATGTATGTTGATTAACATTCATTGAATAATTAGTGAATGCCTGCCACTGATCTAAACACTTCCTGTGTATTTTCTCATGTAAGTAATAAACATCTACCCCAATTCTCAGTTTGCCCGTTCTTTGATAGATATGTAATGACTTATTTTGTTGCTGTAATCTAATATTTAGCAATAGTCAAGTAGATCAAAAGGAACTCTCAGGGTAGAGAATATGACATAGAAAGAGTTTTAACTTTACATAGAGACTTCACTCTTTACTTCTCCATCTCTCATTTTCTGAACAAATCACTCAGCCTTCTTTGACCTCAGTTTCCTTTTCTACGAAGTGAGTGGATTAGATCAGTGACCTCTATACACCCTAATCATACTATCTGTGGTGGTTTTTCTTTTAGTCACTCTATATCTGTTCAGATTAATACAATGAGGCAGAATTTGAAGGCTCTATCAGCTTTATGAAAGAGGTCTCTGAAGTAAGAAGAAAAAATGACTAAGATAATGGTGAAAATCAGACAAGGATACATTCAGTCCTCAGCAGATATAACAGCTCTAGCAGGGTACTCTTGGCTTGTGTCAGGTTTTGAGAATCTAACTTAACAATGGAATCACCATGATTAATTACAACAAATGGCACTGAATTTTCTCTTGGATGTAAGAGTGTAGACACATAGGCCTACCTGCTTCTCAGCTTGATGCAGCTTCTCCTGCAGCCTCAATTTTTTTGCTTAGCATCAGAATTAATACTGAGCAATGAATCTGAATCAAGTGAGAAACAAACTCAGATGGACTTCAAATAAAAGGCAAAAAAAAATTATCCAGCCATTTCCCCTTCATTTCCAGCTCTTTTGTTCCTTAAAGATTTCTTAGATGTCCTTTGAGCTCACGATTCTTAAGTGGTGACTGAAATCACCTCCTTTTCATGTTCCTACAATATTAAAATGCCACATTTCTAAAATGAAGTGTTATGCCACTGGTATGAAAAGTAGGCTATTTTATACAGTCAAATACAATTTTCTCTCCAAACAATAAGCTTACCACACCAATTTTTCTCAAGTGACAATAAACATACCAAAGAATGACTTCCTTCTCAAAATTTTAAAGTGAAGAGCATTTGCTAAAGAGTCAGTTGTATGATATGAAAAATGCATGCTTCATGTAAAGTAAAGTTGTAATTAGTTCAGTTCATCATAATATTATGTATAAAAGATAGATTTTATCATATAATTCAGCTACAACTAACACCTAAGTCTGCAAACATACAGACTTGAGAAAGACAGGATTACTTGGGATCATCAGTAAATTCTTTCAGGATTCCAGTCAATTAGAACCATAGATCATATCCGAGGAGTAGAAACATCTTAATACGGTTTGAAGGCATCAGTCTGCTCCTTACTAATTCAGATAAGTCAGCTAGATTTTTTGTTAAACAGAACTAACCAATATTTCCATAACATTTTACTGTGTATACCTTTTTTGTCCCTGTAAATTATCTGATATTTACAATAGCACTGAAAAGAGGGTATTATTTTAATGCTGATTTTATGGGAGAGGAAGCTGAAGCTCAGTGTTCCAAGCTCAGGTTGTAGTAGTGAAATCACGATACCAAATCAGGTCTCCAGCCTCCTAAATCAGCACTATATCTCACTATGACACTTGGGGACTAAACTGACCATTATATTATCTGCTTTCCTTAAAGAAATAGAGACAATCAAAGTCAGATACTTCTGATATGACCTGGATATAGTAACCAAGACAAATAATGAATTCGAGCAGTAAATATTTGGTGAGTGTCTACTACATACAGCAAAGGACAAGACAAATGAAAATACCTGCCTCATGGATTTTAATGGAAATAAGCAAGGTAGGTAGGGAAAGGCAATAGGTGTAATAAAATAAGTAAACTACATGACATGTTCAATAATAATCAGCGTGAGAGGAAAACGAAGCAGCACTGGCAGGTGCTGCTGTTTTAAATGTCAGGGAAGATCTCCTGAGAACGTGGCATTTTAGCAATAATCTGACACAGGGGAGAGAGACGAAAATGCAGGTAAACTGTGATTTAGAGGATTTTCAGGAAGACAACCGAGAATGTGATTCTATCACGGCTTCCCAAACCTCCTAAGTATCTACACCCAAAGTGGAGGCAGGAGGTAAGAGGATGAATCACGTTGCAAACATCATGGTAGCTTTTCAGGTGCTGAGCATGGTAGCAAGCTTTGTGCTGACCCCAGATGGTGTCAGTGGTGACCGGAGTGATAGCAGTAAAAAACAAGGCGCATCGTGCTGACAAAACAGCCTGTTTCCTTGAAGGAAATGAAACTCCTCCACTTACCATGTTGGGAGAGAGCTCCTGGGCAAGGCTCCAACTTTATTTCTCCTTCTTTATCTAAACGTGTTGTCCTCTTGGCTTCTTTTATCTCTATCATCTTTTCTCTCTAATTTCCATATAACAGAAAAAGGAAAATGACATGAGAAATGGTAAGTGACTGAAAAGGAGAGTCAAATCAGAGCCAGAAGTTAAAATCAATTCCTCCTTTCCCCTTTCCCACCTCTTGCTCCTAATAATTTTACTCATTGCTCATCTTAAAATTTGCCTTCTTCTCAACTCTATCTAATTAATGTTGCCTATCCTTTATCCTCATATAAACTCAATTCTCTTCGAGAATTAGAAAAATAAAAGCTATGTTTGCATGCATAAACAATTGATTTCACTGGGTGATTGATGAGTTTAATCTTTGAATGATTAAGTCAAAATCATTTTAAGCCATTGCTTGCTTTTATTTAGTGAATCATGCTATTTGACTGAACGCTTGTGGCTCCAATGGTCAGTTTGGCATGTTCCATGTGGACATATCCTATAAGGAGAAATAAAATGAATGAAACCAAACCATCTATCTTCAGTCAGTTTGGACTATATAGAAAGAAGTTGCCAAGTATTTTTACTGTAATATTTCTGGATAATTTTGGAAGATAAAAATTCTCCCGCTTCCTTCCTCCCCCTTCCACCTCCAACAGGTGTATTCAATATCAGACCAGATTGCCTTCAGTGATGCTGTCCCAGTGAATAAGCCATCTGTGTTGCCTTATACTTTTAAAATCACAATGATGAATACCTGATCTTAAAATTTTACAGATAGTGTCTCCTTTTGGTTGCCCTTACTTTAAAAGAAAATTTATGTTTTATCCGGGGGGAAGAAAACAGCCCCTCATCTCACAGATTTCCCAAGGCTTTCCAATATTTCAAATACTTGCTACTGTAGAAATAAATGGAATGTCCTAGCCTGATTCATAAATGTCAGTGGGGTTTAATTCTTGGATATATTATGGATAGAATTGGAAATGACATTTTGAAAATTTAGAGTTTAACTTTAGAAATGCACAGACTTAGAGAAAGTCTAATTGGAAAGGTTATTAGTAGTCTGTACTCTTACTTGATGTACAAGTCCACTATATAACAGCCCGATAGATAGTTGTCCAGTTCATGCTTGAACACTAGCACCATGTCTTTCAAAATATACATGAGACTCATGCTGTGTTTGATTGGGAAACAAAGGGAGAAGAATTAATTAGAAATATGATACCCTCTACTGTCTCTGTAGAGGTGAATGCCTTTGTCCTTACATTTAAGCTATCCAGTCTTCAGCACAAACCTGAATGTCTTCATGTATTCTCAGAGATTTTAAAACAAACTTGGCTTTATATAAAATAGTGACTGTATTTTCAGACAATAATAGCCAAGAAATCTAATGTGTGCAAAATTGTAATATGCTCTACTTTTTAATGCAAATACTTCTCTGTAAAGGATGCTAAGGTTGACATACTCTTTGAATATCTTCTCCCTGATTATAATGAGAACATGAAGTGTGTTCTTAAAGAAATTATATTGCTGAAACTGTTAAAACCAATATCTGACCTGTTCCTCCCCTTTGTCTCTGTTTTAAGCACGTGGAATTGTTCATATGCATTTTACTCATTGCTTTACAAATGTATTGGTCACTTTCATTTAAAAATGGCTTTCTCAGTATCAGAACCTGCCTTGAATGTCCAGCTCCATCTTATTCACTCCACATATGGTATTTTTATATCTTACCTCATTAACAGTTTGAGATGAGAGTGATTAGGTCAGAGAAAAAAGTACACACTTTGTATTCTTAAGCTTAACATTGATGTTTTCTACAGTTTTCAAATGAATCCAAAGGTTTAGTGTATATTAGGGCTGTGGTTAATAGCTTAAGCCCAGGAGGCAGAGGTCTTGTGTTTGAACTGGGACCTTCCACTTGCTATGTGATCTTGAGCTAATTACTGAATCTCATCCTTAAGATGTGGTAATAGTAATACCTCTGTTATAAAGTTAGATTTAAAAATGATATTCCATGTGAAAGTGTTAATCTCTCTGCTTACCACAAAGTAAACTTACAACAAATTTTAGTCATTACTTGTAATTTTCCCTAAGCATAAATTTGAATTAATTATGCTGACAGAAGCTAGTTTTCTGAGCCATGCTGCACTGACTAAGAGTGAACAAAGTTGTCTGCCTATTTGGATGACTAATTCACCCCTCTTTCCCAGGGATTTGCTGGGTTTTAGTGCTGAGAGCCCTACATCCTGGGAGCCTTTCTTATACCTGAGCAAATCGGGATGATTGGTAAGCCTACCCAGAATCCACATCTCCAGCCTGTGATTCTCTAACCTTATTTTCATCTCTGTAATTTTTTTCTGTGACATAACCCCTGACTTATGATAATTAATTTAAAAAACATGTAAAATTTTCCAATATGTATCCTTCAAGAATGTAAAGGTTTACTCTAAATTTTGGGTTCTAGGTTAAGAGAAACTTGCTACCTTGTTAGGACAGGTATTATTAAAATGTGTGAGGGTGATTATTTTTCTCCCTCACATCCATTGTGACAAATGTAATTCTGAGTGGTTCTCAGGGTTGAGATCTAGAATGCCTGGGCTGGCTGAAGAGATCTCAAAGAATATGCTGACTTTACTCTGAATAGTGATTATTTATTTGGCGATATATGAGCCACTGCTCATGGATTACACTCAGGGTTCCTGGGAGACTCTTCAAACTGTAATAAAAATTCATGTGGATATGTTTCTGTGTGCATTTTTCAGGGAGCGTCTTCATAGATTTCGTCAAATTTCAAAATGAAACCATAGTGCCCAAACGTTTAAGTTTCACTTAGTTGAAAAGCTAACATTTGTACAATTTGAGTCTCCTTGTTGCTGGGTCTACCTACTGTCCCCACCCCTGATCCTTTTTGATCCTCAGATTTAGTGAGTGAAGTCGCTGGGGATCACTTCAGAATAGCTTAATTCAAATCTTCTGTAAACTCTCCTTCCCTCACTCAATATTAGACAAGCTTTGAGTTGGTCACAAATTTGATCTTGAGATATGGAAAATCTGTATTTTATAGGGTATTTTTGTGGGTGTTTTCTTGTTAGAGGCAATGATACTAGAGTATCATTGATTACTAGAGTAAGAGGGAGAATGTGCTGCAAGAGAGTAGACAAGAAGTTTTCTAGGTTGTGGATATAATGTAACTGGGTTATTTACCCTTAGGTCAATGACTAAAGAGCATTTCTAATTTCAAATGAAAATCATTTCTTTATGGTAGCACGAGATAGCATATACTGAAGGACAATCTGAATGGTCATCATTGGTGGAAGCAATGGGAATTTAGTCTTTGTGAGGTGAACCATGGTTGTATAAAAAATGATCCTAAGATCCAATAAATGGCTTGTAAACAAGAAATGGGTTAGGGAAAGTGGTTTCAAGACTAGATTTGAGGATAAGAGCGTTAGGTGCTCATCTTTATGTGGTGACAATGCATGGGTGCATGGATAGGCATGGCAATTTACAGGCTTATACATAAGTTGCATAGAGATGTAGCAAGAGATGAGAGATTCTTTGTTATCCAGGCAACGATGCTCCATTGTTGGACACACTGTACTTGGTTAAAAAAGCATTATACAGGGACTGGCCCGATGGTGTAGTGGTTAAGTTTGTGTGCTTCACTTTGGCAGCCTAGGGTTTGTGGGTTCGAATCCTGGATGCAGACCTACACACCACTCATCAAGCCATGCTGTGGCGGCATCCCACATACTAAATATAGGAAAATTGGCATAGACGTTAGCTCAGCGACAATCTCCTTAACTTCCCCCCAAAAAATAAATAAAGCATTGTACAAAACTTATCAGATTGATACCTCTAAATTTATGGATACCAATGTTAAATAGACCTTCATTATTGCTTGGCAATCCTGCTACTCTTTTCTAATTGACTTGTGATTTCATTTATTTCAGAACTCCACAGTAGTGTAAAACCTCTAAACTTCCACCCTTTCTCACTCTCAGTAAATGATTACTTCTTGCTTTGCAGGGAACGCATAAGGTATCAGAGAGGAAGGCTTTCAATTCCTGAAACCAAATTTGCCCACCTCCTACCATGGAAGTGGTACATCTTCTTCCATTCAAGTCCAATTCCCTCACCATTGCTCAAGTCCTTTTCTTCCTGCCATCTCGGGAATCTTGCACTTTATCTCCTGTCTCCTGAGTCTTCAATGTGTTAGTCTACCTGAGCTTTCTTATCTCAGATAATCTTGCTTTTCTCACCTTCAAAAAAAGAAAAAATACACTTTATCTATTTTATTTTGCCTCTCACTCCTGCCACTCCTGCTCTTTGCTCTTCTTCTCTTCCAGTTAAACTTGTTAGGAGTTGTTTCTACTTATTGTCTCCACGTACTGCACACCAAATTGTCTTCTGCCTCCACTTTTCTTTGTTTTGGTGAGGAAGATTGGCCCTAAGCTAACATCTGTGCCAATCTTCCTTTACTTTGTTCTCAGGATGCCACCACAGCATGGCTTGATGAGCAGTATGTAGCTCCGCACCTGGGAATTGAACCCAAAAACCCAGGGCCGCTGAAGCAGATAACACAAACGTAACCACTATGTCACTGGGTCAGCCCCTGCCTCCACTTTTCCACTCCAAAACTGTCCATGCTAATGTCACCAATGACCTCAGTATCACAAAATCCAAAAGATATTATCTTAGTTAAAATCTCAACCATATTCAATGCCTTTGATTTTCCTTGAAACAATTTTTTGCTTTGACTCTACTGAAACCAAAAAATTTCTGATTTTCATTCAATTCACTGGTCACTCCTTGCTGGTCTCCCTTGCTCTCTCCTACTCTTCCATTCAATCTTCAAAGGTTGACATTTCATCCAAGACTTGACCCTTCTCTCTAGTGCTCTCTTTCTAGGCAATGTCTTATCCTTCCATCCCTTAAACTCAACTGCCAACTTGGTCCATGTGTTAAATGCCTCAAACTCAACTCTCCAAAACAGAAATCAGTTCCCTTTTACCACAAACCTACTCTTTACCCAAGATTCTCTGTTTCAGTAAATGACACCATCAACCAGTATTCTACTCAATGTGGAATCCTGGTTATTACCCTTGATACTTTCTTCTACCTTGAATCTTATTCAATTATTCACCATTCTTTCAATTTTGCTTACATCTCTCCATATATAACATTCTAATCTAAATCAACAGTGTCTTTTACTTGGTCTCCTCTTATCTACTGTTGCTCCCTCAACATCCTGCCTCTTTTTCTTTCTTCTCTAAGCAGCCAGAGTTGTCTTTACAAACACAAATTTTTGTCATGTCATCCCTCTTCTAAGATCCATCAATGATTTGCATTGCTCCTGGAATGGCCTCTAAAATCTTTAATATGGACTACAAGGTCTTGAAATTATATCACTCTCAGCCTTATATCTTACCATTCCCCAACATAGACTCTGTGATATAGTCACCTGGGCATCCTTTCAATTTTTCAGTTATTCCATGCTCCTTCATACCACAGAATCTGCATGCACATCTTGGCAGCTTTTTATCTGCCCCTGTACCTAGCCAATTCATCCTTCAGTTCTCACCTTATGAGTCATTCCCTTCGACCCAGATGATTTTCCACTGTATTTATCTTTCTTAATACTTACAACAATTGTCATATGTGTAATTATTTTTAAAAGACTTTATTGTCAGCAAGATAATAAGCTCCATGGAGTCAGGCATTATCTGAGTTATTTACAACTGTAGCATTAGTTATTTTTTGTGTGAACAAAGATTCTCCAATCAAATTTCTCATTTGTGATAACTTCTTGATTAATCTTGTTACAAAAAAATCACTCTGAGAGCTAATACAGTAAAACTACTGTTTTAAAATCTTCCCTGGTGGCAAATTAAGGCATTTACAGAACTCTTCTGAACTGTAAAGCTCATTTTTTTAATGTATGTATTTGTTTGTTTGCTTGCTTACTTACAATATTGCAAACAGCATTGAAAGCTCTTAAAAAAATAAACGCTGTGCTTCTGTGATTTTTAAAGTATTATAAATAAACAAGCAACAACGTCAAAGAGTTCAGCTGAAAAAAATCCAAATTACAGAGATATGAGCAGGAGTAAGGACACTGGGATGGTGATACATCCATGGACTACCAACAGAGTGAAGCCGTTACCATCCCTAGGACTGAAGGGAAAAAGAGAGCACACAGTGTTACTAGAACTCGGTATGTATTAGTCAACACATAAAAGAGGGGCCTCTCACGCAAAGCTAGACATGGAGGAAATTTAGATTCTGCTAAACTGCAGCAAGACAGGAAGGAACTAGCAGGAGGATGAGGGAGAGAGAATTCCTTCACCTTCTCACACATTACTGTCCTTTAGTCTCTTACTGAAGCCTGCCATTGGTCTAATCCAACACAAAACTAGAGGAAAAGGGAGAGAGCAGGGTAGAGAATGGTAGAGACTACTCTGCTAGATAGAGTTTGTGTAGATGAGCACACTTCCTTTATTCCATAATACTGTGTAAAGATCGTTACTAATTTATAGCTCCCCCCTTTTTTTAATGTCTGTGGTTTTGTCTGTTCCAGATGTCCCAACAGTAAGATTTAGTTCTTTCATTTCTAGTATGACCCTTAATAATTTTTTCCTTAGATTCTTTCCATACCACACTAAATTAGGGAGGTAAGATGACTAAATAAGGACATTTCATTAAAAGTGCAACCCATAAAATGTAATTTTCCCCATGGAAACTTTTTTTCGGACCACCACATGAATAAGTTACAGAAAGAAGTTTTTATGAAGACATGACCAACATGGAATTTGTGTCATCATGATTAAAAGAAAGCTAATGTAGCATGCATGATATCACATGGATGCCTATAAATGTTTTAAGCCAGAAGTGAAATTCATTTGGATAAGGCAATATGATAACAGACAAAAAACCAACAGAGGTAGATAATGGCCAATAAAACATTTTGTAGGTAGAGTATAAGATTTAATTCCATCTTGGAATCTATTTAAATATTGTAGGTCAAGCCTCCTGTTATTTTGCAGTTTGGATAGTTGAGCTTGTCCTACGTCATTTATATTGCTTGAACAATTAATCAAGAATGGTGTTACCTGATAATAGACATTCTATTAGGCTGAACCATATGAATTTGTGACAATTGCCTATTTTGACGTATAAAAACAGTTAAACAATGGCACCACCTAATACATAAATGCATGTTAACACTGTGAGTTTTAAAGTAACTGGTCAGATAAATACATGCATTCTTGCTCTCTGATGTTTATTAATTTCCTCAAAGTACTTGGCCTTTTTAAAATGGCATTCATTTGTTTGGTAGAATACTAGCAATTTTGAAGGAAATACACAATATTTGTATTATAGCCAATGAGTACATCTGTGCCAGAATTAATCTCTTTGACATAGCATTTTCTGAAAGTAATTTGTTTATCTCCTCCACAGTACATGCTTGTACAAAATTCTTTTGTTAATATGACACATAGACTCATCTTTTTCATTAAGCACTTTGAATGTAGCCAGATGTTGTGGTGATGGGGGGAATAACAAATCTCTCTAATAAACTTTAAAAAATCAAAAATGGCATAGCTACTATTTCTTCTTTGGCACTTTTACTATTTATCAGAATGCTCTGTGGATATATTCTCTTACTCAACTTTAACATTTTTGCTCCTATAGAATTTAGTAGGAACTAAGAGTGATAATGAGAACAACTTTTGATAGTATTTTTCAGACCTCTAACTACTTATTGGTCATGAAACAAACAGTAATTTTGAAGTGTTAAAGACTTAATAAGAAACATGTATATTATCTATTTTTAATACAAACTTTGTCCCACTGGTATTATATATTGTAATTTTGTACAAAGGAGATACATAAATACCATCTAGAGAGATGATTATATTTAGGCTTCTGATAATTGATAAGGTAAATAATTTGCTTTTAACTTATCTTTAAAATTACTTGATAAAATGCAATCTAATATAACTTCCAAAGTAAACCATTTTTCTACTCTAGTAAAATGTAGTGGGTTTTTTGTTTAAATATGTTTCTGTGTCTTAAATAAATAGGAGATCAAAAGTGAATACAATATCCTAAATTTCATAAACTATTAATTAGCACATCTCAAAATCCTGTTCCTGGGGCCAGCCTGGTGGTGCTGCAGTTAAGTTCGCATGTTCTGCTTCAGTGGCCCAGGACTCGCCGGTTCGAATCCCGGCTGTGGACGTATGCACTGGTTTTCAAGCGATGCTGTGGCAGGTGTTGCACATATAAAGTAGAGGAAGATGGGCATGGATGTTAGCTCAGGGCCAGTCTTCCTCAGTGAAAAGAGGAGGATTTGTGCCAGATGTTAGCTCAAGGCTAATCATCCAAAAAAAAAAAAAAAAAAAAAATCCTGTTCCACTAAAGTGAACTTGGTTGTAAGAAAGAAAGAAGGAATAAAGAAAAGAAACAGAACAGAAAGAAGGAAGAGAGGAAGGAGGAAGAAGAAAGAAAGGAGGAAAGAAAAAGGAAAAGGGAGAAAGAAAGAGAGAGAGAAAAAGAATAAACCTAAAGCAAACTCAAACTCAAGAAAAAACAGTGGCAGAAATTATACCCTGGTGTGTTGGAGAATTTACACTACATCTTTCCTAAGTTGGCTGCACCATTTCGTTGACTAGAGATGGCAGGTGACACTGACCTGGGTCATCCGTGGTGAGGGATGATAAAGCACAGGAGCAAAGCCCTCCTTCCTTGTCTTGGCAGGCATTTCCCTCCACATCACCATAGCTCCAACTTTTGTTTTTCGAGAATTTTAGGTGAAAGCAATGAGTCTGAGGTTATAGCCAAACATGAATCATGGGGAGTTACCAGCAATGGCTACCTCTGCTCAGGTTTAATTCTCATATGTCAGCTAGACATTTGCTCAGGGCAGGTGGTCTCCAAGATTTGGCTTACAGTATATTTTTTCAACACTTGATGGAACTGGAGAAGCTGCCAAAAATAAGACAGGAGTAAGAACTAGGCTCTCTGGACAGCTGATGGACTACTCTCTATGTGCTAGTAACACTTAAATAAATCATTTCATATCCTTGAGCCTCCTCTTTCTCACATATAAATTAGTATCTGTCTCCTGATCTCAGGGAAGTGTTATGGGCTTAGAGGAGAGACTATATTCAAAAGTTCTTTAGAAGCTACTGAGTATTATGCAGGAAGAAGGTACAGAGTCGCAGGTGTATTAAAAGCTAATTTGAAGGCATTGATCTGGAAAACGTCTCTGAAAAAGCCAGAAAGCATAAATTCACAGAAAGTGAACAAAACCATCTGAACTTTTAACAGTCTCTACTCCCAGGGGCTGTATATTTATCTCTGTTGGGAAGATTCAGTCTACAGCTGTGGGTCTTAAACATAAGAAGTGCCTGATGCACTTAATAAAAATGTCAATGCCTTGGCCACATCCCTTGAGATTAAAGGTCAGTGCATTTTCACAAGTCTGGGGATTCTGGTGAAAAGGTCAGCACAGAGTAGGACAACCCAGCTTCCACACTCGTACAGAATATCTTAGCATTTAAAAGTGTTAGCCTTCAGGTCAGCTGTGACATTTACTACCTGTGCACTCTTGAGCAATATTATAGACTGCATTTTATGTCCCCTCAAAATTCATATGTTGAAGCCTTATTTCCCATTGTGATGGTATATGGAGATGAGGTCTTTGAGAAATCATTAGGTTATGAAGGTGGAGCCCTTATGATGGGATTAGTGTCCTTGTAAGAAGAGGCATGAGAATTGCTCCTTCTTTCTACTCTCAGCCATGTGAGTACACATTTAGAAGATCACATTCTTCAAACCAGGACTAGGGCTGCCACCAAACACCAAATCTGCTGGCACTCTGATCTTGGACTTCCAGCCTCCAGAAATGTAAGAAATAAATTTCTGTTATTTAAGCCCCCCAATCTATGGCAATTGTTATAGCAGCTTGAACTGACTAAGACAGGCAGCTATCTTCATTTGTCCATTCATTCATCATTCATTCAGTATTTACTGAGTGTCTGTTATGCTAGATACTAGCTGAGGCACTGGGAATAAAATCAACGAGACTGAAAAACTCTTTCCTCCTGAAATTCTGATGCTAGTGGTAGGAAAGCAGATAGCAAGCAAATAACATCAGACAATGATTCATGCTGGGAGAATACAAATACATGTTTTAATAGGAAATAGTCAAAGGATTTATATTAGTAAGGTTGTCAGAATTAATAAGCATACAGTATCATTTAGCCATTTGCCACATTAATGATGCTCAATCTGAGACTATAAATTTTTTAAACATTCTGATCCTGTTTTCTCATCTGCAAAATGAGAATAAATTTGGGAACTCCTTCAAAAGGTTGGTGGAAGGATTAAACGTGGTGATCCCTATAAAGCATTTCGCAGATTCCCAGATACACAGCAAATGTTCAATAAGGGTTAGCCATTACTGTGATGATGATGATGATGGAAATGATGATGCTTATTTTGGCTCTTGGTATTGTGGGGAAACATAACAAGCACTAAATAAGCAAAACAAGAGTATCAAGGTGAACAATGTGGTAACTTTCTCTTTTTTGGAATTTTATCAGTGACTCCACAGAGAAAACTATTCTATAATAATAGATTCATACCCTGTGTAAATTAATATATATAGTATACATATTTCATATCTATTTTTCCACAATTTCTAGAAAAAAATATGTTTAAAATGGCTGAATAAGTAGAAGTCATTGCCTCACTGAAGATGAGGCAAAGATCAAGGCATCCAGTTGACATGAGGAGTTTCAATCAGGCTTCATATCCAGTTCAGATCAGGAGTTTTGATTAGACTTCAGATCCAGCTCAGATCAGGAGTTCCGGTTAGGCTTCAGATCCAGTTCATCAGTGTCTTGTTCTGCTCTGCTCTATGTGCCTCTTCATCCTCAGGCTGGCAATCGGATGATTACAGTGGTGCCAGGCTTCATATCTGACCCAAGCTAGATCTGGTGGAAAATAGGTGACTGTTTCCAAAGGATTTCTCATAAGTGGGAATTATTTTCTTTCTCAGAAATCTCAAGCAAACCCTTATGAGTGAGTCCTGAGAAATTTCCCTTTGTTTCTTTCCCAAGATGGAATTAGAAGTTGAATGTCTCCATCCTTCGTCCTCTGCTCACAGCCCCAGTGCTCCGGACTTAGCATCTGGAGTGAACACATTCTCCTTTGCAGTTTGGTTGATGCGTCAACCATGACACCTGCTTTGTACAGATTTAGAAAAGAAGGTGTCCCCTTATGTGCTGCTGTGCTAAATCTCCTGACACATTTATTTTCAATATATTGCGTACCAGATTTCAGGTCTTCAATTTGTGTCTTTCTGGCAAATGGATAGTGTCAGAAGGTTATGTCTCAGCACATGTCTGGAGTTGTGTGTACGTAAAACAAAGGCAAATTCAAATGGCAAAGTTCAGAGAAGAAAACAAAGGACACATCGTAATTGTTTAACCGGAATTGTTTTGCCCTTTCTGCTACAGAAGTGTCAGATTATAAAGTGACATCATTTAAAAGATACAGTAGGTTATTTCCGAATTTTGTTTTGTTTACACCTGGATTGAATGCAATGTCTGACTTTTGTAAAAATGTTTTTTATTGCAAAGTATACAATAAGTACAAAAGAGAAGCTTTTTTTTTTCTAATTCAGGTCAGTTTTGAAGTTGTGTTTTGATGAATGCAACCAGAAAACCATGAACCAACTCCTTCTAACAGGGCCTTCATTCAAAAAAGTAGGCTTTCTGGGTTCTTTTTCATTCAGTTAAGAAGTTCTATTTAGACAATAACAGCCATGTAATAGAATTACCTATTTCATTTGAAATACCTTATTTTGTTATTAAGTAACAAGCTTAGGTGACTGGATTCTGACTAATCTCTCCTTGGAGTCCAATAATTTCAGGAGGCACAACCTCTCAGACTTTCAGTGCCCTCAACTGGAAAATGGGCATAATCATAATTGAATTAATGGCTGCCTTGTAGGTTTGTTAAAGGAACAGAATGAGAAAAATTATGTGAAACTGGTTTGTAAATTCTACCACACTACAAAATGTACAGCAACATTGTGACATATATTATGTAACTGTATATATAAATTATATAATTTATATAATATAAATCATCACATATTGCAATTATTTGATGACATATTATGCAACTTCATAAACTGAAATGGTGGCCAGGATTAATAAACATGCTTTCAATTTCAAATATTATCATCCATATATGTCTAAAAGGGAGCTGGCATGTAGTTGTCCTACTGGTTTGCTCTTTAAGAATTTTTCTGATCACTTGTGGTCAACGTCGATTTTAATACTGAATTAATTAATTATTGCTTAAACTCTTAACTTTTATTTTGTATTTTTAAGTGGGCTTTGCCAGAGTAGCCTTGTTAAATTGGACTATATAAACATGTAATTATTTATACTAACTCACGTTAGTTCCATGGTTTAAGGACTGCCAATTTTCCACTGTTGTAATTATAGCCATAATAGGTCTTAAGTTATTTGAGCTACATGGTTCACTGTCTTGGAACCATACTTTTTGAATTTCCCTTTCAAGTTATACACTTATTAGATTTTAAAAGCAAAATTACTTTATATATATATGTTATATATACAGAAATTTAAACTGTGTATGAGATGTATTCATAATTCTTAAAAAGTTGGTAATTCTGACGTCCAATATATGTTTCAGAAACAGTAAATAAAACTTTCACTTAAAAAGATCTTCTTCATACTTTAAAATAACTTTAATTTCCTTGGATATGAGTACTATGTAATTAAGTAATCCCTGTTATACAGAAAAAAAAAGTGTTAGATGTAAATACATAATTCTGCCACCACAGCTAACAGAAATATTATCATTAGTGCTTTCTACATTCTTGAGGAAGGTAATAAATATCCCCAGGTCTGTCCTTTTTCTTTTTTGAAACAAGCATTAATCATATTGACTATCCAGTTCTAGTGAGGAAACAGGAAAACACAGAAGACATAGTATCAAAAACTTTTGAGGGCAAACATTCTGTCTGTCAGCCTTGGCTACCGATGAATGGCATTATTAACTCAGATTTGCTATCATAAAGCAACTCTTGTAACGCTCACAATTCTTAATTCTCTAAATTGAAATAGATGCTCTTTGCAAAATTATAATTCCCAAGTTGACCTCTGGTTTTATAAGTTGTTTTACTTCTTTTAATGGATAATTTCCACTCATTCGTTTGATTTGCTTTATGGAACACAACTAGTGGTCTGACTCAGTTCTAAGCTTGATCTCTTGTCTACTTCTGAATCACCAACACAATTCACATAATTGTGTCTAGGTAAACTCAACACCCACTGGAATTTAGAGTTATGTTTTCACCATTACTTTTGGCAAAACTTTTTTTTATAGCAATGTGGAACGTTGGCACAACTAGACTTTTTAGCGTAGATCAAAGAAGTTTGTGTCTGAGGAAGGGAAGTTTGACATGATTACCGTTCAGAGCCACATATGTACATTAGACCCATTTGCAACAAGCCCAAGCCACCTTCAGTATGTACCTGATTTAGATCAAATTATTATTATTATTTTTTCCCTCCAGAGCTTGGCTTCACTTTTCTGTCTCAAATTTTTCTTAGAACAAATGACCTAAGAAATTCCAGAACAAAAGTTGTGAAACTTCATAATCACCCACTAAATAAATTTAATTTAGTAGTTTGTCTGAAAACTATTGATTAAAACGGGAAAAATACACCAGGAAAACATTTGTGGATCTACGTGTTTTCCAACATCTCCTAAATGAATTCTCTTGATTGTGTATTTGCAGGTACACATAAAGGAAATCTGACATACATGGAAGTGATTTGTAGGCAGAGGAAATATTTGTGCTCAAATTTGAGCTAATTTTCTCTACAGTTTCATTGCTTTGCACTCATAAAAGATTAGATTTAATTCATTTAATTCAGATGGTTTCAGACTTTGTCCCTGGAAGTAATATTAATTGTATTTGAATTGCAAATGACCACATAATCTTATTTTTAATTTCAAGCCTGGGGACCCAAAAATTTTGCTAAAATCCAAACAGATGCTCAACATGAAGAACGTTTACAGACTTACTGAATCAAACGTTTTTCGTCTCTAAACTTTTTTGACAGTAACAAAAGGTTTTTAAGAAAAGAACCCCATTTTTGTGTGTGGCCTCATTTACACAGTAATTGAGTGTGCAGTCAAATGTTAAAGCTCTTTGGTTTCTACATGGTAGAGTCTGGAGGACACAGCACAGTGTTTGGAAAGTAAATGTCTAGACTTCTACTTCTGGCAAGATGGAGCAAAAGACCAGTTTTACCCTCCAAACAAATTTTTAGTTGTTTAGGGAAAAAATTTATGAAATAGTGGTTTTCGGATATTGGACAACAGCCAGTGAAGTTCAGTGATACTGGAGAAGGGGGAAATGAGCAAGCTAAGTCCTACGATTGCCCCACCTGGGTCATAGTACAGGAGAGAATGCAGGCCAAACAAGGTGGTTACTCTTCACCAAGAAGACAGAGCTGGAAGGTACAGGAGCACAAGAAGCTGGGGTTTCTAGGACAGAATAGTGATAAGGAGAAAGTGGCACAGAGAGAGAATGAGCTCTAGAGATCTGCCAAGCGTTCCCTCCTCTGAGTCTTCAGCTAAATACTAATCAGTGCATGCATGTGAGCCAACTACCAAGCCAGGGAAACGACCACCTGTAAAGAGCAGATGGGAAAGTCCTAGGGCTGCACCAAGCCTTTAAGAGTTGATGTTCTCAACAGCTAAGATAGGAAAAGCCTTCTACAACATGGATCACTGAGTAGTGTTTCCAAATGTTATTGCCTCGATAGTGGAAAAAGAATTAGACCTGGACTAAAGGCTTTTCTTGTCCCACCTAGCAAATCTCAGAAACAAGGTTCAAAAAAGATCAAACTATTTCCACATGACTTGAGAATCCCAGAAAAAAATATCAAGAGTATTTCAAAAAAATGCAAGAATATTTGAAGAAATAATCAGAAATGTTTCTGGAAATGAAAGAAACCTCAATGAACAAAGCACAGGAAAATGAAGACAGCTGAAACAAGGTACACCATAGTTAAATTGCTTACTGTCAGTGATAAAGAGGCAAATCTTAAAAGCAGCTACAGAAAAAAGACATGGTACATATAGAGAAACAAGATCAGTATGACAAAGAATTCTTTTTAGAAAATAATGCAAACGAGGAGACCATGGAACAATATCTTTGAAGGACAAGAAGAAAATAAAATTGTCAATCTGGACATTTATATCCAGTGTAAAATCTTTCAAAAACTAAGGCAAAGTAAATATTTTTCTAGGATACAAAAGATGAAAAAATTAATTACTATTAGACCTGCAGTATAAAAATGTCAAAAGAAGTCCTTCAGGCAGAAGGAAAATTATACAAGATAGATATCTGTATATACACAAAAGAATGAAGAGAACCAGAATTAGTAGCATGTAGATACATATAAATTAATTTTTTATTTTAAAAATCAGTTTAAAAGACAATTATTTAAGTAAGAGTAATAATAGTGAATTGTGGGGTTTATAATCAATGCAGAAGTAAAATTTATGACAGCAATATTAAAAATGCTGGGACAGGTGAAATGGGAATATTCAGTTGTGTATAAAGTGGTATAATACTATTTGAAAGTAGACTATAGTAAGTTAAAGATATATACCAAAAACCCTGAAAGCAAGTGATAAACAAACACACACAGAAAGTTAGAACTAAAAACCAATGTAGAGATAAAACGAAATCATAAAAGATACTTCATCCAAAATACAGCAGGAAAAGAGGGGAAAAAAAGGAACAAACAGAAAGAACAAAGAAAAAAACAAATAATAGGATTATAGTTTTCAACTCAACCATGTCAATAATCACATTATATATAAATGGTCTAAACATCGCAATTAAAAGGCAGAGATTGTCAGTTTGTCAGATTGCATTCAAAAGGCTATACTATTTGCCTATAAGAAACTGACTTTAAATTAACACTTCAAAGAATTTGAAAGCAAAAGGATGGAAAAGAATATATCATTTTAACACTATATAGGAATGCCTATATAATATTAGACAGTTTAGATTACAGAGCAAAGAGTTTACTACTGATAAAGAAAGTCATTTCATAAAGATAAAGTGGTCAGTTAATCATAAGGACATAATAATTACAAATGTTTATGTACCTAATAATAAACTTCAAAATACATGAAACAAAACTGTCATAACTGAAAGGATAACTAAACCAAGGAAAAATTACAGCTAAATATATCAACACCACTCTCTCAATAATTGGTAGAAATTGTATAACCAAAACTAGATCCATAAGGATACAGAAGGCTTGAACAACACAATCACCTACTTCACTTAGCTGACATTTAGAGATTATCACTTCACCCAACAAAAGCAGGATGTACATTTTTTCAAGTGCCTACAGAAATTTTCAAAGCAGTTCATATTCTAAGCCATAAAACAAGTCTCAATAAATTTAAAAGAATTCAAATAATACAAAATATGACCATAATGAAATTAAATTAACAATAAGTAATAGAAAGTTATCTTTAAAATGTCTCCAAAGGTTGGGAACTAAATAACTTACAGAAAACTAAAAATCAAATCAAAAGGAAGATTAGAAAATATTTGAGCTGGAGGAAAATTAAAACAATCTATCAGAAACTCTGTTGTGCAGCTGTGGCATGTTTTAGAGGGGATTTACAGCAACAACAACAACAAAAACACCCAGAAAACTTGCAGCGTCTTTAAAAACTAAAAAATTTAGAACAAATTAAACCCAAAGTAAGCAGAACAGAGGAAATAATAAGTATAAGAATAGAAACCAATGAAAATACAAAACAGATCAGCAATAGAGAAAACCAATGACATCAAAAGCTGGTTCTCTGACAGAATCAATAAAATTTACAAATCTTCAGTCAGACTGATCAGCAAATAAGATTAGATACAAATTGCTAATATCAGGGATGACAGAGGGAAGATCACTGCGGAACTTACAAAGATTGGAAAGAATAATAAGAAAACATTATAAACAAATTTATGTCAATTTATTCTATAATTTACGTGAAATGGAAAAATTCTTTAAAAGACACAAACTACTAGGATGTCCCAAAAAGTCAGAGATAAAGATAGAGAGAGATGATAAATATAGACAACATGAACAGCTTATTTCTACTAAAGAAACTGAATTTGTAGCTACAAAGTCTCCCACAAAGGAAACTTCAGACTCAGATGACATTGCCGGTGGATTCTTCCCAACATTTAAGAAGAAATAATGCCCATTCTCCACAAAGTTTTCCAAAATGTTAAAGAGGAGGAAATACTTCTCCAATTATTTTATGGAGCCAGCATTGAACTGATATCACAAATAAAAGATGTTAAAAGAAAACTACAGACCAATATTCAACAAGAAGATAGACACCAAAATTTTTAAAATTTAACAAATTAAGAAATGGTGCTAAAACCATTGAATATCTATATCCAAAACAAATAAAACCCCAAAACAAAAAAATGAAATAATTTCAATCCCTACCTTGCAGTATATAAAAAATTAACTTGAAATGGATTATAGACCTATATATAAAGCTAAAAAATGATAAAACTTCTGCAAGAAAATATATGAGAAAATCTTTGTGACTTTATATTAGGCAAAACTAAGAACTTCTGTTTTTTGGAAGACATTGCTAAGAAAATGAAGACATGCCACAGATCGGGAGAAAATATCTGCAAGTCAAATATCTTATAAAGGACTTATATTCAGAATATATAGAGAACTTTCAAAACTCAACAATAAGAAAGCAACCAATTAAATAAAGAAATGAGCATAAAATTTAAACAAACTTTTCACCAAAGGAAATACAGGAATGACAAATTGTCACATGAAAAATGTGCAACGTCATTAATAATTACAGGAAAGCAAGTTAAAACCACAATGGGATGTCCCTCCACACCTATAATGATAATAAAAGACAAACTAAAACAAAACAGAATGATAATGCCCAATTCTGGTGAAGATGCAGAGCAAATAAAGTGTTCATACGCTGCAGGTAGGAATGTAAAATGGGGAAGATTCTTTAGTCAACAGTTTGGCAATTTCTTATATTCTTAAACATACACATCATATGGCCCAGCAATCCTACTTCTAGTTGTTTAAATGAAATGAAAAGTTATATTCACATAAAAATCTGTATTCAAATGTTTATAGCAGTTTCATTTGTAATCGTCAAAAATTGGAAGCAACCTAAATGCCCTTCGATTGGTGAACAGATGAACAATGCGTGGTACATCCATGCAATGGAATAAAACTCAGCAACAAAAAGAAACAAACTATAGATACATGCAATATCATGGAACAACCTTGTATCAGTTTTCTAGGGCTGTGGTCACAAAGTACCACAAACTGGGTGGCTTAAACAACAAAATTTTATTTTCTCACAGTTCTGGAGGCTGGAAGTCCTCAGATCCTTCTGAGGGCTGTGAGGAAGAATCTTCATGTCTCTCTCCTAGCTTCTGCTGGTTTGCTGGCAATCTCTGATGTTCCCTGGCTTGTAGAAGCATCACCCTGATCTGTCTTGATCTTCACATGGCATTCTCCCCGTGTGCCTGTCGGTGCCCAAATTTCCTCTTTTTGTAAGGACACCGATCATATTGGATTAGGCGTCCATCCTATTCAAGTATGACCTCATCTTGACTTAATCATATCGACAATAATCCTATTTTCAAACAAGGTCACATTCTGAGGTTCTGGGGATTAGGATTTCAATTTATGAATTTGTTGAACACGATTCCACTTACAATAAACCTCACGTGCATGATGCTAAAAGACAGAAACCAGATTCAAAAAGCTACATACAATGTTATTCAACTTATATGACTTTCTGGAAAAAATCAAAACTTTAGGGACAGAAAACAGATCAGTGTTAGCCAGGAGCTAGAGTAGGGAAGAGGTTGACTACAAGGGGACCTGGGGGAATTTTTTGGAGTGAGAGAACAGTTGTATATCTTAATTGTGGTGGTAGTTTTATGACTGCATTTGCTCATTAAAACTTGTTAAACTGTACACAAAAAGGATGAATTTTAATCTATGTTAATTGTATTTTAATAAAAGAATATAGAAAAAAGTGAATGGTTACCACTTAGAGATATTTTTCACTTAAAACCTTGCATTTCTGAGGGCAGAAATTGCCTTTACTGTAGAGTGAGACTGGAAAAATAAGCACTGTCATTCATCAATGGCCATCAACTAAGCACAAACTTGATGCAAATTTTCTGGAAAGCAATTAGACAAAAAGAAATATATATATATGCACATCCTCTGAACCATTTATAGGAATTATTCCTAAGGACATAATGTGTGCTTACAAATATGCTCAAATCTAAGTACCCTATGAAGAGGAATTAAAGAATTCAAGTAATGTTTGTATAATGAGGTTATCATGAAGCCTCTAAAATAATGATGTAGATTTATACTCACTGACACAAAAGATGGCCACAGTACAGTGAACTAAGTGACCTAAGACACTCAGTGTCTACTAAGCCCACGTGCCCATCTTCTTGAGAACTACAGCATGCCCCATTCAATTCCTAATATGAATGGAGCCAAGATTCTCCCTTCCAAGAATTTGGAATTGAGTTTAAGGGGCCCTAGTTTTATCTGGGATGGTTACAAGAACTGAACGCTTACACTCCAGAACTCTGAAGAAGCCAAAGCAATGAGAGAAATAAAACAGCAGATGTGCAGAAAGCAGCAGACATGAGACTAAATGGCCCCAGAGAAAGAGAAAAGAGTAGTGGAGACGATGGGTTTCTGAGGATTTCTTCTTCTTGATTCCAGTATGTCTTCATACCTCACTGTTCTTTTACCCTTGGGTGTTCTGAAATATTCTTGATTCATTAATTGAAATTTCTTTTTTTCCTTAAGAATTTACTTGCAATTGAAAGATTATATGAAAAATAAAACTAACAACTTTCAAACAAAAAATGTATGTGAGAGAGAGAATGAGAATGAGTAAGATATATATGGATACATACAAAACTATTACTGGTGATTATCTGTAGAAAATGGGACCACCGGTGATTTAACTTTTTAATATATACTTTACATTTAGAGAAGAAAGTTTTTTCAAAGATAGAGGAATGTGCTACCCCATACCCGTTCTAATCACTACAAATGAAAATTAATAACGGTTTGTTATTTGATCTTTAATTATAATAGTTTAGAACCTTGAATTACCATCTTTTTTTCCACTTCCCAAATGGATTTGTTTGCAATGAGAAAGTATTTTATAATAAAAAAATAATAAGCATATTTAAAATGATTCAGAATGAATTTGGCTGTTATGTACATAGTCTATTTTCAGATATGAAATTTCTACCTAATACTTTTGTTTCCAGACAACATGGAATTTTTTCTTGTTTCTTTGCCATTTCCCCTTGATTATATTTTTCTTTTAAATTAGTGTTTCTCTTAGCTTCAGTGATCTTTGCACAAGCAGAAGGAAAAATACTTACCCTTATCTTGCTTTAAGTAAAACTCTCTTTTAATAAAGAATTTCCTAAGGGAGCTCCAATTTCTTTGCTTTTATTGGAATTTATCGTATTTAATAGTTTCATAAAATCAGGGGTATTACAAATAATTAAATTGTTTAAAAGATAATTAGTTAAAACTCTCACTTTTCAAATGACAAGGCTAAGACCTAGAGATATTAAATTACCAAAGATCACTTTCAAGCTGGTCTTCTGTTTTCTAGAAGAAAATAATTTCATACAAGGTGACTTATTTTAGGATCTTAGATATTTCTGCTCTTGATAGCACCATTTTAACAGCTGTGATTTGCTCTTTTTCCTTACTTGTTTTACATTATAATTTGTAATGGTGTATATCTAAATGCAATTGTACATTATCGAATGCTCTTCTCCTTCTCTTCCTGTCTTCCCCTCCTGCTCCTCTTTCTCCTTTTCTTTCTCTTTCTCCTCCTCTTTTAAATAAGGTTTGACATACCAGACTGTTTTAAGATCTTGCCTTCACTCCTTTTTGAACTAGTACCAAGTGAAAGAAATGAGAAATGGTCTTGACAGACAGCTGTCATTTGTTTCTTGACTCCACCTCTCTTTACAAATTTGAGAAATCAGTAACACATATTTACCAAGTATGCACTTTGAACCAGGTACTGAACTAAGGACTCTACATGGATTATTTTACTTAAGCCTCCCAACAAGCCTAGTAAGATGTTCTTAGATTCTCCAGTGGAAACTAAGGCCCAAAGAACTTGCTCACAGTCAAACGGATAGGAAGAGGTAGAGTTCTTATTCAAATGCAGGTAGTCTGACTTCAGAGACCAGACTCTAAATTTGGGCACTCCATTTGGTCAAGGTCACTGAAGCTCAATCCTTTAACTTTGCAGGTGGGAAACTGGCATTTCTGAATCACCACAATGGCCCACAGATGTGTATCACTGTGACCATTGGCCAAGTTTCTCTGCTAGCATAGGCTCATGTAGACTCCAGCCAAGACTGAAGATATCCATTCAGGTCAAATTGAGACTGCTTGTTTGCCCCTCATTCTGTGGTTTCACGGTCATCTTTTGGGGATATGTCTTATCTGTCCTGAAGCGCAAGATGTTCTCTGCTAGGAACTAAGTGACAATATTCACAAAAGCATTCTTTCTTTCTTAAGTCTATTTATTCAGCCCCATATCAATGTTAAAGGTTACTTTGCTTGTATTGATTATTCACGGCAGTTTGCTCTGGCATTTGATGACCTTAGAGTGCATACAAATACAATTTCTTAAAGTAATTTAATATTTGATATTAATCTCTTTATGGAGGCTGGTACACAAACAAAAGATACATCTTTGCTCTGATCATACTAATGTAGAACAGTTTTGGGGCTGATAAACATATTTGGTGGCTAGTATATTTTTACTCTTATTGCACCACTAGATGTTATTTAATCCCAAGTCATAAATTAGATTGCTACTTACGATTTAAAAAAACAAAGCAACTTAAACGTCTAGCAATAAAGGATTGGCTAAGAAAGTTGTATTCATAAGATGGAGTGCAATGCTCATCACAATATATTTAAATGAGTAAACTTAAAAGTTCTATGACATGTAGTTAAATGGAAAAATATTAATAATCACCATAAATCAAGACATGGGATATGAGTTCATTTTTGTAAATCAACAAAAGAAAATATTCCCCTATTATGAGAAATTTTAATCTTTTTCTTTTTGCTTATTTCTATTTTTAACACTAAAGATGTTTATATAAGGAAAAATAGCATAAACAAAATATTACTTTAGGACAACATTTAAAGAGGTTATCTGTTTATGAAAGAAACATAATTTAGGTGTCATGGATGGAAGACACCTCACTGAAAGGCAGCTCATTGAAAATGCTTTTTTAAGATTTTATTTATGCAAATGTTAGGGACCATATGCTGAACCTTCCAGTTTGGCATGCAAATAGCTTATCTTCTAATGGCCCAGGGGATCTTTCCCAGGTTTGGAAGATTATTTTATTTCAAATAACTAAGTCCATTTAATCTATAGAATCAACTAAAGTAAAAAAAGAAAATCTATCCCAAGTAGGAATAGGTCAGCTAAGTTATTAAAAGCTTGTGGGTTTCTTATATTATTAATTCTTCTTAGGGCCAATTATGTCTGTGTACATTGGTATTACATTGAGAATGAAATTTATATTGACCTGAAGCAGAAATCGTACTCCTTCTAAGGTCCTTCGGCCACTTGTGATTTCACTCATTGGCAGGTTTCCAAAGAAGATCCAACATGCTCCAAAATAGATCTTCTCTTATATTTAGTATTGCATATGAAACTTTAAAATATGTTGTCAAGGAACATGAAATGCTTAAACTGCTGAAAAAGCTCCCTATTACTCTTTGAGCAAAGTCTAAACTTTAAAATGTAATTTATAATGTCCTCCATGATCTGGCCTTTGCTTGCTCCACCTGTCCCATCTGTCATGATCCTCTGGTGCCTCCGTATCCTCGGATTAAACTGGATTTATTTCCGTTACTTCACTAAGTCACACTCTCTTGTTTCTGTGCCTTCGTAAATGCTGTTCCCTGTGCCAAGAACACACTACCCCTTCTCCTAACCAACACCCACTCAAATCTGAAGTCTAGGGTGAGACATTCCATTTCCTCTGGAAACCACATCATAGCACTTTTCACAGTGACGACAGTACAATCACCTGTCCGCCTGGATAAAGGATAGGGACTGAGGCTCATTCTCCATTGCATCAGCAGGCCCTAACATACAGAAGGTGGACCTTGAATATGTAATGATGGATATCATTCAGTTTCTTTTTGAACATTGCGATATTCTCAGAAGATGGATTTCATTCTTTCCTCAATATGGTATGTAGGAAAGATCAAGAGATTTGAAGCTGAAAGGTTCTAGTCCTTGGGTCCTTTGTTTGCTGTGAATGTGAACTGTCATGGATCCCTGACCCTCAGTTTCTTCTATTATAAATGGGGCCAATAAAAATATCCTCCTCACTAATTTAACTTCAGGAACAAATTAGGTCATGTATATAAAAGCATTTTTTGAAATGATGAAGTGCCATATATATGTCAGTTATTTTACTGTGTACATTTCAGCAGAAGTCCCATGAGTAACATTTGATGGTGGCTGGGTTGTCACTTCTCCTAAAGCTCTATCAGCATCTATCAACAGCAACACCAAATGGACATACAAAATGAGTAAAAGAAGTACGCTTGCTATGCAAATACATTGTCATAGGCTGTGAGCCACTAATTCCCAATATATTTCTGCTCCTATAAAGAAATTCCAGAGGTGTCACCATATTAACCTGCAAGATTCTTATAGCTACAAGCATATAACAATCAGAACCCATCCCAAATGGATTAGCTTAAAATTAATTTGGCCAGATCTACTAGGAAGATTTTTTTTTTAGTCACCTTATTCTAACATTGCATATCATTGAGGATTTGAATAGTGAAAAAAATCATAATTTGGCATAGAATTAGCACCAAGATCAGTAGAAGAAAAATTGTTTTTTAATGGATTTTAAAAAGGGTTATCTCTAGAGGAGCCTCCATTTAGAAAATGGTGACATTTGACTAATTAAAACCTGAGATATCTCCACATGCTCAGCTTCAGCACCGTCTCCTCTTTTGATTGTCAAGCACTCTCTTTAAATAAGGTGTGTTGAACTCATGGATTTGCATGAATTCTTCTGGTTTCTGTCATATGAAAGTCGTGTCTTACAATTTTGAATGTTTATGGGCTTTGACAGTTCCCATCTGCTGCGGGGATGTCTACGCGCCCCAAGCCTAGTTGGCAAAACTCGGTTAAATCTTTGTTTTTACTTGATAGAATTTAAATTATTTATAGTGGTTATGTCTCATTGATTATTAGAGAGATTGTTTTTGATGACACAAGGATTTCCTGCCACCATTTTCTAGATTATGAATAAAGGCAAAGCAAAATGGCGCACACTTCATATTAACATGAACTTTCTGATATTGTGATCATAATTAGTTGGACTGTAGTCCCTTCATTATTTATTTATTTACTCACCTTCATTTTTCACTTCATTTTGGAAAAAATTTGTGATGTCATTTCGTTGAGAAAAATGCAAGGGCAATCGTATCAGAAATGTCAAGTACTCAGAAATTGGCGACCTTGAAACAATCCCCCTTACAACCCTACAGAGCAAAAATTTAAAGATGGCAAGGATGGCTTTCCACGAGATGGGAACTAGGGCAGAGGTCAGCCATGAATGCCGCATATGTCAAGACAGCTAACCACATGCTCCAGTTGTCAGTTCTTTATGCCCAATTCATGATGTTCATGTTCTCTGAATCACTTTACTTACTAAATATTTATTGAGAACCTACTGTGTGTCATTGTCCTTACTACTTGGGAAAAATAAAGAAAACAGAGAAAGTAAACATCCTCGTGGAGCTTACACAATAATGAGACGTCAGACAATAAATAAGCAAAAGACAAAAATTTTTTATGAAGACTTCTATGAAGGAAATACAGAGAACTATGGCTGAGAGCAATGGAGATGGGAAAGTCAGGCAGAGAGACATTATCCTGCATAAACCTCCAGTTTCTCTATCCCTGTGTTTGTTGTAAATAGTCTTTCAAATTAGAATGCGAGGTTGTGATATTTTGCAAACAATGGATATTATGCCTTTAATGTTATGGACTTAGGTCCAACTTTCCCCTGCTGTAAGATGATCATACTTATCAAAGGTAATATTGCATACTTGGATGTAGGCAACATTTCAATTCCAATTACTGGCCATGAGAGGAGGTTGAGAAGGGGGAGTCAACGCAGTATGAATACGGCCTGTGAGCATATGGGCCACTTGCTCTCGCAACTTATATTTGCTTTTAGGGTATGATTGAGCTCCATCTTCTACATACCACTTCCATTCAACAATAAAGTGCAATTATGGTGTCCAACCTAATGGTTTGGTGGTCAGGTAACACCCACTTTATGATAAGCAGCTAAGTTCTCATGATAAATTTGGTGGTCTATGATCAAGCATTTGTTCTTTCCTTGGCCCTGGTAGTAAGCCTGAAGTTCTTTCTCAAAATGATAATAGTTATTCACAGAGGACGGCACAGTTTTAATTCAAAATGCTAAATGTTTGCGCTGTGTTCTACTTATGGGGTCTTGCCAAAGTCTCCGTAAAGCATCCCGATCTGCCATAGACATGTCAAGCATCATCGGATCATTCCAGATCATAC
Organism: Equus caballus; assembly: GCF_041296265.1. NCBI lineage: Eukaryota > Metazoa > Chordata > Mammalia > Perissodactyla > Equidae > Equus > Equus caballus. Next base: position 14,674,781 of record NC_091689.1, on the reverse strand, counting down.
GGTCCAAGCGCTAGGGCAGCTGAAGAATTATTTTTTTCTGGGCCCCACTCAAACCTGGCTGCTGAACAAATTGGTTAGGGTAGCATTCCCAAATGAGGATTATGGTTCTGCAAAATCCAAGTGGTACACTAGGCATTTGGGTTCTCTTTTAATGATAGAAGGAAGCAGATGGAGATATTCTTTGGAAAGAATATCTCAACATGCCTCAGACCACTGTACCCCTAGAAATTCCACTGAGGTGACAGGTTCTTGAATTTTTGTGGGATTTCTTTCCCTTCCTCTTTTGTACGTGTATCCGACCAAGAAGTCTAGAGTAGCCGCTGCTTCCTGCTCATATGGCTAATCAGCATGATATCATAAATGTAATGGATTATCAATGTAATGATGCCTTGTGGAATGAAGATGCCATAGAAGTCCCTGTAGACTAGATTATGGCATAGGACTGGAGAATTAATATTGTCCTGTACTGCTGATTCTGCCAGCAGAAAGTAAATTATTTCTGGTGGTCTTTACTGATAGGGAGGGAGGGAGAGAGAGAGAGAGGAAGCATTTGTCAAATGCCAGGGGATATGTTGATTTGTTCCACTAATGATGCTACATCTGGACCAGCAGCTGCAATTGGGTTACTGGGTTTCACCACCTGATTAAGTTTACAATAATGCGCTGTCATTTTCTGAGCCCCATCTGTCTTCTGCACAGGCCAAATAGGCAAGTTGAATGAGGATGTGGTAGGATCACCACACTGCATCTTTCAAAACCTCGTTGATAGAATTTATCTCTGAAACACTCTAAGAATATCTTATTTGCTTTGGTTTATTATTTTGGTAGGGAGAGGCAGTTCTAGAGGCTTTCATCTGGACTTTTCTACCTTATTTGCTATGGAGCTACTCATGTGCTTGGTTCAGGCCTCTAAGAGACTGATGGAGGAGATCTGGTGGGAGTGGAAGGAGTCAAAGTTCTGCTTGCTGCCCGATACTAACTAGGTGAGCTGGTAGCTAAGTGACAATATACATGAACTTCTCAGTGTCTGTGCCCTGTGCTGGCTTCAGAGTACAAGAAATACGACTATTACTTTACTTCTCCTTCTAAATATCATCATCTCATAATCATGAAGCTGTTTTTCCACTTTATTTTACAGAAGATTTATCTTTTGTTATTCAAGTTTAGATCTATAATCCATCTGGAATGGCCTTTTATATGTAGCTTAAGATAGGCACTGAAATGCATACTTTTCCCATACTGATGCCTATTTGATTCAGCATCATTTATTTAAAAAATATCCTTTCTTCCATTGCATTGCTCTGATACCTTTGTGGTAAAACAGGTGACGGTACATGGCATGGAATAGAATATAATTATTGTACTTTAATAAGAAGGCTTGATGTCTAGGAATGCAAGTCTTCCAAAATTCTCATCTTCACTATTTTGGCCTTTGCCTTTCCATATGCATTTTAGAATTCACTTGTCAATTGCCACAAAAATTCCTGTCAAGATTTTAATTGGGGTGCGCTGAATGTATGAAACAGCGTGTCAAGAGTTGACATTTTTAAAATATTGAGTCTTCCAATCTATGAACATGGTGTATTCCTCTATTTATTTGTCTTCTCTAATTTCTTTCAATAGAGTTTTATAGTTTTCTGTCCAGAAGTCACGCACATGTTGTTAGATTTATTCTTAGATATTTGATGTTGTGATGCTATGGTAAATGCTAACTTTTAAAAATTTTTTAATTGTTTTGCTACTCTGTAGGAATTGTTATATATGCTCTTCCATTTTGTAATTTTCTACATTTAATTATTAATTGAATTTGTTGAATTTTCTATGTATTCAATTATGTTATATAAAAGTAATACCCTTTAATTTCTTGCTTTCTGATTCTTATAAGTTTAACTTTTAAAATTTCCTTTTTGAACTTTCTAAAACCTCTAGTAAAATTTTGACTGAATATAATAATAATGAAAAGTTTTGTCTCATCCATAGGGTTAGCTGTAAGTTGTTTTTATTTTTCTGTAGATTCTCTTCATCTAATTAATAAAACTCTTTTCTATTACTTGTATGATAAGTTTTTCAAAATTAATGTGTGTTGATTGCTTTCTTTGCAAATATGGAGATGACCATATGATTCTTCTTTATTTTTCTGATGTCGTAAGTCATGTTGATTGATTTTAAATTATTAACTAATCTTGCATTTCCTGAATAAACCTAACTTTTCTAATACACTATTTTGAATTTGACTGCTATCATTTAGTTTGGTGTGTATATACATATATTTGCACTTCTGCTCATGAGATTGCTGTTAGATTCTGTTATAAGCCCTATGCTACAGATTTGGAAACTGAGGCATAAAAAGCTTAAATAAATAACCAGAACTAGACAGATAGTAAGTGATTCAAAGTGAGGAAATTTGATTCAAGAATACATTTCCAGAAAATTAAATTATTAAATAACAGTTGCCGATTATATTGCTTTCAGAAAATGATATAAAAAATGATGCTGTTGGTTAGTGAAGTGCTATATGTTAAAAGTTAAAAATTTGTATTTTTCTTGAAGTTATACCATTTTGGCAAGTTTGATGGTTAATTTTATGTGTCAACTTGACTGGGCTAAAGGATGCCCAGGTAGCTGGTAAAACATTATTTCTGGGTATGTCTGTGAGGGTGTTTCCAGAAGAGATTAGCATTTGAATCTGAGACTAAGAAACAAGATCCTTCTGCACTAAAGCTGATGGACATCACCCAATGCCCTTAATAAAGCAAGAGGAGAGAGGAAGACCACTTGCTGTTTTTTGAACATCAAAGCCCAGCACACTCCTGTGTCAGAGTCATCACATGTGCTATTCTCTCTTCCTAGAAATTTCTCCCTCTAGACATCTGCATGGCTTGGTCCCTGGTTTCCTTCATTTCTCTCTTCATTTGTCAGTAAGAAATGCCATTTTATTAAAAAGGACTTCCGTAACCTGCACCACCTTCCTATGTAAATTACTAACATAGCCACTCCCTTCTTCTCTGCTGGGCCATAAACTAGTTCCCTTCACCTGTTTCTCACCTCCATAGCCCCTATCACCACCTGACACTTTAAATTCATCTAACTTCCCCAAGATAATGTAAACTCCTTTAAAAGGCAGGGCTTTTTGTTCTGAATCCTATTTCTAGAGGCCAGATGAGTATCTGACATATTATAGACGTTTTTAAACAAATATTTCTTGCACGAATAAATGAATAAATGAATGAATGCTTCCAAGTGTCAAAAGTTACCTAATTTCTCAGAAATTCTTGCTAATTATTTTTTTCCTGTAGTGTAACCCTTCTTTCCTGTAAATCTAACCCTGAAGAAAGTCAAGCTTGGTGCCTTTATCATTATCTTCTTTTTATAGCAATCACTGCAGAGAGAGTTGAAAGATATTTAACATACTTTTTGAGATGCATCCTGACTACGCCCAAGGTAACTTGGAGGTGAGAGCATTCATCATTTGCCATATGATAAACTTCTGTTGTTTGCTTGTGGTGCAGGGAGTTTATAATGGCCATTTTATACGCAATATGCTTGAAAAATGAAAGATTATTGTTGATATTAAAGTAAGATACGCAATATCATATATAATTCATTTCCCTCAATGTATGCCCTTTAGCTGTATTCCACCCTGTCGTTCACACCTAGTCCTAAGATAAATGTAGAAGTGGGGTTCTGTATATAAATGGAGCATCTATCTGCCAAATTGATTTTTGGGGCCAAAGAAATAATTGTAATTTATGAGATACACTTGTGACCGTCATGAATGTTAAGCAGAGTAGATAGTCTGGATGGTATGACTTTGATTTTTAATTATAGGTCAACTCAGCTTAATTCCATAGTGTGACACTTCACTCTTCTTTTTTCCTCTAAATTGAAAGCTAAAAGTGCAAACAAACTAACCTGTGAATGTCAACCTGAGTTTCAGCAACTAGATGTGCAATTCTGAGCAAGTGACTTGACCTCCTGGCTCCTTCATTTTCCTGGCTTGGCCTATATGATTTCCAAACCCATTCTTAAATCTGTAAAATGCAATGATTCTATCTCCTTATTTATTAAAGGAACCAGTTTGGGAATTAGAACTTAGATGAGAATAATTGCTTTGGTCCTAAACCTCATACATTGTTTTCTGATAAAGAGACAGGGAAAGAGAAGGGGAAAAAGAGAGAGAGAAAGAGTCCTAAGTCATAAATCTTTTTTTGAAAACACATCTCCAGTTTTAAAAATACAACCTCAGTTTGCTTGCCTACTTGGGGGACAGATGGAGGTCAGAGTCAGATAACTCAAGTTTTATGGGTGTTTTCCCTTAACTGCTGACCTAGAATCTTATTGCCTTCTTAAACATCATTCTTCCTCTGTGCGAAGGTGTTTCTAAGAATCTCTATGAAGTGTGTTTAAGGGTGAGGAAGGGAGTTGAGGCAAGGCTCAAGGAAAGAGGTTTCAGTGACACCAGAGGCAAGAGTAAAGTTTCTGTTATCTGATGGAACATGGTGCATTCGAGAAATGATGTGATTAGAGCCTAAAGAATAGGGGAATGGGGGATGGGGTAACATAAGACCAGAAAGGCAAGCAGGGGCTAGATCAAGCAGAGGTCTGTAGGACACCTATTTTAGCTTTTATGTGTGATAATTCTGTTCACCATAAGTATAGGTAGGACTGAGGTGGGAGGAAAATCCAAGTGCCAAGCATCAGGCTGTGTTTAGGATCTATTCTTCCACCGCCAAGGTTTCCTTACTAGTTCAAATTCCTCCTGGATGGTTCTTACTTACCTAAGTGTAAGAGGCCTCCCAGTAAGTCCTAGAACTTTTGTAGATTTCTTGGAGATGGGCCCTGCTAACTCAACTAGATACGCCCCACATGTCAGAACCATACTTCAGGTAGAAAGTGGAAGTAGTTGCACTCAGGCGACATCATAATAGAATATCATAATCAAAATTTGTGATGCCTTCAGGAATCTAAAAACCTTCATGCTAAGTACACTTTGACCTTTAATTGGAGCTTAAAGATGTTTTAGATAAGGTTACCCCTTGCATCTCTCATCAAAAATGGATGTTTCATTAGCTCTTTTGCTATCTGCTTGCTGACCCACTAATCCTAGCTGATCCCACAGCTTTATCACAGAGATGAAGCCACACCCCTTTTGAAACACATCTCCTTGTTAGTAAAACAGGCTGGTACCACTGGGACCGTTTTCAAACTCTCTGACAAAATATAGCCAAACCCTCTTAGAAGGGCTGACAGAGAAATAGCTGGCCTAACTGGAAGCTGGTATTTAAAATGATGCAGAATCTTCTGTGCCACCTTAAAAGTTCACTGACTTCATGCAAACATGTTGAGGGCACACATTTCTCATTAGAAAAGATGATCAAATATATTCTTGTATTATCTATATGTGGCAAGGCTAGTTAGTAAGGACTAACAAAATACTTATGTCAGCCACACTGACGAAAACAAATGCCTACATTTGGCAAAGCTCCATTAGTGAAACAAATCATTGTAATGGAAGAAACGTATTGTACTGCTAAAGTTGTGTTCCAATGTAAAACGTGGAATGAAAATAAAAAGTTGTAGAAATGATGCTTTATTTAGTAATGCTCACAAAGCTTGATGAGGAAGTAAAAGGACTAACAAACTGAAGGGTAGTATTAATTTCTTTGCAAAATATTCTATGTGACAACTATTTTGTGCATTGACTTAAGGGTTTTTTTGGTTTTGTTTTCAAAGGAGAAGAATTCATTTGCTGTTGCTTTTCTCCTTATTGGGTTCATTAAATGATTTCAGGAATACTATTTCAGGCCATTTGTTATAAACTTCTATTGGGTTTATATTGCATTTATTTGTTATTAAGATTTGATTGTATGGTTATTTGAGACGAACTTGTTAACACCTAGTTTTTCACGAAAACAGCAAGCTTTAATCACAAAGTTGGGAGTAAGACGTGTGAGAATTAGTGATATCTGCTGCGCTAATCCTACTATTTTACAGGGAAACCCAATAAAGACTTTTGACTCCTGCCACACACCAGCTTAACAGATTTATTAACTAAGAGTATGTTCAGCACAGATTAATTAGAGATTTAAATGCACTATTCCTTCCCAGTGCTGATGATAGCATGAAGAATTACACACTGTTTGAACAAGTGTTCAAATTCCCAGCAATTTCTGTAAACCTATGGAAGAAATAGTTTAAAAAATTGCTCTTATCACTTAGTTGTGTTGATTCATTTGCCCAGGGTAGGGGAGTATATAAGGCTGGGTAAGGCTCACAAGACTCTGTTGAAATACAATTTTCTTAGAGGTGAAGATATAATTTAAAAACTGAAATTCAAAGGAAAAGTAACATTATTTTTGATGCTATGGACTCTTGGAAAGTTCGTATGAATGGCTGCGGGCCAGTGACATCCACAGCATGGACAGAACGGCTCCCGCAAGGAAGAATTTCCTAACTTGTACCGAGGGCTTACTGCATGTCAGACACTTCATGTATATTAGCTCATTTGCTCCTCACAATAATTCTCTGGGGGGAGGTTTGCTATTGTTATCCCTTTTTAAAAGATGATGATGTTGAGGTGCAGAGATTGACACTAATCGTGTGTCTAAGGCTAGACAGAAACGGAACAGAAAAGGGAAGATCTAAAAGCCACTCTGACTCTAGACTCTGTGTTCCTCACCACTAATCTATAGAGCGCTAGGAATGGAAGCTGATTACTGCCACGTCCTCTCTGGGTATATAATGCCACCTGGACTTGTCTTCGTTTGAGAAGCTAGAAAGACACTTCTGGCTTAAGGTTCCTACGGTTATTCTAGAATCCTCCACAAGGGTCAGATCCTCTCATTCTCTGTTTCCTGTTTTGGCAGAAAGTGATGGCAATCAGGTCAGTTTTATGAACCTTGTGAAGAGAGAGAGGAATGGGAGTCAACACTGACATTTGTTCAAGATAAGCATAAAGAAGGAGAGCTTTATCAGGACAGAGTCATGACTTTCCAAACAATAACCTTAGAAAAAAAGTGAAGAAACTTGTTATTCATTTTACCATAGTCTAGAATAATGATTCTCCATTAGAAATTCATGTACCATCTAAACCAGGGTTTTTTAACCTCACCGCTGCTGACATTTTGAATGAATAATTGCTTTGTTATGAGAGGATGTTGACAAGAGTTCCTAGTTTCTACTCACTAAATGCCAGTTGCACCTCCAGTGTGACAACAAAAAATGCCTCCAAACGTTGCTAAATGCCCCCTGGAGGCAAAATTGTCCATGGTTGAGAATGACCAAAATACATAGTTGTGATCTAAGTAGAAGGAATGGTTTTCATAACTTGAATTAATATTCACAGAATTCTTATGAATTTCTATATTTTTAGAAAAATGAGAGTTTTTCTTTCTATGTGGATTAGAATTAGTATTTATATTTTAATTTGTTAATTTATTTTTGATAGAGTGATTAGTAAGATAGGAAAGGTAGATTTGTTTTCAGGGCATGGAGTATTGAAGGCTAAAGCAACTTGAAATGCTAAGATTTTGACTTATTCAGAAATTCCAGAAACAGTCAATAGGGATATTTCTACTCCAAGCAGAGTGGAAGTTTACCATGTAAAGAATGTAGTTAGAGCTTCAACCATAGTATCAAGAAGTAGTGACAATGGTGACTTTATTACCTTGCTTGAACAATTAGTATCATGGCATGTCAGAGCCAGAGGGCCTTTTTAAGATCGTCTTATCCAATTCTCCCGTTTTGCAAAGAATGGGCATGCAGGAAGTTTAAATTACTCATGCAAGGTCTTGGCCAAAGTAGGAATAAAAAATAAGTCTCCTGATCCCCATTCCTACTAAAGACAGTTTCCCTGGGGAATGTGTGAAATCTAGAAGTTGGTCTTCAGGAAGAGCCTTCAGTTGCCATCTGTTGAATCAAGGGCTCTCCTTCGTCTGCTCACATAACTGTTTCTTTTTTCCTCTTTATTATTTCTGTTATAATGCTGTCATCCCATGCTTCTCTTTTGTCAACCAAGTTTTGGTTTTTTTAGAGAAGAGACTCTCTAAATATCATCTTAGCTTCTAGCATGGTTACTCAAGTGTTTAAAAAAACAGTATTCTATGAACCATAAGAAGGATAAATTCCAAACATTGTGGACGGACACGGAGACTGCTGCTAAGCGCCTGGATGACACTCGTGCTTTTCCAGTATAGGGGAAACTATTATTAGACACTATTGTTTTATTTGATTGATTCTCCTGTCTTCTTCTCTGAATGCTTCTATGAGAACAGGGCTTTTTTCTCCCTTGCTCAGTCTTGAGTCCCCAGGGCCTCACATGGTAATTGGCAAATAGGAGGCCCTTAATAAATGTATTTGTTGAATGATGAAATAAAGTAGTGCGTTTGCCAGGGTGGACACAGTGGAAATTTTCAAAAT